>NC_090376.1:143365449-143668480 GCF_036365525.1 Heterodontus francisci
TTGTCTTTGTTTTAATTCCCACAATAAATGCTGGGTCATGTCAAGATCATTCAGTAATTTAGTTATTTTAGCCTGAACTTCAGATTCAATTAGATCGAGATCATAGCCAAATTTCCGAAAAAAATTCTTCCATGTTCAAATGAGAGAGTGGGTCTGTTACATCAATGCAAGTTTCCTTTCCTAGGTGTAAGAGTTGTAGGATCCTATGTCCTATTGATACCACATGAGCAAGCTCAATGTAAAAGATTAGTTGTATAACTGGGCATGTCAGATTAGTTATTCATTGCATAGCTTTCCTTATTTCACTATTCATTCTTACTAAATCTAATTTATTATAAGCCATTCCTGTCATATTGGCTTCTGTAACGATATTTTTGTTTAGAGAGATACAGCACTGAAACAGGCCCTTCGGCCCACCGAGTCTGTGCCGACCATCAACCACCCATATTATACTAATCCTACACTAATTCCATATTCCTACCACATCCCCACCTGTCCCTATATTTCCCTACCACTTACCTATATTAGGGGCAATTTATAATGGCCAATTAACCTATCAAACAGCAAGTCTTTGGCATGTGGGAGGAAACCGGAGCACCCAGAGGAAACCCACGCAGACACAGGGAGAACCTGCAAACTCCACACAGGCAGCACCCAGAATTGAACCCGGGTCACTGGAGCTGTGAGGCTGCGGTGCTAATCAAACTCCTTCTCTTCCTCATTCCTTGTCGACTTTGGGTTGTGACCACTGTAGTAGATGGAATAGATCACTTCTCCACCGCTTTGTGTAGTATTAGAGCCTGAAAGGGTTAATGTTTGAAACAGTGAGAGTAAACCCCTCTCATTGTAGTGATGATGATGTAATAGTCACCTGGAGATTAGGCTGAGAAGAAGCTAGAAGCAGCGTGAGGTGTGCTGGATAGTGTTATGAAATTGATTCTGTTTTTATTAAAAAATATTTTTAAAGGAATTTATAGTTGACTTTTTTAATCAAGAGGCTGTTGAAAGAACTAATTTGGCAACAATGTTACTGGTTGTCACATGACTCAAGTTAAAGATAGAACAGAAACCCCGGTAACAGGGTCAGGGAAGTGATAAGTGCTCCTTTGATTGGACAAGCCCAGCAGCAGTAGAGTACCTGGGATGGACTGAAAACTCACAAGCTTTCTGGTTGTCTGTCAGTTTTTCTTTACCTTCTGGAATGAGATAAAGTCAAGTCTGCTGCTGAAGTGTCAAGGAAGGACAGAAGACTACAACCCAGCTCACATTCCAGAAACTCCCAAGGAAGGACCCTGAGTTCACTGTGTCAATTCATCTAATTTCCTATCTTTGAAGAAAGCCAGCTAAATTACTTTTCAATGCTACCTGAAAAAGAACTTTTCTAAAAAATCTCAGTGACCTATCTACATGTACTCAGCCTGTATGCCTGTTTTTGGAACAGCATATCTCATCTGCTGTTTTCTACAAAAAAAATGAGCAAGTGATTTTCCCAAGTTTTTTGTCTGTAACAGATCTCTGAATTTATAAAAATCCCTTTTATCTTTTCTCGGTTAACTGGTGTACGTGTGTGTGTGAGTGTGAAGGGGCGAAGGTAAAAGGGAAACTTTAAAATTTAAAATCTGTGTGCTTATATTTTACTTTATTACTAGTTAAGACTTGTTTTATAATAAACTGATAATTTTGTTATTCATTAAAGAAACCTCATTAGTGGTTATTCTGGGCAAAATAGAGTATATGATAGACCATATCAATAAGTGGGAAAATTTTGAATAAAATGTTGCAACCTGTGGAGAAGTGGGACTAAAATAAACAGTGCACTCCTCCCGCCTTGGTTGTAGCACTGAACAGGCATGTCGAGAGTGTAAATAGTTATATCTGCATATAATAAATGAGTTATTCTTTACCCCTTCAGAGAACCTGAGACTTCTTTAAACAATACTCAATCTATTCTACCACAATACACAATACGGCAGCAGTGGTGAAAACACCCAGAGATTAGTGCTCTCCTTGTAGAGTAGCACCAAGAAGATGGCAGATCTTGAAAAGGAGAGTGCGAAAAGTTTGAGAGCTGCTCTGTAGTTGAAGGAAGGGACGGACAGTGGGTGAGTCAGTCGTGCAGGCATTTAGGATGCACCATAGTGCCATGGTGGTCTGTGAGCAAAATCCAGAATCCAGCAATTGGGCAAGTCATGGTACCGACGGTCAGGGGTCAGGTATGAAACCATTTGAAAAGGGTCAAGTAATTTTCTAATGGCACACTGTCCAAAGAGAAAAAATGATCCACATCCTTTACTCAGGCTGTCCGTGAGGGTGAAGAGCGGAAACCCCTGTAAAGTGCGGGAAGTCCTGAGAAAAGTGGGAAATACCCAAAAAGCACAGAAACTTCTGAAAAGAGCGGGAAATCCCGAAAAGGGCGGGAACTGCTGTAAAGAGTGGGGACACCTCCATTAAAGCAAGCAAATCTAAAAAGAAGAAAAAAATCTTAAAGCAAGTGGAACAGCCTCAATAAAAAAAGTCTAGCAAAGAATGGATTCGAAACATATCATGCCTGAAAGCATCCAGAATTGGGAAGGACCCAGTCAGATGCAGAATTGGTCAATGTGGAGAAAAGATTTCTAAGATTTAGAATAGCTTCTCAGTTACAAATGAAATCAAAGGCTGAGCAAGTTAATTCTCTTTTATACTCCATGGATACCATTGCTGATGACGTGAACATAAGGGAAGGTGAAGCTTTGGACAGATTTGAAGATGTGTTACAAGCATTCGACAAATATTTCAATTTGAGAAGTACTAAGATCTTGGAAAGCGAAAAATTTAATGAGAGTCCAGAAGATAGGCAAATCCATGGATGCTTTCATTAATGATTTGTAAAGATTGGCTGAGGGATACAAGTACAGAGAACTGAAGTCTGAGTTGAATTGTAGTGGGAATAGCTGACAAGTCCTTATCAAACCTCTTGCAGTCCAAAGGTGACCTCACACTCGAGAAAGTGATTCAGATGGTGTGACAGGCAGAAGTCCAAAGACAAAACAGAGCTACTTTGAGGCCTGAAGAGAGACCTTGGATCAGAAAAAAATCCAATAACACTTCAGTTCTTGAAGCCCAGGATGGAAAAACTATCTCCGCATACAGGTGAGAGGGTGCACGACACCCTGAAATCGTGCCAACGCTTTGGAGCCAGAAAGACCCATGGATGTGATCAGTGTCCGGCTAATAAAGCAGAATGCTTTAGTTGCAAAAGACAGGCCACTTCGGAAAGATGTGCCAGAGCAAGACCTCTTCTCTGAAATATACAAAACAGAAAGCCTTCGCACTGAGTGGTGAATGAGGTGGAACAAATTCCAGTGGAAGATAAACCAGGAGAATTCCTGAGGGAAATTAATGACCTCAATCAAGGATTTTGGATGGCAGACATCTATGTCAATAGAATACTAATTTCAAATTGGACACAGGTGCAGGTGTCACAGTTCCGTCAGGCCAAGAGCCATGGTTGACGAGACATTGCTTACAACAAGCGGACGCACAGTTGCATGATCCAGGAGGGATCCAACTGAAAGTGACAGGTAAGCCTCAAGCCACTCTCCAACATAAAGCGAGACAGATTATGGAAACCCTATACATTTTGAAAAAGCAAGAATTTTCCCTGTTAAGCAGAAAAGCATGCTTAAACCTACGCCCACTCGAAAAGGTGGATGAAGTCAAACAGCCAGAGACAAGCAGTCGCTTTCAAGCAGACTATACGTACAAGACCATATATGTTCAGGGAAAGATGCAAACTTCCGCTGATGCATTATCAAGAGCAACAGCAGACCATCCGACTCAACATGACGTGAACTTGGTGGATGAGATAGAGTCCTATTCACAATATACTGCACAACAGAAACTGCAAGAAATTTGTCATGCCCAAAAGCAGGATGAAGAATGTACTTGTATACATCAATACTGCACACGGGTAGGCCTGAAGAATGTCCCAGTGGTAAGATCATGAAAACTTTCTACGAATTCAGGAAACACTTCACAATCATCGATGATTTGCTGGTGTATAATAACAAACCAGTCATTCAGAGTTCACGTAGATTGGATATCTTGGAACGTCGACATCAGAGCCACATGGGCATCGCAAAGTGCAAAGCACAGGCTCAGTCATCCGTGTGGTGGCCAGGAATATCCAAAGACATTGAAAACATGGTCCTGAACTGCCAAGGATGTGCAATACATAGACCGGAGCAGAGAGAACCTCTGATTGCAACAAAATTTCCAACCAGAACCCTGGGAACGGCTAAGGATGGATTTATTTATGCACAACAGAAAATCCTATATAATTGGGATCGATTATTTCTCACAATGGATTGAAGTGAAAAGGTTGTTCTGAACAACAACGGAATCTGTAATCCAAAATTTGCAGGAGACCTTTGTGACGCATGGTAAACTTGACGAAGTCATGCCAGACAATGAACCACAGTTTGCAAATGAACACTTCACACATATTTGTAAGAAAATGGGGATTTGAACATCTCATGAGTTCACCACGATATCCTCAGTCGAATGACGAGGCTGAAAGAGGAGTGAGAACCATAAAGGCATTGTCGAAGAAGAATGAAGGTCTTCCAACTGCATTGTTTAACTATCAATCTACTTTGTTGTTGTGTGAACTATCACCTTCTGAGCTGTTGATGGGGGGGAAGATAAAAACCCAACTTCCCATTTGCCGATATCTACTTCCGGGGCTAGTTGTCAAAGACTACCGAAAAGTCCAAAATAGAGAGAAGTACTACAGGAACCAACAAGCTCACAATTACAACAGAAGAATTCATACCCAGTATTTAGCTCAGCTAAAGGAAGGTGAGAAGGTATGAATACGAGACTTAGAACGAGAAGGTGTTGTCATCCAAAAAGATTAAAATATCAGAGATCGTATCTAGTACATACAGCAGAGAGTACTATACATCAAAATAGGAAAAACATTGTCTCTATTCCACAGAAGCAACAAGCAACCATTTATCTAGATGAACCAGATGATGATCAAGAAACCCAGAGACAATAGCATACTGCAAACATTGGTCAAAGTCATCCAAGTTGTCCAGAAAGTCTTTCAAGCAAGACTACAGATCTTCCGACCCCGGTAAGAACATGATCAGGGAGAGCTGTGAAGCTTCCTGATCGGCTGAATTTGTGAGGGACAGAGACGTGGGGGAAGATATAGTATACAGGCTTGAAAGGGTTAATGTTTGAGGCAGTGAGAGTAAACCCCTCCCACTGTAATGCTGATGATGTAATGGTCACATGGGTATTAGGCTGAGAAGAAGGTAGAAGCAGCATGAGGTGTGCTGGCTGGACAGGCTTGTGGAGAATGTAAATAATTATATCTGCATTTATTAAATGAGTTATGCTTTAGCCTTTCAAAGAACCCAAGACTTCTTTAAACAACATTCGATCCATGCTACATTAATACACCACACTTTGTAATAATTTTCCAAATCTCTAGAGTCTCATGTATCTCCAGTATTCCCCAAAAAATATTTAACTACTGGCTGTCACATTTTATCGATAAGTTTTTGGATGTCTCTTTTACACCAGTTCGGTCATCTTGTCTCAGTCAAATTCAAAATAACTGGAATAATCTGATAAAGTACATTTTGATATAAAATGCTGATTGGTTGGGACCAATACTGTAGGATAATGTTTATAAGCTGTTGCTGGGTAGATTATGTATATAGTTCTTAAGCATCATCACAGGATGTGATGTCACAAGTCTGAACCTCGTGCTGCTCAGTGTTCATGTAGATACCATAGTGAGAAGACTCCTATAAATAAACTTCTGTTACTTTGACCCAAAGCCTACTATCCTCATTCCAAACCTTTAGCACACTGATAAGATAGTACAAATAACAGGCCATTTTTGGGTCCTCGTATTTTCTCAGGACACTGTGGACATTTTTGTTCTTTTCTTTGGTGCTGTTTTTAACCAATACATTATTATGGTTTGATGGCTTACGTCTTCCTTTCACCTACCCTTTCCTGCTGTATTATTCTCAAACACACTATGCTCACAAAAATATCTGCCTTCGTATTGCTTATTCCAATTCCATCAGCAGTTGACTATACCATCACTTACATAGTGATTGGTCTCATACAATCTTTCAGATACAGCCAGTTCTATGTTTAACCTTTCCACCCTAGGTTTTCCCAGTGCATGTGTGAGCAGTGGAATTATGTAAATTAAAGAAAAAGTTTATAATTGCGAAAAGATGGGAGACAGGTCAGAAGACTGGACAGAATATAAAAAACAGCAAAGAATGACTAAAATGACGATAAGGAAGGTAAAATTAGAGTATGAGAGAAAGCTAGCGAGAAATATAAAAACAGATAGTAAGAGTTTCTATAGATATTTTAAAAAGAAAAAAGTTAACAAAGTAAGCGTTGGTCCTATAGAAAGTGAGTCTGGAGAATTAATGATAGATAATAAGGAGATAGTAGATGAATTGAACAGATGTTTTGCATCGGTCTTCACTATTGAGGATACAAGTAACATCCCAGTATTAGCTGTAAGTCAGGAAATGGAAGGGAGGGAGGAACTCAAGAAAACTACAATCACCAGGGAAGTGGTACTGAACAAATTGTTGGAGCTGCGGGCTGACAAGTCCCCGGGTCCTGATGGACTTCATCCTAGGGTGTTAACAGAAGTGGCTAGTGAGATAGTTGATGCATTAGTTTTAATTTTCCAAAATTCCCTAGATTCAAAGAAGGTTCCTTTAGATTGGAAAATAGTGAATGTAACTCCTTTATTCAAAAGGGAGGGAGACAAAAAGCAGGAAACTACAGTCCAGTTAGCTTAACATCTGTCTTAGGGAAAATGTTAGAAGCTATTATTAAATATAGTATAGCAGGGCATTTAGAAAAAATCAATGTAATCAGGCAGAGTCAACATGGTTTTGTGAAAGGGAAATCATGTTTAACCAATTTATTGGCGTTCTTTGAGGGAGTTACATGTGCTGTGAATAAAAGGGAACTGGTGGATGTATTGTACTTAGATTTCCAAAAGGCATTTGATAAGGTGCCACATCAAAGGTTATTGCAGAAAATAAAAGCTCATGGTGTAGGGGGTAACATATCGGCATGGATAGAAGATTGGCTAGCTAACAGGAAACAGAGAGTAGGCAGAAATGGGTCATTTTCTGGTTGGCAAGATGTAATGAGTGGTGTGCCACAGGGATATGTGCTGGGCCTCAACTTTTTACAATTTATATAAATGACTTAGATAAAGGGACTGAAGGTATGGTTGCTAAATTTGCTGATGACACAAAAATAGGTAGGAAAGTAACTTGTGAAGAGGACATAAGGGGGCTACAAATGAATATAGATAGGTTAAGTGAGTGGGCAAAGACCTGGCAAATGAAGCATAATGTGGGAAAGTATGAAATTGTCCATTTTGGCAGGAAGAATAAAAAAAGAAGCATATTATCTAAATGGTGAGAAATTGCAGAGCTATGAGATGTAGAGGGATCTGGATGTCCTAGTGCATGAATCGCAAAAGGTTAGTATGCAGGTACAGCACGTAATTAGGAAAGCTAATAGAATGTTATCATTTATTGTGAGGGGAATTCTATACAAAAGTAGGGAGGCTATGCTGCAGCTACACAGGGCATTGGTGAGACCACATCTGGAGTACTGTGTACAATACTGGTCTTCTTATTTAAGGAAGGATGTAAGTGCATTGGATGCAGTACAGAGAAGGTTTACTAGACTGATACCTAGAATGGGCAGGCTGTCTTACGAGGAAAAATTGGACAGGCTAGGCTTGTATCTGCTGGATTTTAGAGGAGAAAGAGGCGACTTGATTGAAACATATAAGATCCTGAGGGGTCTTGACAGGGTGGATGTGGAAAGGACGTTTCCCCTTGTGGGAGAATCTAAAACTAGGGGTCACTGTTTAAAAATAAGGTGTCACCCATTTAAAACAGAGATGAGAAGAATTTTTTTCTCTCAGAGGGTTGTGAGTCTTTGGAATTCTCTTCCTCAAAAGGAAGCAGAGTCTTTGAATATTTTTAAGGCAGAGGTAAATAGATTCTTGATAAGCAAGGGGGTGGAAGGTTATTGGGGGTAGGTGGAAATGTGGAGTAATCAGTTCAGCCATGAACTTATTGAATAGCAGAGCTGGCTCGAAGGGCCAAGTGGCCTACTCCTGCTCCTAATTCATATGTTTGTATGTTCGTAATTCAGGAATTGTGCACCTGTTGCTATCCCTGGGTGACTCAAAGCTACATTTTACACACATTTGTCTCCCTTCCTTTACCTCTATCATCTTTATCAAAGCTATTTTTTGTTGCACCCTGTTGTCCCTTTTTCAGAGCTGTTAATAATGTCAAAAGGACATGTAAAATACCATTCCATAGAATATTTTTGAGCTGCTGCAAGCACACACTGAATCCTTGCAGAGCCCCCGAAACCCCAAACCTCTTTGCAAAGCCCAGAGCAACACAATCCCACAATGACCGCCGAACCCCCCTATACCCCTATGCAGCAATGCTCAAGGCTGCCTCCCCATTGTGGCAATGTGGGCTCTCGCCTCACTGCCGCCAGGTTTTAACAGTTGTGAACCCGAAGGTGAGTGCCGCCCGCCATTCATAAAATTGAGGGACAATCATTAAATTGGAATTAATTGTATTTAAATGCATTTAAAACAGCAGTTCAATAACTTAAAATAGCTTCCCAACAGATTGGGAGAGCGATGCCGCCATCGTGCCTTCCTGCCACTGACACAGATTGTACCAATGCGATTCTCCGACCCCCCTTGCCACCATATCCACCTTCAATGGTTGTATTAAATTCAGCCCCTATCTGTTTTCCTCCCTTTTCCATATAACTGAATCCATCTACAAAGGCACCCCTCCCCAGTGAGTGAATGCCCTTCTTAAATCCTTCTATTCCTACATTCCCTCTACTGTACAATGAGGTGATTTTCCTATGTATCCCATATTTACTATGAGGGTCGCGTGGTTCAATGGTTCCACCTTCAGATCATATGACCCCAATAACATGGTCCATTTACGAATAGCATGGCTGGACACTGCCCTTTCCTTAATTCTCCCATCTACCAATAATCTCTTTGGAGTATATCCCATTGTCAGGGTTATCATGGCAGCTCCCATAAATACAGCAAAGTGCTCACCACCCAATTGGTAACTAAAAGATGTCTCTCACAGGATTTCTACCGCAGTTAACGTCTGAGAAGCATACACTACTGGGCTGATTGTAAAAGGACCGCAAGTAAACTAGCTTTCTTGGCTGCACACTCTCTGCAAAAATTCTGTGAAGGGTGCATTGTTCCCAAAGCTGGTCTGTTTGCAGCTTTTCCTTAAGTGTGTGAAAAGCCCTCTCACATTCCTCTGTCCACTCCCATTTGGCTGACTTCCATGTTAATGTGTACAATGGTCTAGCTAAACCTACATAAATTTTTATAAACTCATGGCAACATCCTGTCAGTTCTAAAAATGATCTTAAAACCAAAACATCCTCTGGTATCGGTAACTCTTGTAATGCTCTCCTTTTTTCCTCATCTATGCCTCTCTCTCCTGGTCTCAGCATAAACCCTAAAAATTGTACCTCCTTTTGCCTTCTCTGGGACTTTTTAGGGTTTACCTTCAACCCGTATCGCATCAGGAGCTACGACAACTCCTTCAGCAATACCATATGTTCCTCAAGAGTCTCTATGAATTGTAACAAATCATCCACATACTGGATCAGCTTCTCCCTTCCAGAGAACCCTTCTTAACACTGAGCCATTTGCTGATGGAATATTGACGGACTATTAAGTCTCCCTTGTGGCAGACATGTCCACGTGCACTGCTGCCCCTTAAATGTGAGGGCATATTTGTACTGATTTTTTTTCATTGGAATAGATCAAAATCCATTAGAAATATTCAATACAGTGTATACTTTTGCGGAACTTGGTATACTGCCAATCAAATCTGCGACAGCAGCAACCATTGCCACATGCTGGAATGTTCTTATTTAATACCCTATAATCCATCGTCATCCTCCATGATCCATCTGGTTTCTTAATAGGCCAAATTGGTGAAAATATGTGTCACCAGAGGTCTTAAGACGCCTATCCACAAGGGACTTTCCTGCTACCTCTAAATACCTCTCTGCTTATTTGGGGAAATTATATTGCCTCTGTGGCATTTTCATATGTTCTCCTTCCACTATTATTTTTTATTTGTTTCATGGGATGTGGGTGTTGCTAGCAAGGCCTGCATTTGCTGCCCAGCCCTAATTACCCTTGAGAAGGTGGCGGTGAGCTGCCTTCTTGAACCGCTTATGAGCCCAAGCCTATCTCTACCTCTCCTCATGGTATTCTCCTGCAGTCGTGTTTATGTTAGGCAAACATTCCCTTCTCCTTCTCTATAATGGCTTTACTCCACTCTGGGCTTCTTTTCACTCATGCCTCCCAGTCATGTACCCTTTTTTCTGAAACCACACACATCTTTTCATGCCCATCCAGCAAAATGCAATGTCTATCATTTTCCTTCCATGAACAGTGATTAACTAGATATATCACTAGCCCATTTGCTTCCATACAGTCTGATCTCAATACTCCTCTCTCCTCATCCCAATTCATTAATATTCATACCCACTTGTAAGTGAAGAGGTTTTGATACTGTGCCAGCCAGCATATTTCCTGTAAAACCTCCCAAAAAGTAAGGTTTGCCGCTCGACCAATTGGACCCCCGTGGATCTTTTGCATGGACCACAATATGCTGGAGTGGATTATAATCCTAGCTCCATTTTGGGACTGTCCCAGATCAGGCAAACTCGCCAGCTGATCACTCTCACTTAAAGTTGAGAAAGACAGATCGCACAGACACATGAACGGGTCTGAAGAACTGATCCAACTCTCCCCAAAGGAAAGGAACCAGCTGAGGATAATACCATCCTCTAGATAGCCTTTATAGCAGGTTTTTAGCCAGATTGTAACAACCTGGATATTATAAGGGTCCGGGCATCTCTCCTCAATAACGTACCTCCCTACCGAAGAGTGTATGGAGATGGGTTCTCGGGTTTGAGATACAGAAGACTATTTGAGACCATATATTTTCTAAAATTATATAAAAGTTTATTAAAGAACTAAACATGCAATCACATTTGATGGGAATATCAATCACAGCATTAAGAGTTCGACAAAAAGAAAGGAAGTATAATCTTATTTCTAGTAGAGAATCCAAGTTTAAATCTAAATATTGTTGCAGTAAAAAATTTAAGATATCCAACAACGTTTAAATTAGAATTTACCTTAAATCCCTGAGTAGAAAGCTACAGAGTTTAGCGAGATACCTCTATCCAAATTAAGGGGAGAACTATCGTCACTGCACTACAGTAACCCATACCTTTACCGGGAGAAATGTTGGAGAGAATCCAATGAATCTAAAGATTCTTTGTGTGGTTCCAATACTTATACTGTTTATAGGCTGCATAACTAGTTTTTTAACATACAGACGTGTTACCATAGGGTTCATCCCCTTCTATTTCTCAAATAAGGCTGTATAACTGTCAATTTCTAGTTGAAATCCACCTTATATCATTTCTAAGAAAAGGCTGAGCCAGCACGAAGCTGTGAGCACAGATGCTGCTCAACATCCCTAGGGCTATCAGGATGCTGAAAGTTGCAAATGATGGTACACTTCTTAACTACCCCATTGTGTTTTAAGATTATAACTCAGTTTCCTGGATTCAGTTGACAGGTGATTTAAGCCTAGCCATAGAAAATCATGCCATTCAGTGTTAAACTGTAGTAACTTACAATGATTATTTATGAAACTTGTATTATCAGTGCTTTGCTGAGGTGATGATGTTAATGACTATTTGAAGTGAGTTCCTATTTTTTCAGAACCTGCCATTGTGGTCTTAGGAAGAGGTAGTTATGCTACATCCTTGACCACGGGGCATGTTACAGACATGCTTATGAAACCTTTTTTTTAAAGTTCCAGGCAGATCAACCCTGCTTTTAATTTTTTTAAATGCCTAATTCATAGGAAAATAACTCTTTTAACATTATACCCCTTATTATAATCGGATTCCTTCATAATGCGACGCCCCTGTATCTACCAGGTATTCCCCTTTCTTTCCTTCTATTATAAAGTCTATGGTTGGTCTTCTAGCGCTGTCATACCCTGAGTGGGCACAGGTATAATAGCTGGCTGTTATGGACCTTTCATTGCTAAGAGGGTGCAGAGGATTCCAGCTTAGGCTCCCCTCTGTCTCCTCCTTTGGTGAAACTACATTTACCTCCAGCCTGGCTTACTAACTTTTCCAAGGCGTGGGCCAGATGCACTATTGCATCCTGAGATCCCCACCCTCAGGATTGTTTCTCAGTCCTTCCCTGTTCCTCAACACTTAGCACTTCTGTGCTAGATGACCAAATTTCTTGCAGTTATAGCATTCCCTGCTATCTCTACCTGGCTGGTTACCTACATTTGCTTTTCCCACAGGTTTTACTCCTTCATATCTCCACTGCCTCCCCTGGCTGTGTTTAAGGGCCGTGTCTAGAGTTACCTGGGGTTTCATCACCTGTAATTTTCGATTCTTCTCCCTTTCTACAATGTTCCTATCCTGCTCATCCTGTTTATCCTCTCAAAACATAATCAACATCCTCAACACCCGAGTTTCTGTCATGCCTGCGTCTCCCAAATCAAAACCTGATATGGCGATATCAGTAACAGATTCCGTGCAAGCTACAAGAGCTCTTAACCATAGGTGGAGATTGTCTCCTGCCAGTTGCTTCCGATCCAGGCTACAATCTGTTAGCAAACACTTCTGGATGTTCCTCCTCTCCCTGTATTGTTTGTGCCATGATCTTAAATGGATCACCCCTTCCATACCCACAAACTTCTCTAATGTGTCACTTAGTATTGTCCCAAGTTACTATTGATTGGGCACACTTGGGCCTGGATTTGTGTTGGAGGCGGGGCTCCCAGCGCCCGGCCAAAAAGGCAGAGGGAAGCCGGTCTCTGCCTTTTGTGCCCCAGAGCGATCCTCCGGTCTTTTAAAATCGGAGTTTTGCGAGCCCAGATCCCCATCCCTTTAAAGTTGGGGATCTTGCCTTTAACCACTACCGGCCAATTAGGGGGCCGGTAGCTCAGCAGTATTGGCAGCTCCACCGGGAACGGTGGCCACTGCCTGTTCTGCAGTGTCCTTGGTCAAAGGTCCAGCGCAGAAACCCCAGACCTCAGGTAAAAGAGCCGGAGTCACTGGGGGGGAGTCTGGAAGGCCCCAGTGAGGGGGGAAGGAAGGGTGGTTGTGCAGTCCATGGGGTGGGGGGTGGGACGTCCTGGAGTAAAGTGGTTCCCAACAGGGGTCCTCCATGGGCCACAGTTTTCTCATGGAGGAGGGACTCCCCACCAGCCCGCAGGGAGTGTGCCTCATTTTACAAGGTCTCCTCCCTGAGTAGTGGAAGCACCCCCCACTGCTGCTAATATCCCAGTGGCAGAAGGAAGGGGCCCTTAATTGGCTGTTAATAGGCCTTAATTGGCCTCTGGGTGGGAAGGCCGTCATCGGCCTATCCCGCCCCAGTAAGAAATGCTTGGTGACGGGCCTTCCGCCCCTGCCACCTGTCGCGATTTGCCGTGCTCCCCTGCCTCCAACCCCACCTCAGGGGGGCCCATAAAATCCAGCCCTTGGTGTCTTGGGTAGCCCAGCCAGGGCCGCCCCATACAGAATAAAATAAACACCTCTTTCTCTCTGATTTGTTGAAACCTTGCATCACAGCCACTGTCTCTAAAAGCAAAAAGTGCCCTTCCACATTTCCTGCCTGTATGAAGATTCCTAAATCCCTTGCTGCTTCCCTTAATTGTGAGGGAGTGTAAGCTTTACCATAATTTGACACTACCGAGTTTCCCCCAGCCACCAGTGTCTTTTTTGTTTGCCACACCGGGCACATTACACCTCGACATATATTAAGACTACCTTTCTCTTCACCTTCTACAACTTCCTTTTCTACCTACTCCCACCATTTATCTAATGCATTCCCTTCTTCCGTGGCCCCTGCCATAGCATAGGCAATACCTGTCTGTCTCTGTAGCTTGTACTGCAGCCGTTCAATTTCTTCCTCGAATGCTGAATGATCAGCACAGTTCTCGATTTCCTTGCACTGCTCTCGCAGAACCCAGAATGCCGCCTTTAAGTCACTACACTCACGAGACACTTGACCACTTTTTTCCTGTTCACTATCAACTGCTTCGCACAGTTGTCTACACTGGTGTTGCATATTGACTGCCTGTACTTCTAGGTAGCTGCATCTTGTCTCCAACCTTTTCCTCTCTTCTTCTCCTTCCTATTTGGCCTCTGACATTTCTTTCATCAATCTTACTATTACTGCATCCTTTTCCTGCAACCTTTCTTCATATCGCTGATGTTCCTTTGCAAACTGTTGCGTTTTTCACCTATATGGACACAACTACACACAATGTACCAATTTTGGCTTCCTCTTGCCAATGGGAGTTTCCTCCCTTTCTTCAGCTTCTTTTAGAGGGTCGGACAAGGCCACAATGACCTGTACCCATCAATTTTTCAAAGGTAATTTCTTACCCAAATATCGCTCTATCCTCTCTTCCATTCTCCCCTATCAGGCCCCTCGCTGGGTGCCACTAAATCTATAGGTAGGTGAACCTGCACCTCCCCTTGTTATATATGTATGTATTGTTATACTATCTGTAAAGTGTTAGGAACAAATTAGCTAGCAACTAGTTGTTATGTGTAAGTGTTTCAGTAGGGGGCCACATTCACAGCTGCACTGGGGCGTCATGTTATATGCAACAAAGAACCAGTGGAATCAGGATCTACAGGTGCTGAAATAAACAACACTGACTCCAGCCTTTTCCAAGTTTAAAGTGTGATTCTTTCCAACCTCTGGGAACCAGAAACAACATAAAGATAAAACACCCCTCTTATACTCTTAACTCTAAAGTCTGACCTGAACCTATCCGGGTGGAGAAAATGGTCAAGGCTCATACTCAGTAGACTTGGCATTCTTTTAACAGTTATTGTACCACCAATAACTTACAAACATCAGTACCCTTCTCTCTTCAAGTTAAACCAATACTCACAAATGTTGTGTCTTCATTTCCAAACTACATTCACCCTGTCGATCACTAAGAGGAGTGTGTGGATAATCAACTCCGCCCGTGGTCATCCTTGCAAATTGCTGCTCTTGTCCCTGAACACATAGAAACATTGTTTCCCTTTAAGTTGAATGCATTCTTGCTGAAGGACCATCTACAATACCTACGGGGGTCAGTTTGACACCAGAGCTGGAATGTTTCCGGGGAGAATGCGATAAGGAAAGAATGAAGTAAGAGTGATTGATCAAGGACAGAAGGCTCAAGAAGCTAATGGCAGGTGAATGACATTAAAGGTGGGGTTTTCAACCTATAGTTTAGAAAAAGAACTCAATGTTTTATGGGGTATTTCAAAATAAGGGAAATCCTTATAGGGAAGAAAGACCTCGTCAATAATACATCCAGGTGTCCACTTCTAAAAAAGGGCATAAAGTAAGAGACTTTGGGAGATCTCAGTGCAGTTAAATGGTGGAGAAGAACTCTCAAGAAAGACTCTGGTCCAACACTCCTGAGTGGTTCGAGAAGTCAAGAAGACTTGAGGCACTGAGAAGACAAGTGGAAGAAGAAGAAAGAAAGAGCTGTTCACACATGCCAGCCATCCTGCCCAATCTGGACTGGTACTCACTACTTGTCACACATGTATGTTTTTACTGCATAACTAGTGCATTATGTTCTGTCTTAAGCTCTGATTAAACTCAACGTACCCAACATATCAGTTGCAGTCAATTCTAATTGAAAGATTCTAATGACAACAAATTGGCGAGACAACCAGGAGCTGCAAACTGGTTATTGCAGTTGATAAGATTTAAAAATGGACTCGGTCTATATACATTAAAAGGTGCCAGGTGTTGGGATTGGGTAGGCAACCTTGTGGTTTACAGGTTACAGTGAGAGCCTTTTGTCACTGAAACCAAAAACAAATGGTGAGTGTACTTTTAGGGAAGAAATTGCAAACAGTTTTGAGGAGAATTTAGGGGTCGTGGGGTGGGGGGGGGGGCAAGAGTAATTGGATTGATGCAAGGTGACAGGAAACTTGGAATATAGGGTAGAATTTCAAAATTTTCCAATGACACCAAACTTGGAGGTGCAGCAAACAATGAGGATGATATGAACCACCTGGAACAGGACATAAAAAGGCTAGCAGAACGGCAGTGAAGTGGCAGATGGAATTTAATACCGACAAGTGTAAGGTGATGCATTTTGGCAGAAGGAATAGGGAGAGGGAATATATAATTAAGGGCACACTTCTAAAGAGTGTGTAGGAACAGAGTGACCTAGTTCTGTGAAAGGTCACAGACCCTAAATGTTAATTCTGCTTCTCTCTCCACAGATGTTGCCAGACCTGCTGAGTATTTCCAGCACTTACTGGTTTTATTTCACATTTCCAGCATTCGCAGTATTTTGCTTTTATTATATTGAGAGAGCAGTTAGGAAAGCATGTGGGATGTTGGGTTACAAAATTGAGGCATTGAGTACAAAAGCAGGGAAGTTATGCTGAACCTGTATGAAGCTCTGATTAGGCCTCAACAGGAGGATTGCATCCAGTTCTGGGGTTCAACACATTTTAGGAAGGATGTGAGGATCTTTGAGAGGGTGCAGAGGAGATTTACCAGCATGATTCCAGGGATGAGGTTAGGCTGGAAAAGCTGGGGTTGTTTTTCTGAATGCGGAATACAGGCTTAAAGACAGGATTCTTGGTAGTGTGGAGGAACAGAGGGATCTTGGGGTCCATGTCCATAGATCGCTCAAAGTTGCCACCCAAGTTGATAGGGTTGTTAAGAAGGCGTATGGTGTGTTGGCTTACATTAACAGGGGGATTGAGTTTAAGAGCTGCGAGGTTATGCTGCAGCTCTATAAGGCCTGGTTCGACCACACTTGGAATATTGTGTTCAGTTCTGGTCGCTTCATTATAGGAAGGATGTGGAAGCTTTAGAGAGGGTGCAGAGGAGATTTACCAGGATGCTGCCTGGACTGGAGGGCATGTCTTATGAAGAAAGGTTGAGGGAGCTAGGGCTTTTCTCATTGGAGCGAAGAAGGATGAGAGGTGACTTGATAGAGGGGTACAAGATGATGAGAGGCATAGATAGAGTGGATAGCCAGAGACTTTTTCCCAGGGTGGAAAGGGCTATCACCAGGGGGCATAATTTTAAGGTGATTGGAGGAAGGTTTCGGGGAGATGTCAGAGGTAGGTTCTTTACACAGAGAATGGTGGGTGCGTGGAATGCGCTGCCAGCGGTGGTAGTAGAAGCAGATACATTAGGGCCATTTAAGCGACTCTTGGATAGGTACATGGATGATAGTAGAATGAAGGGTAGGTAGTTAGTTTGATCTTAGAGTAGGTTAAAGGTTCGGCACAACATCGTGGGCCGAAGGGCCTGTACTGTGCTGTACTGTTCTATGTTCTATGTTCAAAGGAGAATAAGGAGAGTTTTAATAGGTGTACAAGATTATGACAGGCTTAGATAAGTTAGACAAGGAAAAACTGTTCCCATTAACTAATGATACAAGGACTAGGGGGACACAGATTGAAGATTTTGGGCAAGAAATGCGGGGAATATGAGGAAGAACTTTTTTTACTCACCAGGTGGTAATGACTTAGACCTGTTGCCCACAAGGGTGGTGGAAGCAGAGACAATCAATGACTTCAAAAGGAAATTGGATGGCGAATTAAAGGAAATAAACTTGCACAGCCACAGAAATCAAATGGGAGAGTGGGACTCACTGGATAGTTCCATGGAAAGCCAGTATGGACTCGATGGGCGAAATGGCCTCCTTCTGTGCCGTAACTGACTTGATGACTTCACATGTGGTGTTTTATGGGTTAACAACTGTTAGAGAGATAAACTAGGGAGAGCATCACCAGAAGCTAGAAACCAGAGATGGTGTTTCCAGCTGAATGCTGCTATCTGCAGCAAAAGCTCTGACAACCCAGCAGATGAGGGGAAACAAGGAAACAACAGAGTTACTGAATCAAAATGATCTGCTGAGATGACAGTACAAAAGGCGAAAGAAAAGAAACTTGAAAGCTGAAACCGTCACTTAGGCCGACAGTAAATGCTCCAGCTTCCCTGCCAAGAAAATTGCATTTCAATTTACTATTGTGCATCCAAAGTTGGGACAAAAAAATGACATAATTTTTTCTTGTAAGGGGATGCTATTTTGTTTTGTTTCATCAGTTCCGTTTTCTGCGTTTAGTTCATAAAACACTGGTCTGAAAATGCTGTCTTCCCTGATGAGAATTTTTTTTTTAACTTAACAATGCTACTAATGATTTCTGCTGTTTTAATGGATATTTTAAAAATCAAAATGGAGTTTATTTCCTTTTTCAATTGAGAAAGATTTTTTAAAAAATAATTAAAGTCATGAAAGTGCATGCGTGTGAGAACATTTTGCTCTGCTCTTTTTCAAACAAGCAGAGAAGTTAACCCTTTCTGCTGACAGATTTTTTTAAGTCTACCACGCAACAACTTTTGTATTGCTGAATGTAAATTTATATATTTGGTATCATTACATTTTAAGTTTCTAAATTGACAGATACGTTTATACAAATTAACCCATTGGACTCTTAAGCAGAGCCACAATGTATTCTTTATTGCTTCTCTTAAAACAGCTGGCCATGGTTTCCAGATCCACATGAATACAGCACATCAAGAAATACAGCAGCTTTAAGAATTTAAGAACTTATCTGCAGTCATCACATGTTACAGCATAGTAATGATTTAGACTAAGGCTTTGCCTTTCAATTACTTAACTTTAACCTATTTAGGCCATGTTATCTTTCAAGACAAAGTGCTCAAGAAGGGGAGATATAGATATCACCTCCAAAATAATTGTGAGCACTTCTTTCTCTGTGAATATCAAGAAATAAAGTTTATTTTGGCAGAGGTGTTTATAAAAGTGAACATTGACAAGATCTGTCAGTCCATCAGCACTGCTATTTGAAAGCAAAATACTGCAGATGCTGGAGATATGAAATAAAACCAAAAAAGTGCTGGAAGTACGCAGCAGGTCTGGCAGCATCTGTGGGGAGAGAAGCAAAGTTAATGTTTCAGGTCAGTGACCTTTCATCATGAAGCATCAGGACCATTATCTGAGGCATCGGGACCATACAGGGGAAGATAGGCAAAGCTCTTGAGACAGGCATCCCCCGCTAATCTTTTGATAAGGTCACCTGAAAGTCCAGAAATGGCTTGTATCGAATGACATGTATGGCAGGATAATAGGATACTGGTGTAAGTATATCAATGTGATTTGTCACATGTGAAGCTACTAACATGCAGAAATGCATGGTGAATTTGCACTGAAGAATGGATCTCAGACATGCTTAGTTACTTGATAACAGCATGACATGAAATGGTTAATGTGGCCAGTAGGCTGAGACAAATTTTAAATCATCAAGGCATTGACACATTGTCCATTGAGAAAGTTACTTTAAAATAATCAGAGTAGAATTAAACATATTGTTAATGGTCAGAGGGTGTAAAATCAGAGGGATATAACATTTGGTTTGGGACAATTGAGGGCAAGTACTATCCATAAGTTGGATACAGGTAAAGGGAGAGCTAGACAATGTTTTAAGTCCATGCATGGTTTGTTGTTTGAAACATATGTGCTTACAACATGCCAATAATTTAGAATTAGCAGCACTTCTGGAAAAGAATACGGAATGTTATTGAATGAGGCGATCTACAGGTGGGGAGTGCCAATCCATGCCAATAGTAGTCAGAGATCACATTTTACTGACGTTTTTTAACCAAACTACAACAGATAATGGGTATTTAACACAAATTCCATATTTTTCACCACCCAGAGTCATCTGGGATTGTGAAAAGAGGGACTAGAACTCTGAAAACTATGCTAAACAAGGTCGGTGCAGATCACCCCATTCATGGGCTTGAGAAAGTAAGAGTGATAAAGAACAGTAATGAGACAAGGAATGAGGGAATAACATCTTGCCCTGAGATAACTGAAGGTCCAGAGAATGGTTCATAGTCATGGGAGTCTATAGAATAATGTTAGATATGAAATTGTCCCAGTGATATCTAATCTGTCAGCCATTCAAATGCCAAAAGGCTTGTATCTTATAGGTGTGATTATATTCTACAGCAAAATGGTACAACAAATAGTTAAGGACTTTGTGGAATGGAATGCTGGAAAAAATAATGATGAATTTTGGCTTTCCCAGGATGAGTGGCATTATAAAGTTAAAACAAGCGATAATAGTACAGAGGATGTGAGAAGGAGGTGAGGTTTCTCAGAGTGGATAGCAGTCGAAGCTACAGGGGGTGCTGTTGTTTGGATTGGGACAGGTATAGATCAATATGGGAACATGATGAGGCTATGAGGGAATAACTGAAGGGAATTTTGCCTAAAATTAATACAGAGGTTCTAATCAAATAAAAGAATTGTGCGAGGCGCTGGAACCAACATTAGATATAGTACAGAATTTCCAGGAAGTTCAAGGCAAAGCTAATAAGGTAATTAATAAAAAAATCTATATACCTGTCAGGTCCACCTTTTGTTTTAAGCCTCGAACTGAAAAAGCAATAAACAAATTAGGAGATCACCAGAGATGAGAAGTAGCTTACAATGCCAGACCATGTCGCTGGGCCAAAACGGCCTCAGCAGCGCTCAGTGCCTGGTTCTTATAGTACTGATTGCAGTGCCATGTTATCTGAGGTGTTTGACATGCCAATTAAACCATTCAACCAATAAACCAAAACTGGCACAGTTAATAGAAGGTCAAAAAGGAGTGGTCAAATGTTGTTTCTCCCGCTCAAGGTGGGGAGTCTGTTGGAAATGAGCAATATGACTAGTCTATATATATGTATAGATATAATCATCTTGAAATTGGTAAAGAAATAGATTAGTACTGTAAGGTTTGTTTTACTGGAAACTGCTCACGGTTTCATTTCTCTGGAAACAAATCACTGGAATGATTATTCTTAGATGATGACAGCTGCACCTAGCCCGGAAAGGGGCCGTAGTCAGACAAGTCCTAGTGAGAGAGCAACTGGTAGATACTTCAAACAAACAACAATACCACAAAACTGTGTTGGGATTTTCATTCAACCTTGTTTAATTAGGACTCAGCTGGAATCTAAGTTAATTAGTGTGTGGAAATAGAATAAAACTTATTTTAGCCAATCACTCCATGGTTCAACAGTATGATAAGAAATAAGAACAGCTAAACTGAATAGCCACTATGAATAGCTAGTTGACAGATTTTTACAAACAGTCTTTGACATAAATAAATGGTGATAAAACAAATACGAATAATGAAACTTTTGGGAGTCAGTTTGAAACCAGAGCCGGAATGTTTCTGCGGAGGATGGAACTAGTCAGAGAGAACAGCTTGAGATGCAATAAGGAAAGGATCAGGTAACAGTGACTGATCAAGGACAGAAGGTACGTGCAAAGGCTCATGAAGCTAATGTCAGGTGAATGACGTGAAGGGCGGAGTTTTCAAACTATAGTTTAAACAAAGAACTCAATGTTTTAGAGGATATTTCAAAATAAGGTATAAGGTAAGTTAAATCCTTATAGGGTGAAAAGACCTTGTCAATAATCTGCCCAGGTGTCCACTTCTAAAAAAGGGTATAAAGTAAGAGACTGGGAGATCTCAGTGCAGTTAGGTGGTGGAGAACAACTCTCAAGGAAGACACTGGTTAAATACTCCTGAGTGGTTCAAGAAGTCGGGAAAACCTGGGGCACCGAGAAGGGAAGTGGAAGAAGAAGAAGAAGGAACTGTTCATGCATGCCAGTCCTGCCCAATCTGAACCGGTACTGGCTACTTGTCACAGTTGTATGTTTTTGATGTATAACTAGCGCGTTAGTTTCCATCTTAAACTCTGATGTAACTCAAAATACCAAACATATTGGTTGGAACTGACCCTGATGTAACGATTATAATAACTACATTAAATCAATCTGGCACAAGTACACTCTTAACTGTCTGTGAAATATAGCTTTTATGACACTTGCTCTTCTGTACTGCTAAATGTAATAAAAAAGCAAAATACTGCAGATGCTGGAAATTTGAAACAAAAAAAAATGCTGAAAATACTCAGCAGGTCAGGCGACATCCGTGGAGAGAAAAAAACAAAGTTAACCTTTCAAAACTGATGAAACGTTAACTCTGTTTTTCACAGATGCAGCCTAACACACTAAATGCAAATTTACGATGAAATAATTACACAAAACATTCATAAATCACCCACGAAATTGGTTTAAAGCTTTTCTCCCCTTCATTTTCAAGTGTTACAGTGTACATTTCTGAGTCTCTGGCAACTCTGTGCCTTTTGATACAGTTCTCACCAACAAAGCAAAATTTGTATTACATTTTCTGTGAGCAAAACCGGGACTACAATATCCAGGAGCATAATAGCACTGTTTAGCTGAAGTAAACACAGGTAAGTTGTTGAAGGTGATGGGGTGGTGGGAGAGAGATAGAGAGAGATCCTCTTATCAACATGGAGACTGACTAAAGAGAGCAGAGATACAGAATTGCTATGCCAGAACAGGAGAAAGAAGCGAAGAAAACAGATTTAAGTGTGGGTGGGAAGACATGGTAGCCACTGATGAGAGTCGAAGCGTACTGCCAGGTAGGGGAGACCTTGATGAGGTGGAGAGCAGAATGTTGAATAGGTGGGTGTGCAGTAAGACAAAGGAGGGGGGAAACAAACTTTCTGGGGATAATAAAAGAAAAATACTGCAGAAGCTGGAAATCTGAAATGATACCACCAAAGTTAAAATCACCACTAAGATTGATTTCCAATTGCCAATGATGCAAAAAGGAAAATAAAACTGTAGATGCTGAAAATCAGGAACAAAAACAGAAAATACCAGACGTGTTAGGCAGCATTTGTGAATAGAATGGGGGTGGGGGGGGTGGGGAGGTGGGTGGTGGTTAACTCATCAGGTGAAAATGCTTCATCATAAACGTACAACATAAATACCTCAGGCTAAAAATTGCCATGAATCAATGTGAACTAGATGCAGGAACTGAGCCCTGTGTTGAAACCGGTAAGCCTGAGGCACACTCAATACATGGCCCTGGCTTCATTTAAATGAGATATGCAAGCTGCAGATGCATGTGAAGCTTCCCTAGGCAGCCAACCAGTGAATCTCCATTGGATTTCAAGCTGTTGCGAAGGATGGGGAGTGAGCAAGAGGTTGATTAAGAGGGTGGGAAGACAATTGGGAAGGGGCCGAGTGAGATCTGGCAATTGTCTTTGGCATTGAGGTGCAGCCACACTTTTAGGTAAGTATTTTTTTAACAAATTTATTGATCTGGTGGTGCCTCCTAGTGGTTAGGCAGCACGTAGACCTTGACTGCAAAATTGGGCTTGCGTAGCGTTGCTAGTGCTGCTACTATGGAAGCCCCAAAGGCCTAAAGTGACACTGACCAATTCCAGGATGGCCATGCCGTGTGTGTGCAGGAAATGTGAGAAGAGGTCCCATCATGATATCAAACAGCCATTCAAGCTGATTTGATGCTCATTTCACTAACTTGGTCTGTGCATGTCCACTGAACACCTGCTCTAATCACCCACTCCCCTCAACCTCATCACCACTCACTAGTGTTATTTAAAGGGCCAGGCATCTGACTTTGTCTGATGCTTTTGACTTACTTCTGCTTAGGCAAAGTTAGTGGAAGTACTGTGGATTGTGTTTGGAGGTGTTTTGGAGAGCTGCTGCATACATTCAGGAGGCAACAGGATCTGATGTGACAAAAGTGCACAAGGTATGGGGGCTGTGGTTGCAGTGCCTCTGGGTCTGCAACATG
Organism: Heterodontus francisci; assembly: GCF_036365525.1. Taxonomy (NCBI): domain Eukaryota; kingdom Metazoa; phylum Chordata; class Chondrichthyes; order Heterodontiformes; family Heterodontidae; genus Heterodontus; species Heterodontus francisci. The sequence continues at coordinate 143,389,351 of NC_090376.1, forward strand.
CATGAGGAGCAAATGAAGCTCATGCTGCAGAGAAGGTAAGCTCTGTGAAGAGAGAGGAAGAGGAGGGTTCTGCAGAGAAGGCCCTACCCACCATGGGTTTTTCGAGAGCTGAACGTCCATTGAATTTTTATGCGTCTGGCTCTTTCCAGGTGAAAGCAGGCGGCATTTCCTAGATATCCCAGTACGCCATCCGTCAATGCATCCAGGAGGTGAAATAGGTCATCTGTGCCAGGAGAGGCAAATACATTGTTTTCTCCTTCAACAAGGAGAAACAGGGTGAGAGGGCACATGACGTTTCCAGGGTAGCTAGATTCTCGATGGTTCAGGGCACTATCGATTGCAAGCAAGCGGCTCTGCGGGCCCTGCATGTCAACGAGGAGAGGTACAGGGACTGCAAGGGCTACCATTCTATCAACGTGATCTTGGTGTACAACCATGCACAAAGCGTCATGTTGGTGAATGCACACTGTCCTGGCAGCAGCCATGATGCTTTCATTTTAAAGCAGTCTGCTGTTGCCGTGTCTTAGATGCTCCATGGAGAAGCAGAGGATGGCTTCTTAAAGACGAAGGGTACCCCTGTATACGTGTTTATGACCCCAATCCACCACCTGACCACACGAGGACAATGCACACTTGGAGCCACCAGGAACATTGTGAATAGACCATCGGTATGCTCACGCAATGCTTCTGATCCCTGGACTCTGAGAGAGTCCTCCAGTACACGTCAGAGTGGATGTTCAAGTTTGTGGTAGTGCGCTGCATTCTCCATAACGTCGCCAACATGAGGGTGCAGCCATTGCCACCAATAATCCAGAGGCCACGTCGGGAGAAGGAAGAGGAAGAAGAAGAGAGCAGGAGGGGAAAGTGGAGGAGCCAGGGAGGATACATCCTGGACCCCTTCTCTCTTGATGGTCTGTCTGAGAGCACCTGTTTAGCATCTAGTTTCCGTGAAATTACCTCTCTTGACCACCATAGACATACCATTCCCCATCATTACAGTCACCTGAGACACTCCATCACAATGTTCCCTTGGCCACCATCCTACAATAAAAGCTATCAACGAAAAACTTTGCAGTAGTATCTTTATCCCACAACGCATCCAATTATACAAAGGGAAATGAACTATTTATCCTTGTGCATTCACTTAGTGCCCGTCTCGCAGGCGCCTTTGCCTGGTTAAGTTCTCCTGTGCAATGCTACCTTGGTGGCTGTAGCATGGCTGTTGGAAGGCTGCTGACTCTCCCTGGGTTGCCCTCAAGCACATCTGGTCTGGCTTGGGACTGTATCACCTTGGCGTGGGCAGGGGTAGTTTGGGTTGGCAGAGTGTCAGTGGTGGGAGCACAAATGCTATCATCCTGAGACCGGAGAGCAGGTTTGTGCTCCACAGAACCACTGCCACTTCCATAGGGTGGGACCTCAGTAATCCTGGTTATCTGTTGGAGGACAGATTTCTGGACTGCGATGACAGCCCCTTTGAGCACTGAGATCCGCAGCCGTGATGTCAGTAGCCTAAGTCAGCATAGCAGCAAGCATGGATCTCATGAACTCCGACTGAGCATCCTCTGTGTTGTATGATCGTCTTCAGAATGATGTCCCTTTAAGATCTCATTATGCTAATGAGCTAAGTACCAGGACATAGTCATGTGACAAAAAGCCAGAGGCACTCTGCAACTGTAACACCCAGATGAAGGTTCTGTAAATAGTTTGCTCTGTACTGTATATACTAGTTTAGCCATTAATACACCTGTTTGAGATCTTCAGCATAACTGGACTCCACGCAGCTCATTTATGTTGCATAAGAAAACATAAAGAACTCATTACACTCTGCACTACCGAGACATTGAGTGGCTTCTGCCTATGTTGCAGTGGAAGCTGAGACATTGGCCACCAGACATTGTATCACGGCTGCGTCCGAAAGTGGAGTTGGCCACCACTTTCACGATGGAAAGTATGAGCTCCAAGCTCTGCATGATGCCCTCTTCCACATTGGAGCCAGACTCCTCCATGCTCCTTGACGGTGACAGGTGGCTGTTCAGCAGGCCTGGCAATGCACCAAACATCTAGGTGTGCATTCTCAATAGAGTACTCCTGTATTCCTCCCATCAAATTCCTCATCTGAGTGCTCTATAGCAGAACTCATCTGTGACCTGACCCTTTGGGGAGCTGACAGACAAGCTATCCTTAACCTCTGGCTTGGCTGCAGCCCACTCATACACAGTGACTCACGACATGCAGATCCTGGCTCTACACTAAAGTATGCTCAGTGCCAGTATTTAATCTGGTGGCTGCGAGTGCCAGATCAAGTGACAGTGCTTCTTTTTCAGAGGTCTGTTGCAGCTCTTTTCCTCTTGGGACTCCTGAGACTGGCCAGGTGTCTTGGGTATCTGAAATCAGAAAATCAGCAAGGGAGGATTGGGGTAAGTGATGGAGGTGGGTTGTAAAGAAAGAGCTCCATGATCACATCATTTTCAGTTTGCACTTCATGCCAGATTGCAGAATAAGGATGTGGTGGGAATTGAGAAGGGGCAGACCATCATCCTGAATGATTGTGGCGATGCCGTATGATACGGGTTCTGTTGCAGCTTACCCCATGATTGTGTTTGCGTGCTGCAACTGCCACAGTTGAATAGCTGGAGGTGTGTGGAGGCAGCAAGAGGTGGGTGTGAGACTGGCATCATTGGAAGGTATGTGAGGGTCAGGTGGAGTATCTGGAGGTTAGGGGTGCGTCCTAAGTGTCAGGGACTGCTGCTGGGTAAGTGGTGCATTAAACAGCATGAGAGGTTGGTGGTGTGGTGGATATGAGATGTCATGTGAACATGCAGTTACTGACTTTTACTACCCATGTAAAGTCATTAAGCTTCTTCTGACACTGCTGCCAGGTCCTCGAGGCCAGAGGGAATGGGAGTTAACCTCCCTTGCCACCTGCTCCCATTCCCTCTGGAGTGTGAACCTTGAAGGCCTCCTGGCCCCCGGTGGTAAAATGACATCTCTCCTCCTGTTCACCTTCATGACTAAAGCCTCCAGTGCCTCATCTGTGAACTGCAGTGCCCTCTTTCTGCCTTGGGGCTCCATTTCCATTCTCTCCATTTGCAGCAATGACAGTCAGCAGCAGCCTCCTGTCATTCAGTGCAGATTCCCATTAGGAGGGATAGACTGACTTTAAGTGCCAGAGATTAACTGGAACACATACTAGCCTCACATGCTGTTAGTCCTCCTGTCGTGCAATCAGTCAACAGCACAGATTATGCAAGGCTAAATGCTGAAATCATGGAAATGAGAAGACAGCAAAAGTTTGTGTGTTGCCTGTCTCAATGGGAACGGGCTGAGGCAGACCACAAATTGTGAGCACCCCGCATCCAAAAACAGGCTTTAACAAGTTTTTCCCCCATGTGTTCCTAAATGTGGCTGTCGCTGCTCTGGCTTCATTCAGGGCAGACCAATTTTGCAAAGGGACCTCAAATAGATGTTAGGCCCCCTACTTGCATCTGAAAGGGCTTAATACCTGTTCAGGCGCAGGCACTGGGTGCCTCTTTTTTAGCCTTTCCCAATATTGCAATAGCACACTTCTGGTGCTGAAATTGTGTGTGTACACTGCCCACCATACTGGATGCTTTGGTGCTCATTTTACACCTGTAAAGCAGGCATGGTGCCAACAAGTTTCTAGTCTCTGCTCTTTCATGTCATAGTAGATTGGAATGTTTCAAGTTGAGTCTGTTTTAATGAAGTGTGTTGATTCAAGTTTCATTAAGTTATCTTTTGCTTGTCAATCTACTCTTTTCTTGTTCTTCTCACACAAGCCTTTGAAAACCTTCCAGCATAAAGACTTTAAGCTGTTATAATTGAACGTGGCTGCAGGGAACTGAACCAATCATAGCAAATAAATCCATTGTTGTCAATCTTTTTGATGGAGATGGTTCAGCTGGAAAAGACAATCACAGAACTGAAGGTGCCAAATTTAGTTACTATCAAGTCAGGCTTTGATTAAGGGTGGCACAGTGGTGCAGTAGTTAGCACCGCAGCCTCACAGCTCCAGCGACCCGCGTTCAGTTCTGGGTACTGCCTGTGTGGAGTTTGCAAGTTCTCCCTGTGACCGTATGGGTTTCTGCTGGGTGCTCCAGTTCCCTCCCACAGCCAAAGACTTGCAGGTTAATAGGTAAATTGGCCATGGTAAATTGCCCCTAGTGTAGGTAGGAGAATTAAGGGAAGGTAGGGATATGGTAGGGAATATGAGATTAATGTAGGATTAGTATAAATGGGTGGTTGTTGGTCGGCACAGACTCGGTGGGCCAAAGGGCCAGTTTCAGTGCTGTATCTCTCTCTATGACTTTGTCCATTATTCTGTTTTATTCCAAGTGTTTTATTGCATTGCATTAATAGCCACAATAGCAGGGACAGTAAACCTCTATTGTTTGCCTTTTTATTGAGCTATTTAAATGTACCAGCGTTTGTATCTATTACATTAACTTTTGTCTATTTAACTGTAAATACAGTTCTCTGCAAAACTAAAGATAATAAATCACCCTTTTTTTCATTGAAATAGACAGAGGTGTCCTAGCTATCACTTCCACTTTCTCTACATATTCATCCATATAATTTAAAGATACCAGAAGAAACAACATTTTTTTTTATTTTAGTTATTTTGCTTGTGAATCATTCTTGAGAATAGTTTTCATTGACTGTACTATGACACTAATATCAATTGAGTTAATTTGAAATAACTAACCCTCTGATTCAGCCAAAAATTTGAGCTTTTCCTGCATCTTTCTACTCTATTATAAGGTGCGTTTTTAAGATGAAATTTTTCTTTTATTGAAAATGTCTGTGAAATTCCCATTTTTAATCCTAATTAATGATTTAGTAACACAATTGCAGGAAAGCATGTCTTTACTACATGCAATTTCTGAGAATGCAAAATAGCAGCCAAGCAGAAGGCATACAAAATCACATAATGTTTCCAAGCAACAGACAAATCGTAGAACACTATAAATACTGGAAAGTTCATTATTCTAACTTTGAGTGCAGATTTCTTTGTTAAAAATTGCTCAACTTTAATTGGAAATACTCCCAAACTGACAGGTCCTGTATGCATTCACTTCTGTATCTACTGTGATAATATTTTGAAAAACTTCGTCTTCATTAATCTATAGGTTACGCATGCCCCATTTTTTTGAGCTAAAGGAAAAGGGTAGACTTTCCAAATTGTTGCCCATTGTGAGATATTGTGCTGCATGTGAGGAAACAGCAACATATCGTCTAAAATTGTTCACAGATAACCTTGAATCTATTACAATTTGTTAATGTATGTCCTCCTTTCCCATGCTTTTCATTTTCCTTTCACATACTATTGCCATTTCAAAGTCTATTTAACTTGACCTCCATATCATGCTCCAATTGGTTGTAAAGCAACAATTGGGTTGCTATCAGTGACTACACTCCATCTAGCCTTCAGTGTCAGCCTTGGCTCAGTCAATAGCACTCTTCCCCCCTTGAGTCAGAATGCCGTAGCTTCAAGTCCCACTCCAAAGACTTAAGCCCATAATCCAAGTTGAAACTTAAGTGCAGTACTGAGGGAGTGCTGCACTTTCAGAGGTACTGTCTTTCAGTTGAGGAGTTAAACAGTGACCTGTTTACTCTCTCAGGTGTATGTAAAGGATCGCATGGGACTATTTGAAGAAGAGCAGCAGAGGTCTTCCTGGTGTCTTGAACAATATCTAACCCTTAACCATCATCACAGAAGCAAGTTATCTGGTTATTATCTCATTGTTGTTTGTGGGATTTCTCTGTGTGCAAATTAGCAGCTACGTTTCTCACAATAAAGTACATCATTGACTGTAAAATGCTTTGGGACAACCTAAAGACAGGAAACGTGCTATTTCCTTTCTTTTTCTACCAAGTGGGATTTCTAAATTCTGAAAATGTCCTGACTTTGGGGGAATACATTTCTTGGTGCCTATATTATGGACTTTCTTAGCTTAAGATCCTTCAGCATCTTATTCTTCTAATTTTTATTTAGAATGGCTTTCCATCAGCTATCCTCACAATTGGATTTTCCACAATTGGATTGATGCTTTTTACTTTTTAATACTTAAGGCTGCATTTACACTACAGCTGTAATATAGCTGTATGGCAGTGGTTCTGCCACAGGGTGATGTTATGTGTGAAGTGCCGTTGCATGATCAAACAGCCATTGGGTAGCTTACTGCGAAGAGGGAGCCAAGTGTGCAAGTCTTCTTTTTCCAGTACACAGCTTGTGCATCACCAAGACCCCTGTAGTGCCTCCTCGTGGTGACAGATGGCAACTAGGCACCATACAGCCCTAGGCTGAACTGCAGGGGATCTCGGAGGAAACTTGGCCCCAAAACATGTGATATACAGGCCTACTGGCATGTGATCACACCCTGGTATCCATCAACCAGGTCCCAGCTATGGGTCAAATAGTACCCTCTGCCTTGTGGGTCCAGCTCAGGAGAGTCAAAGGCATTGGAGTGAAGTGCTATAGGTGACTGGTGATCCCTTTAAGCAAGCATATTCCAGCAACTCCTGCAAGCCAGTGGGCTCACAGGTAGGGGCTCCCACTTTTCCTCTGGATTTTGTCCATTAGGTCTAGAGGGAGATGCAGATGCTGGGCAAATCTGTGTCTCCAAATCCAGACCAGGCTATGCAGCCAAAATAATAATGGAGAGGACACTTCATCCTTACTCTTACCAGTGAGGGGACCAGCACAGGAGGTAGCAGTTCACAGGTTATAAGCACAACTCAATTGGTATAAGGGAAGGGCGCCATGGGTTGTCTCCGGCAGTGGGAAGGATCATCGCATTCTATTGGTCAGTCACCACCCACCTCAAGCTGGGCGGCCCCCAGCCAATAAGGTCCTATCAATGTCTGCCTCCTCTCTGAGGGTTAGGGATCTATCTTGACAATGGCTACCCAAGAAACAAAAGGTGAAGATTCTCTGGCTTGGCAGCTGAAACGTTAACAGACAATGTACATAAGATGGCATTGATCAAACATGAGCTGTTCAACATTGACATTGCTGCTCCCAAAGAGACTAGATTGGCCCTCAATACATGAGGGCAATTATAACATCTACTGGCATGGCAAAAGAGCAGATGACCACTGTGAACATGGAGTAGGCTTGGCTGTCAACAACAGATACCGTGGAAAATTGAGATGCCTGTCGCGAATTCTGAATGCCTCATGTCTCTTCTGCTGGAGGTTTTGTCACCATCATCTGTGCTTATGCACCAACCTTGTATGCCAATGCTGAAGACAAAGATCACACGGCACTCCAGATGATATTCTGGAGCATCTGTCACATGGAGAAAAGTTATTTCTCCCGAGGGACTTTAACACAAGAGTTTGTTCAGAAAGAGTTTCATGGAAAACTTGCCTCAGTCATCATGGCATTAGCAAAATGAACAAAAATGGACAGCAGCTACTCGAACTTTGTGCATAGTGTGGACTTTGCGTTACCAACACCTTCTTCCAGGACACACTATGCACAAGGTGTTATAGTGCCATCTGAGATCTGGCCACTGGCACAGACTTGACTAGATAATCACCAGAAGATGTGATCTGTCCAGCTTTCTTGACACCCACACCTGTCACAGTGCAGATTGTGATACTGATGACTCTCTTGTCAATAGCAAGATGAAGGTGGAACCATGGGAAATACACATTGCCAAACACAATAGCATGCCGCATATCAACATTCCATGCAAGAGGGATGACAACAAATTTCATAAGTTATCAGAAGATCTCAGACGGTCCTTTTCACCTGTCTGCTCACCAGATAATGCTGATGAAGCATGGAAGTCTCTGCAGTCAATCATCTATGAACCTATAAACCACATTTAGCAAAGGAAGAAATAGGAACAAAGATTGGCTTGAGACCCACCTTGCAGAAACGACTCCTGTCATTGAACCGAAGAGCACAGCTCACCTGTCTTACAAACTGCCTCCAAACCCTAAAGTACGTGACAATCTCATGCTAGCTAATGCAATTGTGCAGAAGACAGCAAAGTACTGTGCTAAACAGTATTGGATCAATCTATGCAAAGAAGTACAGACTGCTTGGGACAATGGTAATCGTCACACTATGCATAACCACATCAAAAGAGCACTCGGCCCCACCAACACCAAAGTTGCTCCTTTCAATTCGACAGATGGGGAAGTACTCACCGACAGGAACAAACAAATGGCCTGCTGGATGGAGCACTACTCTGAGCTATACTCATGTGAGACTGATATCTCTCTGCCTATGCTTGATGATCTTCTGCAGCTACATGTCCTGCATGAGTTTGAAGCATAACCCTCATTACTTGAGCTTGAAAAGGTAATTGATTCCCTAACAGAAAGGAAAGATCCTAGAAAGGATGGAATACCAGCTGAGCTACTCAACTATGGAAAACCCCACCTGTTGCCATATCTCCACAACTTCCTCCTCTTCTACTGGAGTGAAGGTTCTGTCTCACCGGATATGCATGATGTAAATATCATCATGTTATACAAGAACAAAGGAGTTCAAGTGGATTGCAACAACTACCAGTGCACCTCACTCCTCGGCATCACTCTCAAGGCCTTTGCCAGAGTCATTCTAACGAGGCTCCATCAACTAGCCAAGAGAATATACCCGGAGATAGTATGTGGCTTCAGAGCTGGCGGATCCACAGTAAACAGGATCTTCTCCCCGCGTCAGCTTCAAGAGAAGTGCAGACAGCAGCAAACACCACTCTGCCTTGCTTTTATGGATCTCACAAAAGCATTTGTCACCGTGAGAAGGACAGGCTTCTACAGGGTACTAGAGAAAATCGGCCATCCTCCCAAGCTTTGCAGACGCGTACGGTCCTTCCATGAGAGCATGCATGGCACCATTTAGTACGACGGCTGCACCTTTGACAGTTTTGAGATCAAGGATGAGGTGAAACAGGGCTGCGTCTTAACCCCTACTCTGTTTTGTATCTTTTTCTCTGTCCTCCTGATCTATGCTTTCCCTGCTAACATGGAAGGCGTGTACCTCCACACATGATCGGACAGGAAACTCATCAATCTATCAAGACTTAAAGAGCAGCATGTCCTGCTCAGAGAGCTTCTGTATGCCTGTGACGCTGCATTAATTGCCAGAGAGAGGACTAGCTCCAAAGGCTCATCGATTGTCTGCCCCACACCTTTGTCATGTTCTCCCTCAAGAAAACTGTAGTTATGGGATAGGGTGTTGCATCTCCGCCTGTGATCAAACTCAACAACACACCACTGGAAGCAGTCAGCAAATTCTGGTACTTTGAATCGATGGAGACAGACAACCTATCTCTTGATAAAGAGCTCAGCACATGTATTGGAAAGGCAGCCAACAACATTGGATGACTAACAAAATGGTCATGGAAAAACAATAAACTGACCCACAGGACTAAGATGCTTACCTACAAGGCCTTTATCCTCAGCACATTGCTGTATGGGAGCGAAGCCTTGACAACCTACACCTACCAAGAAAAAAGGCTCAATAGCTTTCATCTCTGGTATCTACAACACATCCTTGACATCACATGGAAAGACAAAATCACAAATGAAGCAGTCCTTTCTAGGGCAAACATGCCAAGCATGCTCGTGCTAATCATGCTGGCTTGGCCATGTGCACAGGATGGATGATGATTGCATGCCCAAGTATATGCTATACATGGAGGTAGGCCATGCCAAAAGACCAGCAGGGCACCCAAAGCTCCTATTCAAGGATGCTGTCAAAAGAGACATGAAAGCTCTCAACAATAATCATGACAACTGGAAAGCTCTAGCTGACGATTGATGCAAATGGCGACAGCAGCTGTGGACAGGAATGTGCCACTATGACGACATGTGGGGCTGGAGGCGGGTTTCCTGGTGCGGACCGAAAAGGCTGGGAAAGCCCCACCTCTGCCTTTTCAGCCCACCTGCCCCCGGAGAGATCCTTCGGTCTTTTTAAATCAAAGTTTCAGGAGGCAGGATCCCCGTCCATTTAAAGATGGAGATCCCGTTTCCATGAGCTAGTGGCAAATCAGAGGGCCAGCAGCTCAGCAGTGTCAGCAGTGCCAGGGAGTGCAGAGGCCTCAGACGTAGTCCCAGTGCTGGAACCCTGCACAAGAGGTAGATGACGTGGTGTCGCTGGGGATAGTCTGGAAGGCCCAGGTGAGGCAGTGCTGGGGGGTGGTCTTGCAGTCCAGGGTGGGGGGGTGGGTGGGAATCTCGGGGGTAAACTGGTTGTTGATGGGGGTGCTCCGTGGGCCACAAATAGCACATGCAGGATGGTCCACTCCCCAACCGAATGTTACAAGGCAACCTCCCCACATGGTGAAGGCACCCTCCCCCCTGCTGCTGGTAAGTTCCCAGTGGTGGTGGGAAGAGGCCCTTAATTGGCCGATAATAGACCACTTAAGGGTTTCAATTGGCTTCTGCGTGGGAAGGCTATCATCGGCCTATCCTGCTCCCGGGAATATCGCTGGGTGACAGGGAGGTGACGGGCTCTTCGCCCCTCTGCTCGCCCCCCCCACCATCACCCGTCACAATACTCCATGCTCCCCTTCCTCTGACCTCACCTCAAGGGGCCACACAAAATCCAGCCTGTGGTTTCAGAAGCTCCAAAGCAGAGGCCAGCTCTGCAATCATGGCATCAGCAGAGATCATCCGGCACCACCGGCAAGGGACAACTTCTGAAGAAGGGTCACTGACCTGAAGCATTATCTCTGCTTCTCTCTCCACAGATGCTGCCAGACCTGCTGAGTATTTCCAGCATTTCTTGTTTTTATTTCAGATTTCCAGCATCCGCAGTATTTTGCTTTTATAATTCATGTGTACTACTTGTGGCAGACATTGCCTTTCTAGAATAGGCTTATTCAGCCATCTAAAGAAGTGCAGCAGATAATCTCATCTGACCTCACCAAAGTTCCAAGGCTGCATTCCCTTCATCTCTCACAGATGGAAGAATGTCAATCAAAAAATAGGTAGCATTGCTACACAAAGGCTTCTCTTCAAATAGTTTGTAACATTGTAGTGTGAATGCAGCCAAAGATTTGCCCTTGACTTTCATTGCTGTTTGTAATGGCCTGCATTTGCTCAATAATAAGTCTTTGCAATTCTGTTGCTCATACATTCCTACTCGCCATTTCTATTATGGTAGTTTGGAGACAACAATTGGCAATCATATTATCTAGGCAGAAATGATATGTACAGTGAACATCTTCAAAATGGGTGTAACTTTACATATTGCAAAGTGATTTCAATTTCGTGATTTTGTGCAGAGTTCATAGTAACGGGAGTATGGGAAAAATGTAAACTAATGCAGCAAGGACACGGAGGAGTTAATTGGTTGGAAGGGTAAAATGAGATTTTATTTCCTACAGCTGGCCTATACTACACTTGGCATGGAATTGCTTGATGTCAGTAGTGGATGCCAAAAAGTGACAAAATATCCCATCCTGTGCACTCATCTGTCATCTTGATGATTTTGCCATTTAAAAAAAATAGAAAAGCACCACAAGGATAAATGTTTTCATAATGGCACTTAAATTGAATCCTCCTTTCACTTAAATTCCAAAGGATGACAAATACTAGCTTGAAACACTTTGTGAGCTTTTGTTCTGAGGAACAACAGGTTTCATGCTGCAAGTCCATCATCATATCCTGGTGAGCCATTCTGTGATGAAAAGACCTTCTCCGTTGGCCCAGCATTTGGCTCCAACCAAGATGTGTTCACTTGTTCCTCCAAATCATTTTATTTGAAATTCTTGATAGAAGGGACAATTCTTGTCAATTTTGTAAAAAAAAATCAATTCACGATTTAGTTATTTTGCATTGCTCTTTTTAATTATCAAATTTGTCTCTAGTTTTTGTCGCATGTCACAATTTTGTATGGTATCATTACCGTTGGACTTTCCATGTCCTCATCCGTGATTAAATACCTGGCTTACTGGGTTCGCAGATCGAAAGGTACTGGGCAGCATGCCTGCAATTTCCTGATCAATACTCATGGCAGGCTAGGTACTTCATGTTTGACTGCTTTCTTGTTCTAAATCTTCTCGTTACTTTAAACATCAGAGCACAGACCATGCAGTTGTAACAATGCAGAATCAGATCTTTGATGAGATGTCATACGATACAACCCAGTATGTGTACTCAGGTCTCACACTTCACAATTCCAGGATCAGTCCAGCAGACAGTAGTTCATTCATAACTCTAATACTAATTTTACCTTTGATCACTGCATTATATCCACACTACCACTGAATCAAAGTACATCAAAAATACATACAAGTGGCATCAGGATAACAACTTGGAGACAACAAAATGCACTTAACTCTTAATCTCTTCCAATCATCCTGGTTATATTTCCCTCTTAAATTCCATGGTTGTATTGTTCTCACAAACTGCTCCCACCATTTTATTATTCTAAACACAAATGACCAGATTAGCATCTTCCAGACCATGAGAGATTTGGATGAGTGAATTTCACACATTCCATTCACCCTTTAATCTTATGATTGCCTAAGGTGCACTTCCACAATGCATCCCAGTTCAGCAGAAAACTGTTTTAACTCATAATGTGCTGATCCCATAAGAAACCCGAGACATTGAGGTAGGCAGGTAGTGCAAACCTTCATTCCCACATTTCACACTGAGCTGCAGCTCAAAAAATCTACACGATGATGTAGGTAACTGTTCAAGAAATAATTGTGTCCAGTGTCACCAGAAATGCAAAAAATGGTGGAGATTATTTAATGGGCCTCAATTGGGTGGGAATGGTCCATAGCACCCCAAAGATGAGGCACTTTCTGTCCTATTCCTGCAGCTGAACAAGGGCTTTTCAACTGCTCCTGTTAATTAAGATTCCATCCCATTTGCAGGATACTTATGCAATTTTCAGGTATGGTTACTCCACCCATTGGTGCCAGGATTAATCAACTGAACCAGCAGTCCTTAAAGGCCACTTAGAAAATGTGGCTAGAAGCTCTGCAGGGCCATGAACAGAGGAACAGGAGTAGGCCATTCAGCCCTTTGAGCCTGTTCTACCATTTAATGAGATCATGGCTGATTTCTATCCTACCTACGTGCCTTGACTCCATGAATGCTAATCCTGGCCCCACAAAAAGTCATTCCAGCATTGGCCCACCAGTCACCTATGCCTCCCTCCTCCCAACTTCTGCCACCCCCTCACCTGCAATTGCCTCCTACAGCTTTGATTTTATTATTTTTAACTGCTCTGTGGAGGAGTTGCTGGATTTCCTTCCCATCCTGATTGGAAAGCTATCTATGATGACTGTTTCAGTGCTTGCAGCTTGCCAATCAAATAGAAATAAGGGCCAGCCTTATGGCTCACGCCTCTCACACCACCCATCACCTGTCCGATGTCCGCACAAGTGAAAATCAGCCCTCCCCCACCCTTCCCTCACTCCCGGAAAACTCACAGTCTACAATTATAAAGTGTATTATAGACTTTAGTCCAAATTGTAAGGAAGAAGAAATAACTTGCATTTATATAGCACCTTTCATCACTTTAGGATGTTCCAAAGCACTTTCGAGCCAATTAAATATTAATAAAGTGTATAAAAGCAAAATACTGCGGATGCTGGAAATCTGAAATAAAAACAAGAAATGCTGGAATCACTTAATAAAGTGTAGTCACTGTTGCAATATAGGAAGCATGGCAGCCAAGTTGCATACAAGATCCACAAACAACAGTGCGATAATGATCAGATATTCTGTTTCAGTGATGTTGTTTGAGGGATCAACATTGGCCATGGCTTTTCTTCGTGATAGTGCCATGGGATCTTTTACATCCACTGGAGAGGGCCAATGGAGCCTTAGTATAATGTCATATCTGAAAAACAACACCTCTGACACTGCAGCACACTTTCAGTACTGTGCTAAGGTGTCAGCCTAGCTTATATGCTCAAGTCTATGGAGTGGGAATTGAACTCACAACCTTTTGACTCAGACACGCAAATGTTATCACTGAGCCAAGACTGGCACCTTGGCAATGCCATCTTGTATAATCAAATACAGTTCTATAAAGTTCTGGTTAGATTGCATCTGCAGTATTGCATTCCATTCTAGACATCACACCTTAGGAAGGTTATATTGGCCTTTGAGGGAGTGCAGCACAAATTCTTCAGAAATTCTACGGTGGTTAAAAGGGTTAAATTATCAGGATAGGTTGCATGGATTAGGCTTGTATTCCCTTGAGCATGAAAGATAAAGGGGTGATTTAATTGGGATACATAAGCTGAATAAAGAATTTGATAAGTTGTATAGAGAGAAACTATTTCCTTTGGTCCAGAACAAGGGGACAACCTTAAAATTAGTGCTCGGCTGTTCAGGTGTGATGTCAGTAGGTGCTTCTTCACAAAAAGGATAGTGGAAGTCTGGAATTTTCTCCTTCAAATCTGTTGCAACCTTGCCAATTGAAAAATTCAAAAATGAGATAGGTCGATTTTGTTAGGTAAGGATATTACGTGATATGGAGAAAAAGTGGGTAAATGGAGTTGAGGTACAGATTAGCCATGATCTATTGTAACAGGTCTGAGGGACTGAATAGTATACTCCTATTCTTATGTCCCTATGTTTCTAGAACTGAAGTGAAAGATAGCCTGTTAAAGTGGAGGAAGGGATTTTCAGATTGTGGATTAGATAATTGCTGAGTATCCATAGAGCAAGTTCTCGAGTTTGAATTTCTTTAACAAGAGTCCATTATGAAGGGTTAGTTGTGTAAGTGTTATTTTAAGATAATGAAAAGACTGATAGTGTCCAGGTTGGGCATGGAAAAGAAGGGAATGTGGCCATTGTCCAGTTAAGGTAATTGAGCTTATTACTGGTACACATAGTTCTGTATGTCTCCTGAACTCTATTTCCTCTGGGAGAACTTGGAAGTCTGAATCTATAAAATTCTAGGCTTTTCTTCTATGCTTAGGTGCCACAACTCACTGCCTTGTTTGGCTGCTTATTTCAACAATTCCTGCTACAAATACTTCTGAAAAGTATGAGAAATAGATTGATGAGACATGTCGTAAAGTTATATGATTGCCAGGCACTGCTCTTCTTTAGCTGGTCAACTCCCAATCTGCATGCCGAAATGTTCAGCCAGAACTGTCTTTTTAAAGGCTATGATCTAATTTCCTGCACTCCAGCAAAATGTACCCATTTTAGGTGGGATTTACAGCAAATGTTAATACATTGGTTATGCAAATGGACAGACTAAGGAAATCCTTGTGTAAATACCTCTCCTGATCATCCACAGGAGCAATTATTTTTCCAATGGCACAGCAGCAGTGCAGATCACTGTGACAAATTTCGCTCCCGTGAAAGTTACCCTTCCAACAACTTGGAGAGAGAGGTGCCACACACAAAATATTATCGCTCTCACAATCTGTTGTCATGTCATAGCAAACTTCAAATTCACTTCTTTATCTATTTATTCCAACCATTATTCATTATGTATTCATGATCTCCTATTTTCAGAAGTAATAACAAATATTTACCATTTTCCTCTTGTTACGCCAATGTGTTTTGTTGAATGATAATTTTCTTTAATCCACTGATGAGTTCTGAATTTATATTTCTTTAAAAGACATTTTTAAAAAGAGAATCTGCCAGCAAAGTCATCCTTTCAGCTTAAGATGATCACCTAATTTGCAAGACTATCCTAAACTGCAATGCTCGTGAAGAGAGAGACAAAATGTCTGCACTTCTCAGCAAGAACCAAGGCCCAGGAAGTTTAAAGGAATTACCTGTACTCTGAGAAAGCAGAGAAATACTGCTAACTGCTTTGTTTGAATCACTGAGTAACTGTCATGTGACAAACCCCTCTCCATCTGTGGTTTTTAAGCTGATGTTTTCTCTGCAGCAGAGGAGAAGCAACTGGACTCTGACATGAGCAGACCACCTTTGCATACTCCAGCTACAATTAGAAACCTCACTGGAGGAAATCATCCGCATCACTATCTCCAAGAGACTCGCTGGACCAGTCATCTACCTCTTCAAACTAAAAGCTTCAGAACCACTGAATTCAGCTAAAAGCTGGCCAAATCACCAAATTTCACAGACTGTATACCTTTTTTTCCTATGGACTCTAACTCAACCAATCTACCTTTCCCCACTCTGTAACCTATTTGTGTGTGTGTAAACCTCCAGTGTGTGTGAGAGAGTGAAAGTTGACACATTGTTTATTATTTTATTAGTTTAGGTACAATAAAGTTAATCTCTTTCTTTGTTAACTCAAGAAAACCTGTCCAATTGTTTCTTGTTATGATCATTCCAAGTAAGTAACGTCATCCTAGGCCCCCACCTGTCAAGAATGAGGCACCTGAATTTTGTCATGATTATTGATTTTAAACTGTTACTGGAGTGAAGAAAGGACTTGTTAAACAGATCAGCTGTGGCTGGAAAGACATTTGCATATTAACAGACAGTGTTTGGAAGGATAAAGCAGCCATTCCCTGACACATTCAACCTACAATGAACTTTTGATCACCAGACTTTGAAAGTGGGGAAGCTCGCATTCCAGGTTGACTGCTAAGATGGCTGAATGCACAACCGGACATGGTCATACCAGCTAGTCACATGACTAACCTGCTGGGCAACCTGCATTTTTTGAATTTGTACAAACAGTTTGGGCAGAAAGGAGAATGTTCCTGGACTGAGAAGATCTCTCCTGTCTGCCTGCTCCCATCTCTTTCTCACGGAACTCCAAATCCACTGAAGACACGTGAACACCAAGAGAGAAAAGTCTCCTACAGCAAGAAAGGTTTAAGAAGAATACTGGGCCCCAACGAAAAGCAACATATACCTACAATAAAGGACATTACAGTGAGCTCGAAGAAACGTAACACAAAAAACCTCCTCAGATATTGCCTCATACTTTTCCACTTTATTTCTTCTGTTTTCTATCTGCCTTTATCTGCATGTGTGTATCGTGTATGCATGCTAGCGTGGGCCTGTCGTGTATCCGTTGGCATTAACTGAATTAAAGTTTAAGTTTAATAAATTTCAACTTTTCTTCTTTAAACCTAAGAAAGCCTGTTTGTGCTGGTTTCTTTGCCTTATAATTGGAAAGCGGTGAACAAGGATTCACCAAGGGGGAGCTAAAAACACAATGTGTTTAAAAATAAAACCCTGTTACAGTAAGACCAGGTGAAGGCCTAAAGCAAACCCTGGACCTCTTTCTCACCTGATCGTAACAGCAATCAAACACCTACTGAATTGGTCAGTACATCTACTTTAAGAAGGAATATTTTTTTAATATTCGTTTGCGGGCATTGTTGGCTAGGCCAGCATTTATTGCCCATCCTTAATTGCCCTTGAACTGGGTAGCTTGCTCAGCCATTTCAGAGGGCATTTTAAGAGTCAACCCATTGTTGTGGTTCTGGAGTCACATGTAGGCCAGACCAGGTAAGGACAGCAGGTTTCCTTCCCTGAAGAACATTAGTGAACCAGATGGGTTTTTTACGACAATTAACAATGGTCACCATTAGACTAGTTTTTAATTCCAGATTTATTAATTGAATTCCAATTTTTTTATCTGTCGTGGTGGGATTCGAGCCCATGTCCTCACAGTGCCTTAGTCTGGGCCTCTAGATTACTAATCTAATGACATCACCACTACGACCACCACCTCCCCTTAAATTAAAAATTAAACCAGTTGTGGTCTAGCAAGAAGAGGGAAAAGAGGGAAGTCCTTCAACACCTCCTCACTTGACTGTAACACCTCTACTTAACTCGTCAGTAGTGCATTTGTATGAATAAAGCTTTAAGTGAAGAAATTGGTAATAATACTCTTTGGAAACAGATGCTTGGGAGATGAAGCTTGGTGAAGTTGGAAGACTGTTGTGATCCATGTTTACCAATATCTAACAGTCTCAATCTGGCTGACAGGTTGCTTATAATGAGTTGACAATATCTGCTTTATCATTGCTGGATGTTTCTTGACACCAGAGGCCTTATTACTTAAGTTTTTAAAAAACAGATAATTAATCATGCTGTGGTGTGTTAACTACTTAGCTACATATGAAAAAGAGCATCTTAAGCCACATACTTTTCAAACAGAAAACAAATGACCTCCAAACTTGTCCATTTTTATGTTTTAACGATATTTACTATTGGAATTATTAACTTAATCAGTTGATTTCACACTGACCTGTGTGTTGGAAGGTTGTGTGTTCAAATCCCATTCAGGTCTTAGCACATCAAGAATTGAGTATATAATGTGTTCTTCACCTATGGTACCTAAGGAGGTACTGCATTGTCAGAAGTGCTCTGCTGCAGATGAGATATTAAATCTAGGTCTAATATTTCGGCAGATGATAAAGTTTCCATGGTGAGAAAGAACATGCAGTGTTGTAGAGTAAGGCGTCTCTTCTGATGCTCTGACGAACATTCCTTTTTCAATTAATACCACTGATAAAGATTCACTTGATTACTGTTTGTGGGATCTTGCTAAGTGTAAAATAGGTGCTGTGTTTGCCTATGTAATAGAAATTTACATTGGGGCGGAGGCCTCGCCTACCAACCAAAAGGTCAGGGACAAGCCTGCATCCACCGGGCCTGGAAGCACGACATTATGTTATGTGACCCAGGCCCTTAATTGGCCTCAGGTGGGATTTCAGCCCCTCTGAGGCAGGAAGTCCCACCTCCATGAGCTGCCAGCCAATCAGTGAGCCGGCAGCTCTTCAGTCGCTGCAACGCCACCAGAAGCGATGGCCACTGCTGGGACTGCACCCAGTGAGAACTGCAGCAAAGGAGGAGGCCCCGGAATTGCGATAAGTGTGTGGGGCCTTGCCAGGGACAATCAGCAGGGCCCTGGCGAGATGAGGGCTTGGTTGAGAGGGCAAGGGGAGGTGTTCCAGTAGGGATGCCCTCCATGGGGAACAGGATGCCCGATCAGGAGGGCTCCCCTCAGGCCTGCAAGTAGGCCGCCTGGTATTACTGGGCGACCTCATCAGGTGCTGAAGTTCCAAGTGGCAGTAGGAGGAGGCCCTTAAGTGGCAAGTAATTGGCTACTTAAGGACCTTAATTCGCCTGGGGTGGGCGGGCCATTTGTCACCTCCCTACCTTCTGTAAAATTGCAGCAGGGTCGGGCAGGTGACGGGAACGGAACCCCATACTCCCACTCAATTTTACACCCCTCCCTGTCTCCAGCCCGCTCCCATGGGGGTATAAAATTCCAGCCTGTAAATTCAAAGTAATAAATTTCTACAAAGTACTTTGAAATATTTCAGAGAATAAGGCCCTATATAAATACAAGTGTTCATTTTGTATTTCAACAATTTACAATGACATTATGTAAATGTATGTTTATGTTATTATTCTGTACAGATGCTGCTTTTGAACTGTATTGGAACATATTTACATTAATATGAACAAAAGTACAATGATGGACATGGGCAGATGGATGCCAACTTTATTTTGATTTGATATACTATGCATCCGCAAGACGAATGAATGGTTGGAGTCTAAATATACTGTTCATTTTACTTGTAATTTGACATTTGTAATTTGACAAATTAACTTAAAATAAGTTAAAACAACATTTTTTTTTTAAAAGGATAAAAACCAATTGTTAATGACTAAGTGAGAGCATGCAGAATTTTATAACTAAGCTGATCTCTGAAAGCAACCATTCTTCCTTCTCCCAACAGAGCTAGAGACAAAAATTTCCTACCAGAGTTCTGATGAAAGACTGTCATAAACATTACAGCTTCACTCATGTTAACCAGAGATTGTGACTGTCTTTTGATTGAATCCATTTACGTGGGGTGCCAAATGTCACCACATATAAAGACTAGATTAACCTAGAGTTAAACACCAATCCAATTCTTACAGAATTATTGGGTATTATAAGGCATTTCTGATTAAATTTTCCCGACAGAAAACAGAAAAAGGAAATGCACCTTAGTTGCCAGCAGCAGGAAATGCTGGAAACTAGCAGATATAGCTGAAATTTCTGTGATGTGCCTTTGGAAACTCTGGACAATATGATCTGATCTCTCCCTCCTCCCTCCCGCCCCCTTTAGGGTCAGAAATCCCTCCAGAGAACACTTCCAAAGAGTTGTTTGATGAGGTAAATGTCGGGACTTTCACTCCCAGGATCTGGCTACAGTGCTAAAACAAGTTTAATGACCTCACCAGGGTTGTCAGGATAAGAATCCATGCTCTCAGCTCAATTACTCTCTCCTTGTATCTACATCACCTACAGCCATATTATCCCTCCCCCACTTCCCTTCACTCTCCTACAATCACTGCAATACATTTCACATCACCTCCTTTTCTCCAACTCACACTCATTTTCCATGCTTATTTCTATCTAAACCTGCACACTCTGCATGAAAAACAGCAGCTGTTCTATCGAAGAACACTGATGAATAGTCACCAGGAAATAGTAAGTGCACTGGCCTACCTACCAATGAATATGCATACTCTGGCTGACAGCATGAAGGGCTCATGCCCCAACTTGTGTTTGGGCTTTGCATAAGGCCCAGAGACCATGCTATCAGCCATGCAGTGAGTGGTCAGCCCCATGAACACGGCAGTGAGGTCCACCACAATGGAGCTTCTGATGACAGCCCTGACAGCTTCCATGGCAGCTCAGTCTCCTGCCCTCACCTGAAGTCATTTGCCAGCCTGTGCCTGACGGTCTGGTTGGAATAGAGGTGGGACAGGGAAGTGATGCAGGTAGAAGGCATCATGGCTGATGCCAGGAGACCAGGCACAGAACTGTGTTATGTGATGCCTGGAGTTGCAAACTTTGAGGGAGTTGTATCTGTTTCTGTTGACGAAGATGCCAGCCTGGTGATAGAGAACACACAGTGAAATGTAAATGCAGTCTATCACTCCTTGGACACTAGGGTTGTGAATAGAACTTGAGAAAATATAATGGACACCAATATTAGCAAACAATGATGTAGATCAGCAATGGGAAACATATGAAACTATGTTCAAGAGTTCAGAAAAAATGAAAAGCCGCTAGAAAACCTGCACACCATGTCAAAGAGCGTGGAAGAGTCCAGCTCAGTTGGCACAGGCCTTTGCACAGAACTTGGACCCCATCCTTTACAACATGGAATGGATGGTCACCTCCAGCAGCACACCTGTGGAACCCAGCATGTTGCAGCATCTGATGGCCCACATCACAGCTTCCTTTGCAGCACAGCTTACTTTTCAGCACAAACAGCTTCCATCAAAGGTTTGAGTGCTGAGTGAAACTATAAAATTGGATTAGAATATGCATTTTCTGGTGATTTTTAATTTTAAGTTGTTGGAAAGATGACAATGTGGTAGTGATGGGGCAAAACTAAAGAGTTGGGACTGTCGATGAATGCGGAGTTGTGGTTGAAGTTACTGACATCGCTCATGAATAATCTAATTATGTAGAGCCTAAGCAGAAAAAGGATGTCTACATTGTAGTCTCTTCCTGTTCCTCCACTTCCTGTCGCAGTTCCCCTACTTTTCTGCCATCTCCACTTCCTCTTCTGTCATGTTCCTCCTCCTCCACTTCTTCCTTTTCCTCTTCCTCATGCTCCTCAGTGTTTTGCCTGATAGCTGGTGGCAAGGGCTGTTCCCTTATATTGGTGAGGTTGTGCAGAATACTACCACAAATCCTGATACCTGCTGAACTGAGTACTGCAGGGCTCCTCCAGAGTGGTCCAGGTAGTGGATTTGTTGCTTCAGGACACTGATGGTGTACTCTAACAAGTTCCTTGTGACAGCGTGGCTCTCACTGTAGGCCTGCTGTGCATGTGCATGGGTTCCTGATCCGAGTCATGGTTCATGTCATAAGGGGTAAACCTTGTTATCCAGGAGCCAGCCTTTGACTTGTTATGGTTTAAATACAGGTGGAACAGAAAACTGCCGCAGAATGAAGGAATTGTGACTGCTCCCAGGATACTGGGTATTCACCCGCATGATGTGCTGCTTACGGCCACACACCAGCTACACATTGAGGGAGTGGAATTCCTTTCAGTTGATAACAGTTTGCCGAGTTCAGGTGAGGAGCACACAAGGCAATATGCATGCAGTCAATGGCACCCTGCACCATGGGGAAGCCTGTAATCTGTGCAAAACCTCATGTTTACTCCATCTGCTTGTCTCTGGCAAGAGGAAATTAGATGTAATTGTTTCTCTTTGTAATGAGAGCCTCAGTGACTTTCTTTATGCAGCAGTGCACTGCAAACTGCAAGATGCTGCTAATATCGGGCGGCACAGTGGCGCAGTGGTTAGCACCGCAGCCTCACAGCTCCAGCGACCCGGGTTCAATTCTGGGTACTGCCTGTGTGGAGTTTGCAAGTTCTCCCTGTGTCTGTGTGGGTTTCCTCCAGGTGCTCCGGTTTCCTCCCACAGCCAAAAGACTTGCAGGTTGATAGGTAAATTGGCCATTATAAATTGCCCCTAGTATAGGTAGGTGGTGGGGGAATATATAAGGACAGGTGGGGATGTGGTAGGAATATGGGATTAGTGTAGGATTAGTATAAATGGGTGGTTAATGGTCAGCACAGATTCGGTGTGCTGTAACTCTAAATCTAAAAAATCTAAATCTAAATCTAAAAATCTCCAGCAGCAGCCTGAAAGGAGACAAATACATAAACCTGTAGGGCTATACGGAAAGAGCAGGGGAACGGGACTGACTTGATTGCTCTACAGAGAGCCAGCATGGACTCAGTAAACCGAATGACCTCCTTCTGTGCTGTAATGACTCTATGATTCCGCTAAAAAAACAAGAACAAAGCAAACACGAATGAGTCATCGTGTATGAATATTGGTATAATGTTAGCTATCTGCCAGTTCTCTAGCACTACACTTTCTTTGAATGAATTATGTGTAATTGTGCCTCTGCAATGTTTTCCCTCGATTCTTTCAGAATGCATGGATGCAATTCATGTGGACCAAAGGTTTTATCCTCTTTGACTTTGATTAGTTTATTTATTATTTCTCCTCTTTTTGCTTTAAATGTGGTTATATAATTTCTAATCTCATCGTCCAACGCTAGTCAACTGATCTGTCTCCCTTGCAAATACTGAAAAAAAAATTAATATTTCTGCCATTTTGCTATCACTTCCTCTGATTTTATCCTGACCCTTCTTTAGTGGCCCTATTTGCATCCTAACTTTCCCATTTGTATTTATGTGCCTGTAGAATATTTCACTATTTTGTTTAATGCTTTTCGATAACTTAAGTTAGCAGACACTTTGTGCTAAAATAAAAGCAAAATACTGCGGATGCTGGAAATCTGAGATAAAAACAAGAAATGCTGGAACCACTCAGCAGGTCTGGCAGCATCTGTGGAAAGAAAAGCAGAGTTAACGTTTTGGGTCAGTGACCCTTCTTCAGACGCTTTGTGCTGCCTAGTAATTTAAATGATGGTAGCATGTCGTCCAGCTTTATATGTGCTGCTAAGTGGCTGCATGCCTCAGTGAGTGGCTCAATTTCGTGCAAGACTGGCACCATTTCAGGAAAGCCTGCACTAAAGCCAGCCTGAATCACTTGAGGGGATGTATAAGCATGTGCTTCATACTTCCTCCAGTCCCACCCCACTCTTTACTCATCAAAACTCTACCCATGTGCCTTTCTCCTTTCAGATACCCAAGAACTGCCACCTGGCCAGTGGTGCAGTGACATGAAGTGCAAGTGGAATAATAGACTGATTATGATGGAACACCTTCACTCAATCACACACTCGCAATCACCAGCTCAGATACTGGCACTGTGCGAACTTTGGAAGATGGCATAGAGGTGAGATCTGCATATGTTAAGTCATCGGGCATGATTGGCATGCAACCAGTGTAGGAGGAGTGTAGCACAGCTACCAGCTCCCTGAAGGATTGCTACAGAGGACTCAGATGAAGACTTTGATGGCGTGGGCATCGAGGCTGATGGGCATGCACAATGAAATGCTTGTTGCACTGCCAGAAATCATACGGTCACTGTCAAGGAGCATGGAGTTCTCCTGCACAACTTGGCTTAGGACTTTGCACAAGGCTGGGAGCCTATTCTTTACAGCATGAAAGTGGTGCCCATCTCCATGAGAACTCTTGCAGACCCAACCATGATGCAGTGCCTGAAAGCCGATGTCTCAGCTTCCATTGCAGCACAAGCAGAAACCACCCAGCATCTGAGTGCTACAGTGGAAGCTCAGACTGAAGTCATGTAATCTCAGCTTTTTGCTTTGCAAGCAAAATTAGCTGCTGTCATGCAGGACCCCACCTGCCAAGAATGAGGCATATTAATTTTGTCACATGAACATTGATGTTAAACTGTTACTGGAGTGAAGAAATGACTTGTTAAAAAAATCACCAGTCGCTTAGTATGCAAAAATGTTTTTCCAGCTAACAGACAGTGCTTGGAGGGACAAAGCGGCTATTCCCTGCTCCAATTAACCTACAATGGACTTTGAGCACCAGGTATTGTGTGTAAGAAGAGACGTGCCAGGGTTGACTGAGACAAGAGAATCCACAAACAGACATGGTCAGACCAGCTAGTCACCTGACTAACCTGCTTGGCAACCTGGATTTTTCTGCATTGTACAAAGAGTTTGAACAGGAAAAGACTGTTTGCTCCTGGAGTGAGAGACCTCTCCTGTCTGCTGCCATCGCTTTCTCACAAGCCTCTGGACCCATTGAGGATACATGAACTTCAAGAAAGAAAAGTCTCCTACATCGAACAAGGTGTAAGAAGAATACTGGTCCCCAATGAAAAGCAAGACCTACCTGCCATCAAGGACTTTACAGCAAGTTCAAAGAACAGTACCCAAAACCATCTTCAGATATCGCCTTAAACTTTTCCACTTTATTTATTCTGCTCTTTTCTGTCTCTATCTGCATGTGTGTATCGCGTATGCATGCTAGTGTGGGCACATCATGTATCCGTAGGCATTAACCAAATAAGAGTTTAAGTTTAATAAAGTTCAACCTTTTTTCTTTAAATCTAAGAAAACCTGTTTGGCTAGTTTCTTTGCCTCATACTTGGAAGTTAGCGAACAAGGATTCACTAAGGGGGAGCTAAAAAAAACAACGGCGTGTTAAAAATTAAACCCTGTTATGGTAAGACCAGGTGAAGGCTGAGAGGGAACCCTAGACCCCTTTCTCACCTGGTCATAACACTGCTATGTGGTATCAGACTGTTGTCATTATGGCTCAGGATGCCAGTGCTCAAAGGGGCTTGCAGGATCTCACAGCAGTCCAGCAATCTGTGCTCCAACAGATTATTTGGATTGCTGAGGCGCCACTCTTCCTTAATCACCAATGGTCTGCTCAATTATATTTTGTGTGACAGCATGACTCTCATTAAATGCATACTGCCCTCATGTATGTGAGTTGATCATCAGAGCCATGAGCCAGGTGGTCAGTGGATATCCCTTGTTGTCCAGCAACCACCCTCTGGTTTGTTGTGGTGACTAAAATATAGATGATACTGTTGATTGGTGCAGAATAAAAGAATCATGACTTCTGCCAGGATACTGGGCATTCATCTGTATAATGTGCTGTTCATGGTCACACACCAACAGCACATTCATGGGGTGGAACCTATAGTGGTTGGGGTGCATCTCTAAATTTAGATGCAGCACCCATAAAGCCGCTTCTGTGTTGTCAGTGGCACACTGCACAATAGGGAGGACTGCTATCCTGGTAAAGCCACATGCACCCTCTGCTTGCTTTTTTCTGACCAGAAAGAAGGCAATGTATTCATCTACCCTGCATAAAAAGCATCATTCACCTCCAATATGCAGCATTGAATGACGGACTGCGAGACGTTAGAGATGTCACCAGCTCTAGCCTGGAAGAATCCCAACGTGAAGAGGTTTATGGCCACGGTCGTCTTCAGAGCCACTGATGCCAGCAACCTCGCCCTGCTCTGAGGACACAGGTCTGCCAGCAAGAGATGACATATTTCAGTGAGCACCTCCTTCATAAAACAAAGATGTTTTGTTCCTCATTGAGGTTGAGGTAATAGAAATCCTCCCTGAAGACCCTGGGTGGATAAAGGCCTCCTGCTGAAAGCCCTTCTCCCACTCGTTCTTCCCACTCCCCTACCCCTACAAGCAGCAGGTGCTCTTCTGTGTTGCTTCTGTTCGATGCCCCACTCATTTTGCAGGCCAAAGAGGATGGTAATTACAGCACCCATGACTGAAAGCAAGTGGTCTGACAAGAACCCTTGATGTCAAAATCAAAGCTTTCACCACATGAAACTCCACTCTATCAAATTCAGCAACTTTAAATTGGAGTAAAATACTCACAGCACTTCTACAAAATGAGATAGAGCCCGTAGAAATTAATCAGCAGCTAACCCGAAAATAGAGAATGATCCCTTTAAATAGTGCTGGTGGGAGGTCCATCCTGAAGCTGAACGCATGTTCAGCTGTGCAAGGTTAACAAAGGGGGTTAGCTAGAGCAGGAAGGTCAAAAATGGCAACGCTGGCATCAAGACAATGTTGCATGCTGACTGACGTCACAATCTGCTTACTCTGCATACTTCTGGCGCACACTTCTAGTGCCCACACTAATGCCCTCACCAAAATGGCATCCGGCATGAGATGTACTGGTATTGCACATGTGTGGCATAGATGCCATTTTGTGACCAAAACAGCATCTGGAGTGCCTAAAATTCGGGCTTTATGGAGCTGAATTTTTTAAATCTTTTTATTTTTATTTAGAGATACAGCACTGAAACAGGCCCTTCGGCCCACCGAGTCTGTGCCGACCAACAACCACCCATTTTTACTAATCCTACACTAATCCCATATTCCTACCACATCTTCACCTGTCCCTATATTCCCCTACCACCTACCTACACTAGGGGCAATTTACAATGGCCAATTTACCTATCATCTGCAAGTCTTTGGCTGTGGGAGGAAACCAGAGCACCCGGCGAAAACCCACGCGGTCACAGGGAGAACTTGCAAACTCCATATGAAAGGTATAGAACACCAGGTGCAGTTCTGAATAGCAGCTGTTTCTGCAGCAGAATATACTTGAAACCTATTTTTGTATGCATTATAATTATTGTGGAAATTGCCATGGCTACCTTAATTGTATTTACTGTTTGTTGTGTTAACCAATATTGATCAGATACTAATAAACAGATGTTTACATGGAAATTTAAATGCTACATATTAGCTATAATTACTGTAATGCAGGAAAGTTTAAATGAAGCAATTCAAGTCGTGATTTAAAAATTTTCTAAGTCATCAGTGACTGAGGTCACGTGACTCATACTGCAGCTGAACTGAACTGCTGACTTGAGCTACCAGAGGTTACAGGCCATGAGCAGGACAAGGCACCCAACATGAGCAACAGAAGTCTTCCAGTAGCTTTGCTGAAGCCACCTGGGAAGAACCTTGCAGGAGAAGTTGAGTTAATAAACCATTTTTTAAGTTAGGCACTTGGGCAAGAAATGAATTCAAGACAATTATTGTCTTTGGAATTAAATTAATCACCTTTTCACATTTGGGCACTCTGGTCTGCAGAGTGGTTTTGTAGCAGCTTATGAGTCTAACGTTACCTATATGTCATTTACAGGAGAGTTGGTGGAATGTTTACAATGTTCTTTAGTGCAGGGTTGAGGGAGTGGTGAAGGATTAATGCAGAGAGGCTTTGTGTAACTTCTCAGGGAAGAAGATTGAGCAGGTTACTTGAAGTGTTCTGATTTGAATTCATCCCTGGCATCTCTGGCTACAAGGCATGGTAGATGTGTCCCTTTTGCTTCTTCCTTTCCTTCACTCATCAGATGAAGAATGCCAATGTTGCTACCTCCTCCAAATGCAATCCCCTCTGCATTGCCAGTTTGTGCAAGATGTGGCACACTACACTGATGTGGCATAATGTAGGGAGCTTTCAGTCCTTTATCCCTAGAGCCCTCAGTCAGCTCAATGATCATCCTTGTGGTCCCATGGCTCTGGTTGTAACTCAGTTGCTCAGTTATGATGGGTTTGTGCAGGGTGTCATCAGCTTTGCCCCAAGCAGCCATCCACTAACTTATCTAAAAGGATGACATAGTCAGGGATAGTCAATTATCTCAGGATTAATGCTTCTGTCAGCTTCCTGCAAACCTAACACAGATTGTTATGATCCTATTGCTGTAATTATGGACTAGCTGCACATTAATGAAGTGAAATTCCTTCCCATTTCTGGTGTTTTGATGGCTACATCTATGCAGTCGATAATCCATTGAACATGAGGGAAGCCAACCACTGTAGCAAATACCAGATAGCTATCATTTTAATTATTGGCATCTATAGGGAAGGTGATGCATTGGTTGGCCCTGGACATTAGTGACTGGTTGATGCACTTGTGCACTGTAAACTGGCAGATGTGAGAGATGTTCCCTGTAGGTCCCTGTGGTTACATTCACAGCCACTAGTAAGGCATGGCCACCTGTTACTCCTCCTGGTTATTCAGCTTGCTTCTGTTGTTGTTGTAGCTGCTCCTTTTCCTCCATCCAAATCAAATCTGCAGGATACCATCCATAAATAAATTGTGAGAACTTATTCTGGGTAAGGCAAACAATAATCAGAAACAAGCAATGTCCAAACTCAAATAGAATACTGATTCCCATGATCTGACTGCCTGCAACAGATTCTCCCTATAAAAAGTGTTTCCAGTGGCCCTGTGAAACTAACCTCACTAACTTTTATTCGGAAGTTCAGCAATGGGGCAGGGGTCCTAATGACATCAAAAGGTCCCCAATTTGCATAAAGTTTTCTTCTGGTCAGCAGGTCGGCTGCCTACAAAAAGTGTTCGGCTAATATGGTGGCATGCAGGAATTAAGTAGTCACTGGGTGCTAAATCCTCCCATGTTATTTCAGTTGCCTGCATGCCCTATTTCCATAGAGCAGGCTGGATGAAATCCCCCGATATACATCTGCACCAAAGCAGCGCTCCTTTTCTGTATAAATAATAATGTATCATGACATAATGGCTGGGATTTTATGAGTCCCGTGGCATTCCTGACAGCAGGACTGGAAGTTGGCAGAGCATCTGCTTTGCCATTTTTCCCATTTTGCATACAATTTTACATGCAAATCAATGGTCTGGCGACAGGCATGGGAGACATGTGCGATCATGGGGTGGGGTGGACTTTCACTGGTGGAACCCGCCATCACTTGGTCAAGCACCATGAGCACCACAGCTCTACATCATTCTGTGTTCCAAGCCTCAAGGAGCAGCAGCCTTCCTGATATCAAAGTGTCTTCAGATTTACCGCAATTAACTCATTTACTTAGTTTTGACTGCTTTTTTCCTTTGTTAATTTTTCAAACCCAGCACCAACTCCCCATCATTTCCTTTTGACTACAGCAAGAGGGAAAAACATGTCAGCAGCATCCTGCTCCATGGTTCAGTGTTGCCTTCTTGCAAGTTCTCCTCCAGGCCATCAGGGAAATGCAGGAGGTCCTCCTGCAGATGGAGCCAGATGACCCTCCCACCTGACCAAGACAGAGGTAATGGAGGTAATGGAGGAGGTCTCAAGCCATGGGGTTACACAATGAACCTGGGTTCAGTGTTGTAAACGTATCAATGACTTGCTCAGATTGGCAAGAGTATGTGATCTTGCCGATTCTGTTCCATTGTTTTTCTCCTTGGCGCCATGTATTTAAGACAGAGGGCAGACAAGGCATGCAGTGGAATGCGTGAGCAGCCTTGGTGCCATACACTAAATGATTGTGACGTAAATTGACAATTGGCATTTTTATGTGCTTGGGTGTGTTGTTCAAAAGCCAGTTGAGAATGAGTGATGTTGATGCATGTATACAATGGCTGCATCTTTTGACATATCATTAAATCTGCATGGTTTGCAGATAAGTGCACCCACAACCAGCACATGCATGCTAAGACAGGTAGAGAAGTCCCAGACATTATCGTCTTGATACCAACTGAGGAGGAGGCGTCAGAAAAAGCAAGAGAGGAGGAAGGCAGAGCAGTCGTAGATGGCGAGGCAGGATCCTCAAGGCATAAGGATGAAGCGTTATCTTCAGTCTTGCAGTCATATGTGCACAGCAAAGGAAAGTGTGAACTCATGTTCAGCTGATGCTTAATGTACATCTGAGTCTCCACTGCAGATGCCCACACCCAAGCGATGGAACACCACAAGGCCCAAGACTCCTCCTCTGGGAAGGAAGATGTCAATGCCCCAGAGGGTACACCATCACCTACCTCTTCTTCCACCTCCATCAGGGCAGATATATCCATACGGTCCACAGGGGTGAGGGGGGGCGGGGTGTTAAGATTAGAATTTGGGTCACAGTGTGGTGTGCACGACACAGACACATCCCAGCATCAGAGAAAGCATGTTCCAGCCCGATCCCTTGACAATAGGAGGACTGCTAGGGACCAGGCCCCTGCTCAGCCCCATGCTGATGATGATTCTCTGTTTGTTGCTATGAGAAGTCTGCTGAATGTGCAGCAAAGCCATGTGGAAAATATG
Source organism: Heterodontus francisci (assembly GCF_036365525.1). Lineage (NCBI taxonomy): Eukaryota > Metazoa > Chordata > Chondrichthyes > Heterodontiformes > Heterodontidae > Heterodontus > Heterodontus francisci. Next base: position 143,419,777 of record NC_090376.1, read on the forward strand.
TCGGAGATGCCTGAGGTCATGCGAGTCCATGCATGCTATGACATTTGCCATGTTCCTTGCATATGAGCGTATGACTTCTTCAGTTGAGAGGTTGATGAGCTCCATGCCAAGTCTGAGTACTCGATCCATATGCGATCTGACCTGCACTCCATCGCTGTTGCTGTGGGCTCTATGGAGTCTAAGCGAGAGGAGGACGAGGAACCTGGACCTCCCTCCAGGTGTTCCTTCCCCTCAGGAAGACAGACAGATGCCATCATACACCCAGATGGAGGAGGAGCATGTGCCAGCTGTCCCAGGACCTTCCTCTCAGGACATCCCCAGGGTGAACTGCGTCTCATCCTCCCCTCCGACATTGACCCCCTTATTTCCAGTCAGCAAGCACACGGGGGACCCTCAAGCACAAGTGCTGCAGACCCTCAGTAGGATGGAGCCATCAAGGCCCTGTTCCTCCAGAGGACGCCTGCCACAGTCAGCCACAGCAACAGGGCAGTGCACTGAGCAGACTGCCTCCACCTCAGCTGCTCATGTGGGGGTAGCACCCTGACATCGTGGTCGAATGTGTAAAAAAAAACATAATTTTGATTACAAAGGTAGCACGGGTGTTGTAAATATTGTACACATATTAAGAAGTTTTTTTATACATATTTATTTGCTTTAATATTTTATGCAGTCTCATAAATCATTTGCTTTGTTTCAGTTGAAAAGGAAAATGATTATTGGCGGCCTAGGCAGGAAAGTGTCTTCATCTCCTGTTATCATTGACATTTGAGCCATCAGCCTTCAATGATGGCTATTTGTCATTTGAAGATTTTGTACATTTTTCCTTTCAAACATGCCTTACATATGTGGTTCTGTGGTCACCCCCTTATTATTCCTTGCATAGGTGTGTTCCATCATAACCCAGAAAAGATTTGATCTGCTAGTCACATCAAAGTGCTGCACCGTTGTAGCACCCTTGTATGTGGGGTAATGTCTTGATGCAGGACAATATTTCGATGGAGACACAGGTCGATTTCAATAAGGTTGATAGCTTGATAGCATACAGGAATTTAGGCATATCTCCATGGCAGGTTCATGTGCTGTTGTCAGAAGAACCTTTCTTTTCGATTACAGCAATGAATAAGACCTCAGGCATACATGAACATATTTTGAGAATTTTTTTCCTCCTCCCAAGATTCCTTTATGAAGTGCCTCAATGCTGGCTGAAACGTGCAGATATGAGGTTCTCCCTGATTTTTAGATTTTAGATTTAGAGATACAGCACTGAAACAGGCCCTTCGGCCCACCGAGTCTGTGCCGACCATTAACCACCCATTTATACTAATCCTACACTAATCCCATATTCCTACCACTTCCTCACCTGTCCCTATATTCCCCTACCACCTACCTATACTAGGGGCAATTTATAATGGCCAATTCACCTATCAACCTGCAAGTCTTTTGGCTGTGGGAGGAAACTGGAGCACCCAGAGGAAACCCACGCAGACACAGGGAGAACTTGCAAACTCCACACAGGCAGTACCCAGAATTGAACCCGGGCCGCTGGAGCTGTGAGGCTGCGGTGCTAACCACTGCGCCACTGTGCCGCCCCTTGATGTCCCTTGCATGTCTCTCCATGGCCCTTATATCCATAATGGCATCATTTGCATTATTGTCCTCTTCAAAGTCATCCTCATCTGAGGAGGACTGATGTTCTTCCTGTTCCTCTGCATGCAAAATATGACTGCCTCTAATTGCATGGTTGCTTAATGCACAGCGGACAATGATTATTTGTGTGACCCTCTGTGGCACGGACTGAAGAGCCCCTCCAAACTGGACAATTCAGCGGAAATGCATTTTCAGCATGCCAATGGTCTGTTCAATGATGGCTCTGGCGGATGCGTGAGCAGCATTGTGCTGCTCTTCAGCTGCACTTTGAGGATGCCTCACTGGTGTCATCAACGATGTCCAAAGGGGGTAACCCTTGTCACCCAGGATCCAGCCATCCACTTCAGCTGGTTCGCCAAAATTTCCTGGCAGCTGTCGAGTTCCTCAAAATGTAAGAGTCGTGACAGCTCCCTGGGAAATGAGTGCAAACCTGCATGATTCTTCTCCTGTGGTTCCAAATTGGTTGTACATTCAAAGAGTGGAAGCCTTTGCCATTTACAAATACAGCAGGCTGGTTCCAGGGAGCTCTAATGGCCGAATGAGTACAGTTGCTCCCCCCTTGCACTCTAGCGAACCCAGTGATGGCACCAAAGGCCACAGACCTTGCTGCCTGGCTGTCCTCATCTACAGGTAAGTAGATGAAATAATTAGTACGACAAAATAGGGTATTGGTCACCTCTTTGACACACCTATGGGTCTCAGACTGTGATACGCCACATACGTTGCACATTGAACCCTGGAAGGCACCACTAGCAAATAAATTGGATGCAGCAATCACCTTGAGGGCAACTGGCATGTGATTTTCATTAAACCCAAGCTGTTGCAGATCATGCTGCAGGATCCACAAATTTCTGTGACCATTTCACGTGACATCCTTAGGCGTCTCTGGCGTTGTCTCTCTGATAATTCAAGTTAATTTGTCCTTGTCCTGAGGATGCGATGACATGGCCGTCTTCGATAATGAAATGTCTGGATGTTATCATTCTGAGCATCCTCACGTTCTTGTTCTGTCTGCTGCTGTTCAGGCATCATCCATTGAAAGGAAAGACCCCTCCTTAGGAACTCCCTCTGCTTTTCTTCCCCAGGTAGGAGACAAATTGGGTGTATGTCGCTTTGCAAATAATGAAATGAACAGAATGCTCCATTCTGTTCCAGTTAGCTGAACTATCGAGACAATGAGCAGATTGCTTTTATGTGCCTTAAAATTGCAACCAGCAGAAAATCCCACCTACTATCATTGGTTTCCTCCCACTTGACTTGCAATCCTTGAGTGGCCATATGGTTTGCATTATCATTCGAGAAAATGTTGCATGTACAATTTAAGGCAGGTTTCCCCATCTTCCAATCTCCTCCTGACACCTTCCAGCCTGCACCCAACACCCTTGACTCACCCAGTGTAAGTTTAAGCCTTTCCTCTGTTACCATTGAACCTCAAACCCCATCACCTTGGACCATGTCATAACGAATTTATTCATGCCATCCCTCCCCGCTGTTCCTACTCCCGTTACCATCCAAATGCTGACTCTGACCTTTGATCTTCCTCAAATCCACCTTAATGTTATTCCCAAGTTCTGTTCCCCTTCCTATGATGCCGTAGAGTACCCAACCCTAAGTCTCGACTTTCCCCCTAAAAAATACAATTGTCCCCATTGTCTGTGGCCATTCACTCTAAAGGTCTGCTCGGGTATATAATTGAAACCCGACCTAGGCCGGACCTGACCATATCTAACCCGATCCCGACCCGGGCCCAAGTCCTTTGTTTTTTCCCCGCGCCCGACCTGACCTGACTACTGGAAATTAATGACACTTACTCTTACTCTTACTTCCCTTTCCCTCCCTGACCAAAAGGCAGCACAGCCACTGTGTCTGACCCGGCCCGACCCGACCTGAGCCCGAATGCCGGACCCGGAAGAGCGACCCCACTGGCCCAGACCTGACACATGTCGTCGGGTCCCATCAGGTTCGGGTTGGGTAGCCATGCTCTAATTCCCTCTGCCAACCAGTAGCTTGAATTAGCCCCAGAGGTCCCTGACAATGATAGCACTCATCCCTCCCTTTAGGCACTTCACGACCAACTGTTGTCTGTAATACCCAAATCAACCCAACACCCTCACAACCGCCCACAGCCAGCTTCAGCAGCAATAACATCCACTACACACTCTGGACACTCCCCTCCTCCCTCCCCTGCTTTTCTATGAGCCTGATAACCCGACCCTTTGTCCTGCCCAAGTTCCCTTCCAGGCTCCTCCATGCACCCGATAACCCCACCCTGACCTGCCCAAGTAGCCTCCACTGCTTCTCCATGCACACCCCCCACCCACCCCCGCCACCCCCCCCCCCCCCCCATGCCTTCCCTACCATCGCCTGAGAAGATTTGCCTTTGCTGTTGCCAAGCCTGGAGACAAACATCCATTGCAGTGTTGGCCTTCCTTGTGCTGACTGACCTCAGACACAATTGCACAAAGCAGACTGGTATACGTCACATTTAAACGTACATGAACTGGGTGGCACGGGAATACCACTCGTTGCTAACTTAATCTGGCAGGTAGGACTTAACTTGAACTAAATGTAGGGTATTGAGTATTCATGTTATGGAAATATATACAAAGCTGCAATCCTCCACCATTTGGGGGAACACTGGGCAGCCGCTGACTTAATTCCGATAAAAAAAAACCTGTCATCGGAAATCTGAGAAAACAACTCACGCCTAATTAAATCATTAAATCATCTCATACGCCACCAAAGCCGCTTTTTCAGGGCCCATAATATTCCCCCCAATATATTTTAAGACAATGATTTCAAAGTGCAAAGAAACCATTTCATTGGTTCTTTTCACAATCACGATTGAATTACCCACTGTGGAAGTTTTCGCTGGTGCTGAAGAAAGAGGAAACAAGCGCTACAAGTAAAAAGTTGGAGTTCACTATTGAAGATGAACAGGTGAGCTCTCCTCGGTGCTATGTGGCCTCCTGAGTCCTCAGAGTGTCAACCGTAGCAATGTTGGTAGCACTCTTACCTCTGGGTCACAAGGTTCCAGGTTCAAGTGCCAATCCAGGGCTTGAGCACAAAAATCTATACTGATGCTGCAGTTCAGTACTCCGTCGTGCTGCATTGTCAAAGGTGCCATTTTACAGATGAGACGTTAAACCAAGGCCTATTGGCCAGCTTGGATGGATGTAAAAGATTCCATGGTATTATTTTGAAGACGAGCAGGGGAGTTATCCCTGGTGTCCTGGCCAGTATTTATCCCTTCAATCAACATCACACACAAAAAAACAGATTATCTGGTCAATATCACATTGCTATTTGTGGGAGCTTGCTGTGTACAAATTGGATGCCGTGTTTCCTAAATTACAACAGTGACTACACTTCAAAAGTACTTCATTGGCTGTGAAGCACTTTGAGATGTCCGGTAGTCATGCAAGTCTTTCTTTTTCCTTTGAGACATCAAAACGATAGGCAGGAACCATATACACACATCCAACTAAGAGTGCACCACTCACCATAATGGAAAAGACAAACAAGAGGCACTCTTTATCCACGTCTGAAGTAGGCATTCATCCATTTGCATGAGCAAATAAGGGGTATAATGCTTGCTTCAAGGCCTTGCTACAACTCTGGTTTTCTTGAAGTCAGCCAACACCAGTGCTGGTTACCTGTGGGAAAAGCAACTCTAAACACCATGTAATTAAGAAAAGACAAGTACTTACTATAATCACCACCGCTCTCGGTTCATAATCTCCAGCCTCCCGCCCGGCCATGACATCCAAGTCACACAATGTCCCTCCTGACACCCCCAACACGTAGCCTGAGGACTTCCATCTCCCTACCTGTTCCTTGATCATGGACTCCAAGGCCAATCTGTTAATCCTCCAGACCCTGCGATCCAGCCCAATCACTAATCTGGAATACGGTGCATTAATCTGTGTGGGCTCCTACCAAAGCACCATCTGCATGAGTTCAGAGACCTGAAATCCATTTGAGTTGGGGCTGTTAACACCATTGGGCTGGGAAGATGGGGGGTGGAGGGGGGGGGGGCGTGCGGGGTGGGGGAAGGGGGAGGGGGATGGTGTCCAGAAATGGATGGTCCTGAATTTGACTCCCATTAACTGGTTATTTATCTCATTCTTATTTGTGGGGCCTTGCTGCAGAAATTGACCGCTACACTTGCCTACATATAAACAGTGCCAGGACTTCAAAAGTAATGGATTGCCCTGAGGATGTGAAAGATGTTATGTACATGTGAGTTCTTTCTTTCTTGGCCTGACAGATATAGATTGAAAGCCTAGACTCAGCTTGTCGCAAGATTATGCAGTTGAAGTCTTTGCTGAAGAAAGTATTTTAAAGAAAAAGTGCCTTTTATGAGAAGGTTCCTGAAGGACTGTACTCTGATATCAGAAGGAGAGATGAAATGTTATCTGAAAATAAATTTCTAGTCTGGAAGAAGAAGAAAGAATATGTTTGTGTCATGAAGACCCCCCCGCCCCCCCCCCCCCCCCCACCTGCCAAGAATGAGGCATATTAATTTCATCATATGAACATCAATTCTAAATTGTTGTTGGACTGAAGAGATGACTTGTTTAAAGAGACCAGCAGTGGCTGGAAGAACATTTGCATAGTAAAAGACAATGCTTGGAGAGACAAACAAATTGCTTATTGATTCAATTAATCGAGATTGGTCTGGGCAATGGTGATCCACATCTTGTCAGTGTAAGAGACAGCACTACACCCTCATTGAGAGCTTTGGAATCCACAAAAGACACAGGAGAGTTTGTTGGAAAACTTAGTCACATGACTAAACTGCTGGCCAACTTGGAAGTTTGAATTGTGCTTACAGGACAGTTTGAAGACACAAACTGCAGAGAGTAACTGAACCTCGAACAAGATAGCCTGTCTCCTGGCTGGCTCTCTCTCACTTTCTCACAAGCCTCCGGACCCACTGCAGACATGTAAACCTCAAGAGAGAAAAGACTTCTACATCGAAACAAGTTAAAGCGTGCACTGGGCCCCAACGAACAGGAAGACCTACCGGCAACTAAAGACTCAACATCAAACTCAAAGAACTGTAACTGCCAGATATTGCCTCAAACCTTTCCCCTTTATTCCTTCTACTTTTTCTGTCTCTATCTGCGTGTGTGTTTGTCGCATATGCATGCTAGCGTGGTCACCTCACATATTCGTAGTCGTTAACCGTATTCAAGTTTAAGATTAATAAACTTCCACTTTTCTTGTTTAAATCTAAGAAAACCCGCCTGATTTATTTCCCTTACAATTGAAAAACAGTGAACAAGGATTCACCAGGGGGGAGTGTGTGTGTGTGTGTGTGTGTGTGTGGTGGTGGGGGGTGGGGGGGGGAGCTAAAAACACGGAGTTTTTAAAAATTAAACCCTGTTACGGTTAGACCAGGCAAAGGCTAAGAGGGAACCCCTAGACCCCTTTCTCACCTGGTTGTAACAGAAATCTGGGGGCTCGTCCAGAATTTGACGCACAGACAAACAGACAAACAAGAAATTGGAAGCCAGAAGCCAAATTGATCCTGATCAAAAAAGACAAAAGATTTCAATACAGGTTTTCATGTGGCTGTCTGTGCTCGAATACTAATATGTCTGTGACTGATGCCAGTAACTCCCCAAACCAGGGTGAAGTAGCTTGGGATAAGTTAAAAGCACTGTATATGGAAGAGTTGAGGAAAATGGCTGAGCAGTGTGGGATCACTGTACGTGGCAAGGCTAGGAGGTCTGGACACCTAAGACTGGCTGCCAACCATTTTTCCCTTGAATTTGAAACAGGCAGAAACAGGGTGAGAAGTAGACTCCAACAGGGTATTGCTTGCAAAGATACAGTTGGAACAGGAGAAACTTGAATTTGAGGAAAGAGAAAAAGAAAGAGAGAGACAGGAGAAAGAAAGAGAGAGAGGAGCGAGAGAGAGAAAGAAAGAGCCTTCCAGAAGGAATGCGAAGAGAGAGAGCTAATGTGACTTGAGTTAACAAGGGGGCGACAGAGAAATCCCAATGAAAGCATGGCCAATATGGAGGAACGTAATTCAGGGCTGGGTACAGAACTGTTAAAACTTTCCCAGCTGATCCCAAAATTCAATGAGGGAGACATGGAAGTATTTTTTGAGTCTTTTGAAAAACTGGCAAGGCAGTTAAAGTGGTCAGCTGAGGCTTGGACTCTCCTGCTACAAAGGAAGCTAACTGGAAAAACCCATGAGGTATATTCCATGTTGCCAGATGAGAGTTCATCCAATTATGAACTGACAAAAAATGCTATCCTCGGGGCATTTGAGTTAGTACCAGAAGCCTATTGCCAAATGTTTAGAACCCTCAAGAAGCAAGCTGATCAAACTTACCTGGAGTTTGAGAGAAATAAGCAGCTGGCTTTTGACTAGTGGCTGAGCACTCTTAAAGTGCAGCTTAGTTTTGAAAATCTCAGAGAAGTAATTTTGGTAGAGGAAATTAAAAACTCTCTCCCACTCTCCATAAAGACACATGTAGAGGAATAGAAAGTCCCTAGAGCCTGACATCTGCAGTGCTGAATGATGAGTTTGCTCTCATTTACAAGTCGGTTTCCCAAGAGAAAACCTTTCCGAATCACCCCCACAAATTGGAAAAGGACAAAGGGTGGGAAGGTGATAGAAGCCCAAGCAGTCCTGGGAGGGAAAGAAAAGCAGGTTCCAGCCAAAAAAGGAAGGTACTGTAAGTTGGAGTGAGACCCGGAGAACTGTGTGCTTCCATTGTAATAAAGCAGGGCACTTAAGAGCTGACTACTGAAAACTAAAGAGAAAACCTAGAGGGTTAGTCAGGGCATACTACAAGAACTACAAGAAAGCCCCCAGCGAGTTAACATCCGGAGCACTTAAAGCTCCAGAAGCGCTGCACAAAGAACAGCCAGGCACTGCGCAAATGACTACTGGCAACACCTATGCAGTCATATTCAGCTGGCCTCTGACACAGGAAATATCAGAGGGATGTATGATGGCATTAAGAGAGCTTTTGGGCCAACCGTCAAGAAGATTGCCCCCCTCAAATCTAAATCAGGTGACACAATCACTGACCAACGCAAGCAAATGGACCGCTGGGTGGAACACTACCTAGAACTGTACTCCAGGGAGAATGTTGTCACTGAGACTGCCCTCAATGCAACCCAGTCTCTGCCAGTCATGGATGAGCTGGACGTACAGCCAACAAAATCGGAACTCAGTGATGCCATTGATTTTCTAGCCAGTGGAAAAGCCCCTGGGAAGGACGGCATTACCCCTGAAATAATCAAGTGTGCTAAGCCTGCTATACTTTCTGCTCTGCACAAACTGCTTTTCCTGTGCTGGGATGAGGGAGCAGTACCACAGGACATGCGCGATGCCAATATCATCACCCTCTATAAGAACAAGGGTGACCGCGGTGACTGCAACAACTACCGCGGAATCTCCCTGCTCAGCATAGTGGGGAAAGTCTTCGCTCGTGTCGCTTTAAACAGGCTCCAGAAGCTGGCTGAGCGGGTCTATCCTGAGGCACAGTGTGGCTTTCGAGCAAAGAGATCCACCATTGACATGCTGTTCTCCCTTCGCCAGCTACAGGAGAAATGCCGTGAACAACAGATGCCCCTCTATGTTGCTTTCATTGATCTCACCAAAGCCTTTGACCTCGTCAGCAGGCGTGGTCTCTTCAGACTACTAGAAAAGATCGGATGTCCACAAAAGTGACTAAGTGTCATCACCTCATTCCATGACAATATGAAAGGCACAATTCAGCATTCAGACCCCTTTCCTATCCTGAATGGTGTGAAACAGGGCTGTGTTCTCGCACCTACACTGTTTGGGATCTTCTTCTCCCTGCTGCTCTCACATGCGTTCAAGTCTTCAGAAGAAAGAATTTTCCTCCACACAACATCAGGTGGCTGGTTGTTCAACCTCGCCCGTCTAAAAGCGAAGACCAAAGTACGGAAGGTCCTCATCAGGGAACTCCTCTTTGCTGACGATGCTGCATTAACATCTCACACTGAAGAGTGTCTGCAGAGACTCATCGACAGGTTTGCGGCTGCCTGCAATGAAATTGGCCTAACCATCAGCCTCACGAAAACGAACATCATGGGACAGGACGTCAAAAATGCCCTATCTATCAATATCGGCGACCACACTCTGGAAGTGGTTCAAGAGTTCACCTACCTCGGCTCAACTATCACCAGTAACCTGTCTCTCAATGCAGAATTAAACAAGCGCATGGGAAAGGCTTCCACTGCTATGTCCAGACTGGCCAAGAGAGTGTGGGAAAATGGCGCACTGATACGGAACACAAAAGTCCAAGTGTATCAAGCCTGTGTCCTCAGTACCTTGCTCTACGACAGCGAGACCTGGACAACGTACGTCAGCCAAGAGCGACGTCTCAATTCATTCCATATTCGCTGCCTCCGGAGAATACTTGGCATCAGGTGGCAGGACCGTATCTCCAACACAGAAGTCCTCGAGGCGGCCAACATCCCCAGCATATACACCGTACTAAGCCAGCGGGGCCTGAGATGGCTTGGCCATGTGAGCCGCATGGAAGATGGCAGGATCCCCAAAGACACATTGTACAGCGAGCTCGTCACTGGTACCAGACCCACCGGCCATCCATGGCTCCGCTTTAAAGATGTCTGCAAACGCGACATGAAGTCCTGTGACATTGATCACAAGTCATGGGAGTCAGTTGACAGCGATCGCCAGAGCTGGCGGGCAACCATAAAGGCGGGGCTAAAGTGTGGCGAGTCGAAGAGACTTAGTAGTTGGCAGGAAAAAAGACAGAAGCGCAAGGAGAGCGCCAACTGTGTAACAGCCCCGAGAAACAATTTTATCTGCAGCACCTGTGGAAGAGTCTGTCACTCTAGAATTGGTCTTTATAGCCACCCCAGGTGCTGCTGCACAAACCACTGACCACCTCCAGGCACTTACCCATTGTCTCTCGAGACAAGGAGGCCAAAGAACCCGCTCAGTGACAGAGAAGGGACCCTGATGGAAAGCACAGCAGAACAAGCTGTGGCTTTAACTGCAGTAAGAGTGAGAACCAGGAAGCTTACAGCTGCAAGTGCAGGAACATGTAATAGGATTCTTGAACGTTATGAAGGTTTTGTGTCTGAAGGGACATTAACCACACACCCCTCAAGTGGGGCAAGCAAGCCCATCGTAATTCTCAGGGACAAAGGGGCCACTAGATCCCTTTTACTGGGAAAAGGCATGACCTTTCCCCCAAGAGTGCAGTAAATACCAAAATACTGGTGAATGATATTGGAAGGCGGTGTGTGCCTGTACCTTTACACCTGGTGCACTTGGAGTGCAACCTAGTTTCGGGACTGGTGACCGTAGGGATTTTCCCTAGTTTGCCTGTGGACAAGGTTGACCTGGTCCTAGGGAATGAGCTGGCGGGAAAGCAGGTGGTAGCTTCCCCAGTAGTGATAAAGAGACAGCAGGAGGTCAGAGAAACAGGGCAGTGGCAGGAGACAGTCCCCTGCAGTTTCCCTGAATGTGTAACGAATGAGGACATGACCAAACCAGCTCCCCTAGAAGAAATTGAATTGGCACTGCAGGCAGATGACCAGGTCTGTCTGTCTGAGACTTTCTTTGGAAAGTTAGAAGACCCAGGGAATGAGTTAAATGGATTTTCCCTAGCTGAGGCTCAGCAAGCCGACCCAGTATTGAAAGAGTTAGCACAGGCTGCCCAGTCTGAAATTGAAGCAGAGGGAGTCCCTGATTGCTAATATTTAAAGAATGAGGTGCTGATGAGGAAATGGAATTCTCCTCACAGATCTGAGAGCAAGGAGTGGACAGTGGTTCACCAGTTGGTGGTGCCGCAGAGGTATTGGAGAGAAATATTAAGAAGGGCCCACGAGACTACAATGGCTGTACACGTCGATGTACGAAAAACCAAAGCCCGCAGAAGACAGCAGTTTGACTGGCTAAAACTCCACAAAGATGTGGTGGAGTACTGTAGGAGTTGCCACATGTGCCAGGTTGAGGGGAAACCCCAACCTACAAGTGAAATATGTACCCTAAGTCCTGTATCGGTGTTGGAGCACCCTCCAGCAGAGGGCTGGTGAACAGTAAGGGACCCCTGTCGAGAACAAAAGGGGACAGGCAGGCACTAGTCTGGCAAAAGGTCAGAAATGAAAGGGGGAAAAGGGATCAAGAGGGCAGGTTAAAGGAATTCCAGGAGGAATCCCAAATGGAAACCCCTATTGTCCGGTCAGCCAACCCTGAAATACTTAAGAAGTTAGATCCCACATCCAAATGCAGACACCAGAAGCACCCCACCAGAGTTGTTCACAGCATTTACAGGAACATGCAGAGACAAAGAAAGTCCTCAAGAGGGCGGAGAAACAGTGAAGGTGATGCCTCACCTAGTCGACGTTCCGCAGGGGAGTACAGCAGAATCTGGACAAATACCTGCAAGCAGGAGTGTCCCAGAGGACAAAGGAAAGATTAACAAAGAATTCTCCCCCCACAGTCAGGAGAAAAGGGAACCAACCTTTCCCTAAGGTGAAAAGCCTTGCATGATTCATCAAAGCACTGAAAGAGAGTTCAGAGTAGAACCATCCACTGTCAACATACATGAGCACTTGGGGCTAATTAAATCTAACCCTCCCCCTACAGACCTCAACAAGAACAAAGACACCCTAGGCAGTCATGGAAATATGCAAACTTGAAAAAAACTTCCCCCCAATAAACACATGTTTATTGGGATACCAAAAAGGACAGTTTAAAGCAGCACTGCTACCAAGAAAAGACAGGCTGTAACAACTATTAGAATTTCTGAATGAATGAGAGATATGCATGTGTGTTTTGCTGTACTTATCTTCTCACTAGTCCCTTTTAATGAAATGCTCTTTAAAAAAAAAACATGCATTTCATTCTGCTGGGTATGGGGGTGTCATGAAGCCTGCCAAGAATGAGGCATATTAATTTTGTCATTTGAACATCAATTTTAAACTGTTGCTGGACTGAAGAGATGACTTGTTTGAAGAGACCAGCAGTGGCTGGAAGAAGATTTGCAAAGTAAGAGACAGTGCTTGGAGAGACAAAAGAATTGCTCACTGATTCAATTAACCGAGATTGGTCTGGGCAATAGTGATCCACATCTTGTCAGTGTAAGAGACAGCACTACATCAACCACCCCAACCCCCCGCCTGCTCCCACCACCGAGAGCTATGAAATCCACAAAAGGCGCAGGAGAGTTTGTTAAAAAAAACTTAGTCACATGATTAACGTGCTAGCCAACTTGGAGTTTTGAATTGTGCTCACAGGACAGTTTGAAGACACAGACCGCAAAGTGTAACTGAACCTGGAATAAAACAGCCTCTCTTCTGGCTGGCTCTCTCTCGCTTTCTCACAAGCCTCCGGACCTACTGAAGATACATAAACTTCAAAAGAGAAAAATCTCCTACATCGAAACAAGTTAAGGCATTGCCCTGAGTAATGAACCAGCAAATAGCTGTCACTTATTTCATTTAGCTGAAAGCTGAAACAGGTGCAATGGTTGTACATATTCTCTGTTTGCAAAGAACAGGGCCCTGCATATTTATATATGTAGCTGCCAGTACACGCAAATGCGCCACATTGCGTGCCCTACTGACAATCTTAAATTGGTTGTCATTGTCATTCTTAGCACACTGAGGATTATTTAGCAAATGCTGTCCAATCGCGGAATCACACCTCATGTTGGACACTGTGTTTTGAGTTTTGCAAGCATGAGTTGGTTGGGTACAGCCTGTACCTTGCCCGTTGCAAACAGCAGAAGAGACATGTTTTATACGATCCACCAGTCTTTGGGACGTATGGCCCGTATACCTAGCATCACACTGGCATTGAATATGATATATGAGTTTAGTGCCTGAACGAGGGACCCAGCAGTGTCAAGGGGCGGGGGGGGGGGGGGGAGGGTGGGGGGGGTGCCTGCTGTGGGCCACTCCCTGCCCTTGTTGCCTCCCCCCCTCCATTCCTCCCCCCCGAGACCCCTCCCCCTCTGACCGACTTGAAGCCTGGTGCCAGTGATGCTCCTCAGACTCCAGTAGGTGCACCTGCAGCAGCAGCCACTGACTCCACGGTGGCACTGCAACTGCAGGCCTCTGATTGGCCAGCATCTCTGCAAGGGTGGGACTTCCGGAGGTGAGGTCCTTGATCCCGTGGAAGGCCCACCGCTTCCCACTTAAGTGCCTGATTGGCATTAAATTCAACAGGCCTTCTGTAGAAGACATGACTCAGGATCTCAGCTTTAGTTTCTCTGTACATTGAGGCCCCCGTCGCCAGGATAAATTATCCCCCCTGTCTCTCAACCCCCTCCTCTACCTCTGATTCGTCACGCTGCTTGTGTGACATCCAGTATTGGAGAAGTAGAAATTTCCTGCAATTAAACATTGGGAAGACTGAAATCATTATCTTTGGCCCTCACCACAAACTCCATTCCCTAGTCATCAACTTCATCCCCCTTCCTGGCTGCTGTCTCAAACTGAACCAGACTGTTTCCAACCTTGTCATCCTATTTGACCTTGAACTGAGTTTCTGATCCACATATCTTCTCCATCAGCAAGATCACCTACTTCCACCTTCATAATATCAACTGTCTCCACCCCTGCCTCAGCTCACCTGCTGCTGAAACCATCATCCATGTTTTCGTACCTGCAGACTTAACTAATCAAATGAACTACTGTCAGCCTCCCATCTTCCACTCTCTGCAAACTTAATTCATCCAAAATTCTGCTTCATGCACACTAAATTACACTAAGAACCATTCACGTATCACCACTATGCACTGAACTACAATGGCTCCTGGTCCAGCACATGTCAACTTTAAAATGTTCATCCTTTTGTTTAAATCCCTTTGTAACCTTGTCCCACTCTATCTCTGTAATCTCTTCCAGTCCCACAAACATCTGAGAACTCTGCGTTCCTCCAATTCTGGTCTATTTTGCATCCTTATTTCCTTCACCTCACTATTCGTGGCCATGCATTCAGGAGCCTCGGGCCTAAGCTCTTGATTTCCTTCCTAAAGCTCATGGTTACTCTACCTCTCTCTTCTTTTAAAGGCACTCCTTAAAACCTTTGATCAAGTTTTTGGTCAATTGACCTAAAATCTCCTTCTTTGGCACAATGTCAAATTTTGTTTGATAATACTCTAGTGAAGTGACTTGGGATGTTTTTTTACTTTGCTTATAGACACGATATATATGCAAGTTCTTGTCATTTGAAATCCTGAGTACACCTTTTAATTTTGATAAATTGTAGCACCTGCTTTTGTTTAATTCAATATGTTAAAACCGTATTTATTTTAACTCTATCCTTAATTAGTTTTAGAAGGTTTTCCTATGACAAGTGCACTCTACAACAGACATTGAATTGAGAGACACATGGGGATACAGACACAAGTCTTATTATGGTAAGCAGCTAGATTACAAATAAAAAGTTCCTAATCATGCAGAGGGAAATAAACACTTTCAACATTATTCTGTTAAGCATGCAAAACAGGCAAATAAACACAAATTGCAATATAAATACTCAACTGCATTTAAAATGTTTCTGGAGCTGAGACCCACATTGTTTGTACATTCAGACCAAACCATCCACAATATCTATCTGAGATTGCCTCTGCAGCAAATTTGTAGAGGTTTAAAATAGGCTTTTCATTCTGTGCAACTTTTTCCAGCATGGCAGCTGCCCTGATTCCGTCAATTAGTCAATGACACAACTTATGTTGTAAAATGCTACTCATTAGAATCAGTTTGGACGACAGCAGAAAACAGGTGACTTTTGTGTATTGGGCCACAGATCTTTCAAAAACATTGCCGAACAGATAAAGAAAAAAATGTCCTATTTAAATCTAGGTCTGAACTAAAGACATCACACAAGATTACAAGAAATATGCCAGGTCAGCCTCCAGTGCAGCACTGATCCCATTATTTCAAAGTTCATGCACTGATAAATTGCTCTCTTACATCCCAACCTCACCTCCACCACTGAAACCCTCATCAGTGCTTTTGTAATCTCAGGACTTAATGGTGTAGAATGTCCTTGACGTGAGGTATGCAAGTGTCATGAATTATGCATGTTATACATTGCATCTTTAAAAACAATTGCAACTGCTGATGGAGTTGCATGCAAGTTTCCTGGCTCTGCTCGTTTGCATTGGCACTGGTGCAATTATTAACGTTAAACCCATGTAAAGTAGGTATGAGCAGTTGATCTGCCTGGAAACTGCCAGGCAACTTATAAAAAAAACACTTCAGCCGACGCTTAGCAAACTGTGGACAAACAGGTAAGAGAGGAATAGTGTTTAGCACTGTAAATTCTTTTGTGAATAATTTCACTACATGTCTTCTCAATATTATTATATTTGTGACAAACTGAGATTACTCAGACACCAACAAGGCTTTAACCAGGAGCAAAACATAGAACTTCAATGGTGCAGACCTCCTAGTCCTCTGCAAGAAGCTCAAAAGCAAGAGGCACAGATTCCTGGCCGTGGCTACCATCAGGTCTGATGGGAATGTAACTCCTTCACCTGGAAGGAGGTGACACTGCCAACTGTCACCCCAATTTTTCTCAACAGTGCTGCAAAAAGCTCTGCAGTGCTAGCAAGATTAACACCCTTGACACTCTCATAGGATCATAGGAAGTATGAACAGGAGTAGGCCATTCGGCCTGTCGAGCCTGCTCCACCATTCAAACAGATCATGGCTGATCATCTACCTCTATGCCACTTTTCCCCACTATTCCCATATCCCTTGATGTTGTTAGTATTCAGAAATCTATCAATTTCTGTCCCAAACATGCTGAATGATTGAGCTTCCACAGCCTTCTGGGGTAGAGAATTCCATAGGTTCACCACCCCCTGAGTAAAGAAATTCCTCCTCATCTCAGTCTTAAATGGCCTACCCCTTATTCTGAGACTGTGTCCCCTTGTTATAGACTCACTAGCCAGAGGAAATATCCCATCCACATCTAACCTGTCACACCCTGTAAGAATTTGGTAAGTTTCAATGAGATCACCTCTCATTCTTTGAAACTCTAGAGAATACAGGCCCAGTTTCTGCAATCTCTCCTGCTATACAATCCCGCCATCCCAGAGATTAGTCTGGTGAATGTCTGTTGCACTCCCTCTACAGCAAGTATATCCTTCCTTAGATAAGGAGATCAAAACTGTACTCAATACTCAAGGTGTGGTCTCACACTTGAAGCAATACATCTTTATTCCTGTACTCAAATTCCCTTGCAACATACCATTTGCTTTCTTAATTGCTTTCTTCACCTGCATACTAGCTTTTAGTGACTCATGAACAAGGACACCCAGGTCTTGTCAGACATCAACACTTCCCAACCTCTTACCATTTAAGAAATACTCTGCCTTTCTGGTTTTTTTTGGCCAAAGTGGATAACTTCACACTTATTCAATCTGCCATGTTCTTGCCCATTCAGTTAGCCTGTCCAAATCCCCTTGAAGCCTTTCCTTTTATTCCTTGCTTGTCCTGGGCACCAGCGGGCTCTTCATCCTCCTAATGCAACATTCCCACAATTAATCTTTTCCACTGCACTCTGGTTAAGAGCGATTCTAACTCTGTACCCTGTACTATGGCCATACAGCTCCTCTGACACCAATAACAAGCATGAAAAACCGAAAAAAAAACCCTCTTCTGCACTTGAACAGCCTCAAACTTCCACATTTCTTACTTCTCCTCAACCTTAACGTCATGCATGCTATCTTCTTGCACTTCAAATTGCACACAATGCCCATCTTATCCATGTCGAAGACAAGACTATGGAGTTGTTAGCATGCACACAGCTTTTGCCATAGGAGAAGGCAAAGTTGGCAGCATCTTGCTAGTGCTAGCTAGTAACTGGACACCTATACTTTTGCCCTTTGAAGCAGCGCATAGATAAAATCTCTCATCCACTTTTTCTGTCTAATTTATCCCAAGGGGGTATCGCTCACACATCCTTCTACCCTCCAATCTGCAGACCCTGACAGCAATGAGGGGGGAGGGAGGGCAGTGCATAGAAAGAGGAAGATGCTAATGAGCAGGAGTCCAAAGGCTTGGGTTCAAGCACCACTCCAAGAACATGGACACATTATCTAGGCTGACACTTCAGCACAGTACTGAGGCAATGATACACTGTTTTTTTGAAGATGTTAAACCTTGGAGGTGGCGTAAAAGATCTCATCCATTATGCATGCTATCCATTATTATTGGCAGACGAGCAGGAAATCTCACCCCATGTCCTGGTGAACATTTGTCCCTCAACTAACACCACTAAAACAGATTTTCTGATCATTTGTCCCATTGTTGTTTTTGGGACCTTGCTCTGTATAAATTGGCTGTCACTTTTGCCTACATTGTAACAGTGACTATACTTCAAAAAAAAAGTATATTGTTGGAAGCGAAGCACTTTGGTAAATCCTGAAGACATAAAATGTGTTATAAATGTATGCTCTTCTTGCTTAAACATTTGAACCATAGGAAGATACAAGGATTCCGGGAGAGAGCATGGCAGTATGATTCGGTTTGGATTGTTCTAGCAAAGAGCTGGTACAAATTAGAATTAGAATTAGAATATTACAGCGCAGTACAGGCCCTTCGGCCCTCGATGTTGCACCGATCATCTGACCTACACTATTCCATTTACATCCATATGTCTATCCAATGACCACTTAAATGCCCTTAAAGTTGGCGAGTCTACTACTGTTGCAGGCAGGGCGTTCCACGCCCCTACTACTCTCTGCGTAAAGAAACTACCTCTGACATCTGTCCTATATCTTTCACCCCTCAACTTAAAGCTATGTCCCCTCGTGTTTGCCATCCTCATCCGAGGAAAAAGATATAATATAATATAATATAAATATACAAATATAATAGGACAAATGTCCTCCTGTGTTGTAATGATCTTTGATTCTATTGTACATTAATCCATGTTTGCTTTATTTCATAGAATCCAGATAAACCTCTGGAGTCGGCATATTGGGGTTGCAATTGCCTTACTGGGACAGAAAAGTTGGATTATTGTCTGTCTTATTGATTTATCAACACATTTGCCCGAGCATTCATAAGTGACTGGGTTTCAGAAGGTAATGGGAGTAATCAACTTTTATTAACAGAGCCCCCATTCCGTACAAGCATAATATCCATTTCACGTGGTGTAATGCAAACTTGCACGTTGTTTATCTTTTCTAAATTGTCTAAGAAATTACAGCCGTGGTGGACAGATTTATTCAGAAATAAAAACAAGAAATGTTGGAAATACTCAGCAGGTCTGGCAGCATCTGTGGAGAGAGAAGCAGAGTTAACGTTTCAGGTCAGTTACCCTTCATCAGAACTGACAAATATTAGAAATGTAAAAGGTTTTAAGCAAGTAAAGCAGGGGAGGGGGGGGGCGCAGGGGGGGGTATTTCTCTCCTGGCGTTTGATAAAGTGTCCGCCATTTGGAGCTGTGGCCACTGCTGGGACTGCAGCCCAGCCGACCGCAAAGGAAGACTTGGAGCCAGGAGTCCAGGCAAGTTTTGGTTGCCTCGCTGGGGGTAATCGGTCAGGCCCTGGTGAGACAAGGGTGGTCATTTGGAGGGAAGGGGTGCGTGTTGGGTCTTGGGGGTGGTTGGGGTAGCGGGGGCAGCTCTCCATCGGGCACCCTGTTCCTGATAAGCAGGGCCCGCCCCCCGAGACAATTGGAAGCTGCCAACTTTTCTCAGGTGGCTTTTCCTGGCTCCAGGACGCTCGATTGCCATGCATGAAATCCGCGTTGGGGCAGGCAAGGGCCCTTAAGTGTCCGTTAAGTGGCCTGGGGCGGGCAGGCCATTGTTTGTGCCTCCTCCCCCCCACCACCGCCCTATGTAAAGGGGGGCAGAGGTGGGAGTGGATCGGGAAAGCCTCCTGGAGCCTCCCACTCCAATTTACGCCACCCGCCCCGCCACCATCCAGCTCATTGGGATGGTGTAAAATTCTGGCCAGTGTCTGATCTACCACTCTACAGGACATATCAGGAGTCTTTTAAATGCAGATAAATAATGACGTGAAATAATTGTGTAGCGTTCTAGCTAAAAATATACTATAAGCTTTTTGATGGTTAGCACTTAAAGATAACGGGGTGATAGTGGAAGTCATAAGAGAGATAAGGAGAATTGGAGCTGGATTTTACCAGCCCTTTGGAGACAGGCAGAGAGGTGGGAAGGCTGACGAAATGGCACAGGAAGGCGGCGGGTGACTTCTCCATCGTCTTCCCGCCGCCATGCCATCTTGCCAGTGACAGAAGAGGTGGCAGATGGCCCGCCCATCCGTTGCTCAATTGAGCCACTTACGTAGCCAATCAAGGGCCTTCTCCGGCCTCCACGGGCATTTTACTAGTTCCTCGGGGGGCTTCCGCAGTATGGGCAGACCACCAGGTAAACCCTGGTGGCCTCCCAGCTGGCTCTATGTGGGAGCCTTCCTTTTTGGGCACTCTTTGGCCCATGGAGGGGTCACCTCAGGGGCAACGGCTGTCCCTGCAGCAATGGCGCTGACCTGCCCTCAGCAACAACCCACTCCCAACCCTTTGCCGGGGCTTGCCTGACTGGCCCATCGTCCCCAGACCGCACTTACTACCTTTGAAGGCAAATGACCATCAATGCGCGCTTATCCTGCGGGTGGCACCTGGCAGCTCTTGCAATGGGCTGCCGTCCTTAATTGGCTGCCACTGACAAGATGCAGCCTCGGGCCCCACTGACTGCCGACATGGGGTATTCCCCTGACTTTGCTCTGGTGGCCAGGCTCCTGCCACCTCCATTAAATCCAGCCCTGGGTGTCTAGGTGGAATAAAGGATTTAGTTACCAATCAATATATTAGCAGGAACCGTTTATCAATGTGGGGCAAGGAGAAGTCAGAGATGTGTGGTGAGAGCAAATGGTAGGAGGTGGGAGATTAGATGGAGATAATAGGATAGGGATGAAGGAGAAGTTTCATTCTCCTTGTCCTATTCTTCATGTGAAGTAACATTTAGCATGTTCATCTCCTAGATAACATAAAGACTCATGAGAAGAATGATACTATTTTAATCAATTATTAAACAGCTGCATCTTGGATTAAAGTGGATAGCTATTAAATTTTTTTTAAATCATGACATTTGTATATTGTGATATTTTAATCAATACCTCAACAGCTTGTGACCTTGCACTATTTAAATTATTCTCTGAAAAGGTTTAAGTATGAGTCTTATAAGTTTTATTTGCCATTAATGTACTGTACCAGGAAACCATCAATGCTATTATACATTTCATGATGTGAAACCAAATGGTTTATCTGTTGCAATCAATATTATTGCACATGTACCGTGCTTAAATGTCACGAAAAATGCACAATAACATATTACTATGAATTGTGCAAAGAATTTATTTTGACTAGATTTGAATTGTTCATAAATTGCAATAATGGAATTGATGGGGTAGAAAGGAGCATTTTTCTGACTTGCATTTGGTGAGAAAACTTAGTACTTTGAAATTGTCTGTGGGTTAGCTACAATGCTGACTGACCCCACATTGCCATGACAATGCGACTCAGTCTCGGCTTTGAATACATCTTACTGCTGTACTTACATGACATTTGCTTTCAGCTGATTCCTGTTTCATTTCATGAATGTCAAAATAGTTGCTGATTCCAAGACATTTTTGTGCAAAAAAAAACGTCTTTGTGGTAAGAGCCCAAGGTGACATGGTTTGAACCCAATTCATTTCTGACCCTTAATGGAAACCCCTTAAAGACCTTCATCTCCTCTCTTAGGATCTCTTGAACTTAAGTCTCCCAGAAGAGTAAAGCAATTGTAAAATTTTGTGTCATGTCATGTCAGCACCAGCTTCCTCTAACGTCGTTTTAAATTATACATTTCTCTGTTACAAGATGTCAATAGAAGCATTTATTCAGTATTTTTTACCCGTAATATAATCTGATTTTCATGGAGAATGGAGTGAAGAGGAAGGACCCTGGTTTCTGAATAACGCTCATTTATGTGCTTAGCCACTCCTGGCCCCGACGTGGCACACACCCGCTTCCGGTCTCAATAGCCGGACTGGTGTCTGCGAACAAAAATCCAGCCCAGCGTGAACAAATTATGGTGAAAATGCACACGCCAGCAATCATGGCAGTTATGCTGGGATCATGTGGGTCATACATTACCCTTGCCAAAGTGTGCAGGGTTTGGCGGGGAGATGGGAGAGAGGAGCTATCACACAACTTAGATACATGTGGCGGGTGCCTGTGCCATTAGTGGTGAATCCCCACCTCCAGGCCCTAACTGTCCCCCCAATACATACACGGACAGAAGAAATGCATCCCCCAGCGGCTCCTTTTTGTAAGGTGGCCGCATGTATTATTTTGTTAAGTTAGTCTTCAGTCTGGACCCCATGGTGATCCCCATAGCTGTCATAGCAGATGTTGTACTTCGCTTTAGTTTCTTGGCACACTTGTCTCTGAGGATATATTAGGCCTCTGAGAGACTAGGGTTATGATAAATCTAGTAATGGGAATTCCCTACTCCTTCATATCAGTTGTTTACGGTGTCAGGGGCTTCACTGAAACAAAAGCCAAAGGAATCCTTAACATAAGGCCAGAACGTGCCGCATCTGGATTCTTGCCTAGTTTGTGACCCTTCTTCTGTACTGCCACTAGAGTTATACTGGGAGTACGCTGGAGGAACTGCTGATTTTAAGCCCTTGATTTTTAGCAATGTTTTACAATGTTTTAGCAAGCTGCAGTTTCCAATTTAAATTTCATTCAGTAGAAAACACTTACCAACAATGAACTAAATTAGGTCAATTATTATCGAGCAGAGCCACTCTACATAAGTACCTAAACTGGGCTTTAATACAATCAACATTTTTGGGAATACATTTTAGGTTTTTATTGTGCAAAGCCAGAATTTTGTATGTGTAATAAGTATTTACAATGATTAATACGTTACAAAAATAATGTGACACATCATCAATCAGTATAAATTGTATTGACAATTCTGCTTTCTGCCACATACCTAATTAAACTGCTAGAGTTATATTCCATTCCCATAGTGCTTCTCAAAGACATAATGGGATGTCAGGATTTGTAATATTATTGCATAAAAATCGAAGTATCTCTTGATATGGTGCACTAATTCCTTTTTGCATGAAATCAAGTTCCAGACGATTGACATGACCAGTGTGTATCAGATATGGAAAAATCTTCTAGAAATTAAGAGTCCAATGGCAAGTAATTACAAATGCTTAATATGTTAACGTCACACTTCCCTTTCCCCTATATTTATCACACTGTTATCATTTCACGTGAAAGGGCTAATACTTCAGTCAAAACAGCAAAGTGAGGAATTTGATTTGAACGTGTTAAGCATTTGTGTGATTCGCTGTCATTTCCAGATTTCATTTTGGACAGGAGGCATCTCCCTGCCACCAGCTTTTAAATTGTAAATGGAACTGGAAAGGAGAGCTGGTATGGAGGTGAAAAGTAAAAACTCTGGACACAAAAATGCTTTAAAAATAAGTGTTTAATCAATGCAGAGACCATGTCTACGTTTAAATAAAGCATAAATGTTTCTCCATGCGGTATTTTTTAAACCAATTAATGCGCTCAAGAACAGATTAATATCTTTGTTAAAATAGCAAACAGCTGAATTTCACCCAGCCCAAATGAATTTGTTAACATAGAGGAATTTATTTTTCCCATATAATCAATTTTAATACTTTTGATGCATGTATATATCAAAAAATCTGAGGGCAAAATTCCTCTCAGGGTCAAAGCCTCGGGCCGGCAAGGTAGACTGCGGGGGTCGGGGTGGGTGGAGGGGGGGGGAAGTGGGTGCAAAATGGGGGAAAATGGCAACCATATGTAAATAGGACCCTGATTTATCAATTAAAAAGGGATCTATTGTCTGAACAGCCTGGTATTTTGGACTCTCGCTGGAAGGCCCCTT
The DNA here is from genome assembly GCF_036365525.1 of Heterodontus francisci. Taxonomy (NCBI): domain Eukaryota; kingdom Metazoa; phylum Chordata; class Chondrichthyes; order Heterodontiformes; family Heterodontidae; genus Heterodontus; species Heterodontus francisci. Next base: position 143,443,359 of record NC_090376.1, read on the forward strand.
TTAAAATGGAGCTCACTGCAACATTAGTTTTAATGGGGCAGTAAGACTAACAGTAACGGGGCAGTAAGACTAAGCTCGCCACTGGTATCAGACCCACCATCCGTCCATGTCTCCGTTATAAAGACGTCTGCAAACGTGACATGAAATCGTGTGACATTGATCACAAGTCGTGGGAGTCAGTTGCCAGCATTCGCCAGAGCTGGCGGGCAGCCATAAAGACAGGGCTAAATTGTGGCGAGTCGAAGAGACTTAGTAGTTGGCAGGAAAAAAGACAGAGGCGCAAGGGGAGAGCCAACTGTGCAACAGCCCCGACAAACAAATTTTTCTGCAGCACCTGTGGAAGAGCCTGTCACTCCAGAATTGGCCTTTATAGCCACTCCAGGCGCTGCTTCACAAACCACTGACCACCTCCAGGCGCGTATCCATTGTCTCTCGAGATAAGGAGGCCCAAAAGAAGACTAACAACACCATTTTGAGATTGTTACCCTCTCCCCACACCAAGCAAATGCAGGGAAAATTGACCCCACTGTGTGTAATCCCACAGGAGACTGAATAGTACTTTTGAATTGGATTTGAATACTGAATATGCTGTTCGGCTTATTGTTAGATATTAAACTTATTATAAGAATTGTAATAAATTATGTGTTACATTTCATCTATGTTTATCAATGTTTATGGATTGATTATAAAGTCTGCATCAGCTATGATTATTTTTTCTCTGAAGTACTTCATTGTGCGGTGCATTCGGTCTTTTTGGTTACCTTTCCGTTGAACAGTCATCAATATGATCTGTTCAGAAAAAGATCATATTCATTGTGTAACAGGGCATCTAGGATAAAAATGACCAAGTGAAAATGATGAAATCTGAAGAAAACTTTTAAATAAAATCATAATTTTTTACTCCATTATATGAAGAGACCTTTTATTTTACTCCGCTGTGTTTTTCTTTCCCTCCTTTTTCCTCAATTTGATGTGACTTTCTTGCACCAGTTATGGGAAGATCAAAGTCTGGCAGCACAGCAAGCTGCCAATACCCTCTTTTCTAATGGTGACAGTGATGCAGGAGATATAAATAGAACTGAGAAGCACACAGACTTGGAAGAGAGACAAATACTTGCAGTAAAAAGAACAGGAAAGCCAGTTAGTTTGAAGAATGTAAAGGATCACGCAGTAAATTAATCAGAAAGAACGACGAACCAGAAGACAAAAAAATGTAGGTCCTAAAAGGCAGGTAGAATTGTCGATTGAGAATAAAATAAATTGTCATCTCAGAAAAAGCAGCTGAATTTATGATACTGAATAAAACAAAGATTTGCCACATTAGGTAAATGACTGACTACCCAGTTTCATTGTGATCCAGAATATTATAATTCTCCCATAGATTTTAATGTGGAGCAAATGAAATATGTAAATATATAATTCATGCATTTTCTTTAATATATGGGGGGTTTAGTTGCTATACTCGTGGGATAGTGCTGATCATTTTTTCCAAACATGGGAATATTTTCTCAATCAGTCAAAAAGAAAAAGGAAGCATTTGTAAGGGCTGGAAGGCGAGGAACAGATGAAGCACTTGAGGAATATAAAGACAGTAGGAAGGAACTTAAGCAAGGAGTTAGGAGGGCAAAAAGGGGTCATGAAAAGTCATTGGCAAACAGGATTAAGGAAAATCCCAAGGCTTTTTATACATATAGAAAGAGCAAGAAGGTAACCAGGGAAAGGGTTGGCCCACTCAAGGACAGAGATGGGAATCTATGCGTGGAGCCAGAGGAAATGGGTGAGGTGCATCAGTATTCACCAAGGAGAAGGACTTGGTGGATGATGAGCCTAGGGAAGGGAGTGCAGATAGTCTCAGTCATCTCATTATCAAAAAGGAGGAGGTGTTGGGTGTCTTGCAAAGCATTAAGGTAGATAAGTCCCCAGGGCCTGATGGGATCTACTCTAGAATATTGATGGAGGCAAGGGGAGAAATTGCTGGGGCCTTGACAGAAATCTTTGCATTCTCATTGGCTACAGGTGAGGTCCCAGAGGACTGGAGAATAGCCAATGTTGTTCCTTTGTTTAAGAAGGGTGGTAAGGATAATCCAGGAAATTATAGGCCAGTGAGCCTTACGTCAGTGGTAGGGAAACTATTAGAGAGGATTCTTCGGGACAGGATTTGCTCCCATTTGGAAACAAACAAACTTATTAGCAAGAGACAGCATGGTTTTGTGAAGGGGAGGTCGTGTCTCACTAATTTGATTGAGTTTTTTGAGGAAGTGACGAAGATGATTGATGAGGGAAGGGCGGTGGATGTTGTCTATATGGACTTTAGTAAAGCCTTTGACAAGGTCCCGCATGGCAGACTGGTGCAAAAGGTGAAGTCACACGGGATCAGGGGTGAGCTGGCAAGATGGATACAGAACTGGCTCAGTCACAGAAGACAGAGGGTAACAGTGGATGGATGTTTTTCTGAATGGAGGGATGTGACTAGTGGTGTTCCGCAGGGATCAGTGCTGGGACCTTTGCTGTTTGTAGTATATATCAATGATTTGGAGGAAAATGTAGCTGGTCTGATTAGTAAGTTTGTGGACGACACAAAGGTTGGTGGAGTTGCGGATAATGATGAGGATTGTCAGAGGATACAGCAGGATATAGATCGATTGGAGACTTGGGCGGAGAAATGGCAGATGGAGTTTAATCCGGACAAATGTGAGGTAATGCATTTTGGAAGGTCTAATGCAGGTGGGAAGTATACAGTAAATGGCAGAACCCTTAGGAGTATTGACAGGCAGAGAGATCTGGGTGTACAGGTCCACAGGTCACTGAAAGTGGCAACGCAGGTGGATAAGGTAGTCAAGAAGGCATACGGCATGCTTGCCTTCATCGGTCGGGGCATAGAGTATAAAAATTGGCAAGTCATGTTGTAGCTGTACAGAACCTTAGTTAGGCCACACTTAGAATATTGCGTGCAATTCTGGTCGCCACACTACCAGAAGGACGTGGAGGCTTTGGAGAGGGTACAGAGGAGGTTTACCAGGATGTTGCCTGGTCTGGAGGGCATTAACTATGAGGAGAGGTTGGAAAAGCTCAGATTGTTTTCACTGGAACGACGGAAGTGGAGGGGCGACATGATAGAGGTTTACAAAGTTATGAGCGGCATGGACAGAGTGGATAGTCAGAAGCTTTTTCCCAGGGTGGAAGAGTCAGTTACTAGGGCACATAGGTTTAAGGTGAGAGGGGCAAAGTTTAGAAGGGATGTGCGAGGCAAGTTTTTTACACAGAGGGTGGTGAGTGCCTGGAACTTGCTGCCAGGGGAGGTGGTTGAAGCAGATACGATAGTGACGTTTAAGAGACATCTTGACAAATATATGAATGGGAAGGGAATAGAGGGATATGGGCCCCGGAAGTACAGAAGGTGTTAGTTTCGGCAGGCATCAAGATCGGCGCAGGCTTGGAGGGCCGAATGGCCTGTTCCTGTGCTGTACTGTTCTTTGTTCTTTGTTCTTTGTTTAAACTTGTAGTCAAACAAATAGCTAAACAGGTCAAATTTTTTAGCCCTCCTGCATGATCTTTGGTCTAACTGCTGATTTTCGTTTTAATCAACAGTGATATAAATGAAAGTATTTCTTGCATTGAAAAAATCAATAATTTACATTTATTTATGTATAATTGCTATCTGTTTATCTATTTCTTTTGCCTGTTCATTATAGTTAGTGCTGGGTATGGCAAAAACTGAGCATTTTTTTTTTCACAAAGTATCATGCTTTGGCATCTTTTTGTCACAGTACATACCAGATTAAAAGTCAAGAACACTCAAAAGAAAATGAAGCAGTTTGTTTTAATGCACAAGCAAAAGAAGAACAAGGATATAATGTTTATAAAAGAAAAAACTTGCATTCATATAGCACCTCACAACCTCAAGACAACCTCAGCTGTTATGACCAGGTGAGTAAGGGGTCTCAGGCTCCTCTTTCGTTCCTTCTCTGGTTTGGCCGCAACAGGGTTTATCCTTTTAACACAGTGATTCAACTTATCACCTCAGTGAGCACTTGCTCCTGCTCCTCTAATTATAATTGTAAATGAACCAATCAGACAGGTTTTCTCGAGTTTAAACAAGAAAGATGTACGTTTATTAACCTCATCACTCTAGACCAGTTAAAATTACTAAAATACGCGATGCATTCACACTCACATTCATACGAGAGACACATACACATACAAATAGATACATAGGGGAAAAGGCAGAGTTGAGAGATTGGATTAGAGTCCTTAACAAAAATGGAATTTAAAAACGGAAGTGTAGTCCCAGTGTCCTTAGGTGAAATTGAAGTCTTGAAGTCCTCACTGGGCTATGTGCACAATTCGGATTACTTCTCTGGTTCCGAAAGGCCGAAGAGAGGCTTTATCCATCCTCCTTGTTGATGACTGTGAGGATCTGTAGATTTGAGGTTTAACTGCAGCCAAGGATTTCCTGTGACTTTGCTGGTGAGGGAGAGTGAGAGAGAGAAATACTTCCTTGGAGTTCAGTTACTGTTTGCTTTCTCAGGCACGATTCACAAACTCTCAGAGTTGCACAGGCAGACATGTCTGTTTGAAACAGAAGTTTCCGGAAGGTTTTTTGAAATTCAAAGTTCTCCTTTCAAGATGTGCAAACACACTTGGTCGGGGAGATTGGCTCTTTCAAAGTCAATAGGTGTTGATGGCTTTTGATGACTGTCATGAAGACCCCCACCTGCCATGAATGAGGCATATTAATTTTGTCATATGAACATTAATTTCAATGTTGCTGGAATGAAGAGATGACTTGTTTAAAGAGACCAGCAGTGGCTGGAAGGACATTTGCATACTAAAAGACAATGGCCAGAATTTTACGCCACCCCAGTGGGTCGGATGGTGGCGTGGGGGTGGCGTAAAATTGAGCGGCAGGCTCCGAAAGGCCTACCCGCCCCGCTTCTGCCTCCGGACAAGTTTACGGCAAGCAAGTGTGCTGGGAATGTGAAAGGCCACCTAGTGATAGCTGCCGGCCTTTCCACACCTCAGGGGAGGGGGGGAGGCATGGCAGTCGGGCACAGGGTGCCCAATTGAGGGCCATCCCCACCTCCCAACCCACCCCCGGTACCCAAAACACCCACCTCCCCCCAAACGACCACTCCAGCCTCAGCAGGGAAGGACCGATCCCCCTGGTGATGCATGCCCCTACTTACCTTCCCTCCTCGATCCATGTCGTTGCCTGGGCTGCAGTCCCAGCAGTGGCCACCGCTCCCGGTGGCACTGCTGGGACTAAGAGCTGCCGGCCCGCTGATTGGTCGGCAGCTCACTGAGGCGGGACTCACTCACTCGAGTGGGTGGAAGTCCAGCCTCAGGACAATTAAAGATTGGGGACCCGTAAAATACGGGACAGATCCCCGGGCTAGGTAGAAGCAGGTTCGCCACCGACTTTCACATCGGAGTCCGGCTCCCATCCATCCACTGTAAAATTCTGGCCAATGTAGAGACAAAATAATTTCTCACTAATTTAATTAACAAAGGTTGGGCTGGGCAATGTTGATCCACATCTTGTCGAGGCGGGAGCCAGCACTAACCACTGCCACCCCCCCCCACCCCCCCGCCCCCCCCCCCGCCCCCCACCCCCCCCACCAAGAGCTTTGGAATCCACAATCACAGGAGTGGTTAAGCCAGTTAGTCACATGACTAACCTGCTGGCCAACTTGGAATTTTGAATTGAGCTCACAGGACAGTTTGGTCAGACGGAAGATTGTAACTGAACCTGGAACAAGACAGCCTTTCTCCTGACTGGCTCTCTCTCACTTTCTCCCAAGCCTCTGGACCCACTAAAGTGGCACAAACCTTAAGAGAGAAAAGACTCCTGCATCGAAACACGTTAAAGCGTGCACTGGGCCCCAACGGACAGCAAGACTTACCGGCAACCAAAGACTCAACATCAAACTCAAAGGACTGTAATTACAGTCCAGCTAATGCCTCAAACTTTTCCCCTTTATTCCTTCTACTTTTTCTGTCTATCTGCATGTGCGTTCATCGTGTATGCATGCTAATGTGGTCATGTCGTGTACTCGTAATTGTTAACCAAATTAGAGTTTAAGATGAATAAACTTCCACCTTTCTTGTTTAAATCTAAGAAAATCTGTCTAATTACTTTCATTACCTTATAATTGGGAAGCGGTGAACAATGATTTACTGAGGGGGAGCTAAAAACACAGCGTTTCTAAAATTAAACGCTGTTATGCTTAGACCAGGCAAAGACTGAGAGGGAACCCCTAGACCCCTATCTCACCTGGTCATAACAACGACCAACATTGACACTGAATCAGGGAGCACCCCCATTGTTCTGGCTAGACTGGGCAATCACCTTTGTCTCCCAGCCAGCCTTTAGCTTCTCATATGCAAATTGTGCGTGACCATCTTTAGCTGTTCTGTTCTGCTTTTTAAAAGTTATTTGTAATAATGCCCAGTAAAAGGGTCTCAGAAAAAGTTCCATTTGACAAAATTAATATTTTCCTTTTGGCATGTGGGATTTCCATCACACAGCCAATAGAAATTGTGATTGGCGAGGTGGTAGCAGGGTCAAACTGTAGTGTTATCTCAATGCATTGGAGAACAACCTTCAAAATATTGCCATTAATTTTGCTGCAGAGGTGTGCATTTTAGCACCGCCTCCACTACATTAACAGCAAGCTTGCCCTCTAATAATCCCAGAGGGGCTTATGCCTGCTGAGAATATATGCGAAACCTACTGTGGACTTTTCAGAATGACTCAAGAATTTAAAGAAACACAAAGGTAATTGAGCCCCCTCTGACTGATTACTTTTCCAAGACAGGCCCTGAGCTCCCTGAGCAATAATTTTGAAAGGTTTTAGATGACTTCCTTCCTTATAATACAAATGACCCAATATCTGCATTAAGCACTTACAGCTCAGGTATAACACAGAGTAGAATGCAGAATAAGGCTCCAAAATTGTGCCTCAGCCCCACAAGTAAGAGGTCACTTACTCCAAAAGTGTGAGAATTTTCCATATATTACACCAGCCGTGATCTTTAAGCGAGCATGCTAATTAGTTCTGAATTGGAGGCTGTAACTGAGCCAAAGCACGTTTCATCCTCTGAGCCAGCAGACAAAGGCGAGTTCAGCCCTTTATTCTGGTCTAGATTTGAACTCAAATTCCAGATATGAGTGGTCAATGTGCAACCAACTGCACAACACAGGACTCAGCCAGCAGTCCCTCTTGGAAAATCTGGTAGCTTATTAACACAGAATGTGTTTTTTATGGCTAGGCACCAAAATAATTTTTGGGATAATGAACCTGACAGATTTTTACACTTTGCAGACAATTGTGAAGTGGTACATCAAAAATAACTTAAGTATAATCTGATCTTTATAGTACTCAATATTGTTTCTGATCTAATCAAATTATAGAGAAATATTCACCACACATGGATAGATATTGTATGTTCTTTTAACTTTAAACAATGTTTAGACAATTTTTGTGTACACCCTAGTAAGAAAGATCAGTTGTGAGAATAAACATTTTTCTTTTTTACACCAGGCTTCAACATCAATGGCTGGATTTTGCGGCATCGGCGGGGATCCTGGCACCAGGCCAAAAAAGGTTGGGGGAATCCCACATCATCCATTCCGAGACCCAACCCCCCCAACACCTCCCCCCCATCCGGTGTGATCTTGCGTTGTTCCGGCGTTTAAGCAGCCAGTGCCGGGATCCCTGTCCCTTTAAAGATAGGGATCCCGCCTCCAAGAGCTACCAGTCAATCACAGGGCCAGCACCTCAGCAGTATCGGCATTGCTAATGGGAGCAGTGGCCATTGTCTGTACTGCAGAGACTTTGGACCCAAGCCCAGCACTGGAGAACCAGACCTCAGGTAAATGAGGCAGGGTCACTGGGGTCAGTCCGGAAGGCCCTGGTGAGATGGGGGGTGGAAGTATGTAATGCAGTGTGGGATTACAGGGAAGAGGAGCTTTTCTTGGCGGGAGTCTTCTGTGGGTCACAGATTGCTCTTAGATGAGGGCCACCCCCAGCACCCAAGCCTGCAGGGATGGTGCCTCATATTACTGAGCCACCTTTCTGCAAGGTGGAGACTCTCCAGTGGTGGCAGGAAGAGCCCATAAAATTGAGCTCCAGGCCTCCCAATATCACTTATCGAGTCATTTATGACATAGAAGGAGGTAATTCGGCCCATCAAATCCATGCTGGCTCTCCGCGGAGCAATCCAGTCAGTCCTATTCCCCCGCTCGATCCCCGTAGCCCTACCAGTTTATTTCCTTCAAGTGCACATCCAATTTCCTTTTGAAATGATTGATTGTTTCTGCTTCTACCACCCTTGTGGGCAATGAGTTCCAGGTTATTACCACCCGCTGCATAAAAAAAAATCATCATATTCCCCCTACATCTCTTGCACAAAACCTTCAATCTTTGTCCCCTGGCCCTTGTACCGACAGTTAATGGGAACAGTTTTTCCTTGTCTAACTTATCTAAGCCAGTCATAATCTTGTACACCTCAATCAAATCTCCCTGCAATCTCTTTTGCTCCAGGGAGAACAACACCAGCTTTTCCAACCTAATCTTGTAACTAAAATCCCCCACCCTGGAACAATTCTGGTAAATCTCCTCTGCACCTTCTCAAGGACCCTCACATTCTTCCAAAAGTGTGGCGACCAGAACTGGAACACAAGTTGTAAGCAATATTTTAGTTGGGGCCTAACCAGAGCTTTATAAATGTTGTACTCTATGCCTCTCTTTATGAAGGCCAAGATGGCATATGCTTTGCTGACCACTCTCTCAATATGTCCTGCCACATTCAAAGATCGATGCACATGCACCCCCAGGTCCCTCTGTTCCTGCACTCTTTAGAACTGTGCCTTTAAGTCTATATTGCATCTCCCTATCCCTTTAATGTATAATTAATTGCATGAAAAAGTTCCCATTACCTGCCTAACAAATGTGCCTTAACAGCAATGTCAGGAGAATACCATACAGTTCATTAATATATATATATATTTTTTCACAGTGGGTATTTGTGTCAACCAGAAGCTAGTGGAAGTGCACTTATCTTTTAGTTGGAAAGTTGTGGGTTCAAGTCCCACTTGAGCCCAAATTCTAGGCTGAGACTCCAGTACAGTACTAAAGGAGTGTTGAACTGTTGGAGGTGCTGTCTTTTGGATGAGACATTAAATTGAGGCCCCGTCTTTCCTCTCAGGTGAACATAAAGGAACTTATGGCACTATTTTGAAGAGGAGTTTTCCTTGTGTCCTTGGCAATATTTATCCCTCAACCAACATCAAAAGATCAAATTATCTGGTCACATTGCTGTTTGAGGAACCTTGTGTGTGCAAACTGGATGCTATGTTTCCTACATTCCAACAGTAACTACGGGCTGAATTTTATGGGCTCCCTGGGAATGGAAAAAGAGGCAGATGGGTCCATAAAATTGCAAGGAAAAGCGGGAGAGGGGTGGAGTGCCTGTCACCTTCCCGACGCCTTGGAATTTAGTCCGGGACAAGGAAAGCCAAGGACGGCCTTCCCACCCAGAGGTCGATTGAGGCCCTTAGGTTTTTGTTACTCTTTCACAGAATATGGACTTTGCTGGCTAGGCCAGCATTTATTGCCCATCCCTAATTGCCCCTTGAGAAGGTGGTGGTGAGCGGCCTTCTTCAACTGCTGCAGTTCATGTGGTGTCAGTACACCCACAGTGCTGTTAGGAAGGGAGTTCCAGGATTTTGATCCAGTGACAGTGAAGGAACGGCGATATAGTTCCAAGTCAGGATGGTGTGTGGCTTGGAGGAGAATTTGCAGGTGGGTGGTCTTCCCATGCATCTGCTGCCCTTGTCCTTCTAGGTGATAGAGGTCGCGGATTTGGAAGGTGCCATTGAAGGAGCCTTGGTGAGTTGCTGCAGTGCATCTTGTATATGGTACACACTGCTGCCACTGTGCGTCAGTAGTGGAGGAAGTGAATGCTGAAGGTGGTGGATGGGGTGCCGATCAAGTGGGCTGCTTTATCCTGGATGGTGTCGATCTTTTTGAGCGTTATTGGAGCTACACTCATCCAGGCAAGTGGAGAGTATTCTATCACACTCCTGACTTGTGCCTTGTGGACAGGCTTTGGGGAGTCAGGAGGTGAGTTACTTGCCACAGAATTCTCAGCCTCTGACCTGCTCTTGTAGCCACAGTACTTAAATGGCTGGCCCAGTTCAGATTCTGGTCAATGGTAACCCCCAGGATGTTGATAGTGTGGAAATTCAGCCATTGAGTGTCGAGGCGAGATGGTTGGATTCTCTCTTGTTTGAGATGATCATTACCTGGCACTTGTGTGGCACGCATATAACTTGTCACTTATCAGCCCAAGCCTGAATGTTGTTCAGGTCTTGCTGCATATTGCCACGGAATGCTTTCGTATCAGAGGAGTTGTGAATGGTACTGAACATTGTGCAATCATCAGCAAACATCCCTACTTCTGTTCTTTTGATGGAGGGAAGGTCATTGATGAAGCAGCTGAAGATAGTTGGGCCTAGGACACTACCCTGAGGAACTCCTGCAGTGAAGTCCTGGGTCTGAAATGATTGACCTCCAACAGCCACAACCATCTTCCTTTGTGCTAGGTATGACTCCAACCAGCGGAGAGTTTTCCCTCTGATTCATATTGACTCCAGTTTTGTGAGGGTTGCTTGATATCACACTCAGTCAAATGCTGCCTTCATGTCAAGGGCAGTCACTCTCACCTCAACTCTTAAGTTCAGCTCTTATGTCCATGTTTGGACCAAGGCAGTAATGAGGTCAGTAAAGACCGAACCCAACGGGACCCAATGACATGTGTCGGGTTCCGGTCAGGTCAGGTCGCACTTTTGGGTCCGGCATTCGGGCTCGGGTCAGGTCGGGTTGGGCCAGAGCGGACACGCTCTAACACCACCTCCGGTAAGTGGTTCCAATGTTAATTTACCTATTGGACTTGAAAGGTGGTTTTATTTCAGTTATTTTAAGCTTGTGCAGATAAGCAACAAAGTGAAAAACGGAAGGTAGATTAACTGATGGTCGTGTTGGGCGTGGGAGAAAAATGAAAGGACTCGGGCTGGGTCGGGCTCGGGGTCAGATGTGGTTCTGTCGGGCTCAGGTCGGGTTTCACGTGCAGACCTGAGCTGGCCTTTAGAGGTCAGGGGCCGAATGGCCCTGGTGGAACCCAATCTGAGCAACAGTGAGCAGTATATTGCTGAGTAAGTGTTGCTTGATAGCAGTATCCACGATACTTTCCAGAACTTTGCTGATGATCGAGGGTAGACTGATGGGGCGGTAATTGACTGGGTTGGATTTGTCCTGCTTTTTGTGCACAGGACATACCTGGCCAAGTTTCCATATTGTTAGGTATCTGCCAGTGTTGTAACTCTACTGGAACAGTTTAGCTGCGGGGTGGAGATGGTGGCGGCTGGTTCTGGAGCACAGCTTCAGTACAATTGCCGGAAGGTTGTCAGGACCCATAGCCTTTGCAGTATCCTGTGCCTTCAGCCGTTTCTTGATATCACACGGAATGAATTGGACTGGCACCTGAGATTTAGGAACCTCAGGAGGAGGCCGAGATTGATCATCCACTTGGCACTTCTGGCTGAAGATGGATGCAAATACTTCAGCCTGGTCTTTTGCACTGATGTGCCAGGCTACCCCATCATTGAGGATGGAGATATTTGTGGAGACTCCTCCTGTCAGTAGTTTAATTGTCCATACCCATTCACGACTGGATGGGGCAGAACTACAGAGCTTAGATCTTATTCGTTGGTTGTGGAATCACATAACTCTATCTATTGCCTGCTGCTTCCGCTGTTTGGCATGCACGTAGTCTTGTGTTTAGCTTCACCAGGTATACATCTCATTTTTAGGTATGCCTGATGCTGCTCCTGGAATGCCCTCCTGCAATTTTCATTGAACCAGAGTTGATTCCTCCAGCTAATCGTAATGGTAGAGTGCGGGATTTCCTGGGCCATGAGGTTGCAGATTGTGGTTGAATAAAATTCCGCTGCTGCTGACAGCCTACAGCACCTCATTACTGCCTGGTTTTGAGTTGCTCGATCTGTTCAAAATCTATCCTGTTTAGCACGGTGGTAGTGCCACGATGGAGGGTATCCTCAATGTGAAGACAAGACTTTGTCTCCACAAGGACTGTGCAGTGATCACTTCTACCATTACTGTCATGGACAGTTGCATCTATGACAGGTAGATTAATGAGGACAAGGTCAAGAAGGTTTTCCCTCGTGTTGGTTCCCTCACCCCCTGCCGCAGACCCAGTCTAGCAACTATGCCCTTTAGAACTCGGTCAGCTCAGTCAGTAGTGATGGTACCGAGCCACTGTTGATGATGGACATTGAAGTCCCCCACTCAGAGTACATTGTGTGCCCTTGCCATCCTCAGTGCTTCTTCCAAATGGTGTTCAACATGGAGGAGTACTGATTCATCTGCTGAGGAAGGGCGTAGGTGGTAATCAGCAGGAGGTTTCAGGCTCATGTTTGACCTGATGCCATGAGATTTCATGGTGTCCGGAGTCAATGTTAAGGACTCTCTCCCGACTGTGTATCATGGTGCCGCCACCTCTGGTGGGTCTGTGCTTCTGTTGGGACAGAGCATACCCAGGGATGGTGATGGAGTGGTCTGGAACATTGTCTGTAAGGTACGATTCCGTGAGTATGTCTATGGGGCCCTTACTTGACTAGTCTGTGGGACAATTCTCACAATTTTGGCACAAGCCCCTAGCTGTTAGTGAGGAGGACTGTGTAGGATCGACAGGGCTGGGTGTTGCGTTGTCGTTTCCGGTGTCTAGGCCGAGTCGGGTGGTCCATCCAGTTTTATTCCAATTAATGGCCACTTAAGTGCCTCCTCCTGTTGTTGCTGATAAAATACCAGCAGTGAGGGGTGCCTCCGCCATGCAGGGATATCACCCAGTAAAACAAGGCAGCCTCCCTGTGGGCTTTGGGGTGCCCTCCTCAGTGGGCAATCTGTGGTCTATGGATGGTCCCCAACAGCAAAGCTCACCCGGCTTCAAACCACACCCCAGTCCTTTGACCACCCTCGCTCCACACCACCCCCCCCCCCCCCACTTTGCTGGGGCCTGCTGGACTGACCCTGACAAGCCTGCCCCCAGTTACCTGCAATCCGGGGTTCCAACGCTGGTCCTAGTCCCTGGCCTACTGTAGTACTGACAGTGGCCACCGCTCTCAAAGGCGCTGCTGATACTACAGAGTTGTTGGCCCTTTGATTCACCGGCAGCTCTTCGAGGTGGGCTCCCCATCCTTAAAGGGACGGGGACCCTGATGGTGGACAGTTAAGTGGCTGCCCGCCATGGAATTTGGCCAGGGTTCAAAAACAGGGCCCAGGCAGCATCGCCCACTGCTTTCTGGTCCATCACCTGGACCCCACTATCCAGGTAAAATGCAGCCCTATAATTCAAAATACTTCAGTGAATGTAAAATACTTTGGGATGTCCAACAGTCATGACAGGCACTGTATAAATGCAAGACTTTCTTTCCTTTTTCATTTATCATTATGTCCTCTCTGAGTTTCGCAACAAATTTTCAGGCTAATTTTCTCCAGATGTGTGATAAGAACCTATAACGTTAGGGAACCGGGTTAATACTTGAAAACACATTCCAAATAGTACCTTTCTGGTTGATGTGGCTCATCTCATGGCTAAGACTCAAAACTGAAGGGGTGATCCAATAGAGGGGCTTAAGATGATTAAGAAAGTTCATGTGGTAAATAGATAAAAAAACATTTTCTCTGGTGGAGGAATCCAAAACAAAAGAGCATAACTCTGAAATTGGATCTAAGCTATTCAGGGTAATATTAGGAAGCACTTCTGCACACTAAGGTCATGGAAATCTGCATCTCTTCCCACAAGGTGGACAGATGGCATTAAGATACATATCAGGTATGAGCTAACTGAATGGAGGAAATGGTTCAAAGGGTTGAATGGTCTACTCTTGCTCTTATGTTCCTATGACTGATTCATACTTCCAAAGTTGAAACAGAATTCTGCTAATCCAAGCATACCCAAGCCCTCCTTTATTAACATAGGATGGTTAAAGAACCTCACAAACAATGGGTCTCATACACACACTAAAGAAGTAGACTGGAGCACCAAATTTTATGTGTTAATGACAAAGAATGTGCTATTAAAGTGCAACGTCTACACAGGAAGGATAAACAGACATATGAAGATTACTTGAATGGGACACAGGTTGACTGGAACATCTATGAATCAGATTATAAAATTTTCAGAACAATAAGTACAGAAATGTTTTTTGCCCACTGGCATTAGAAAACTGGATTGAAGATCAATGAAATGGGTTTATGTGGCACGGTGAGGCTTGACAGACATGAGATGACTAAAGATCAATTTGGTATCACAGAATGATTAAAGTAGGGATATCCATCTTTAATTCAGCAGGTTCAACATGATTTGATGTTGGGTGTTTGGAAAAACATGGAAAGGCTTTCAAGGTTGTTGTCTATTTATATGAACAGACTATCACAAAACTTCTGAGGAGTAAACAGGGGTTTTGTGAATATTAGGAGATAGTAAAGCCTCCAGCTATGGGTGAGTAGAACAAGCATATGCCTGGAGTACACACAAGAGATCAGTATCTGAGTTATCAGTATCAACATTAGTCTGACAAGTCCTATCACACATTGCTTTGTATAGGAAGAAGCATTAGTCAATGCCTCTTTCTGCAATACACAGACACAAATGTAAACATAACATCAAAGGCAATTAAGCAAATAGTGGAAGATGGGTTACTGGAGCAAAGTGACATCACAGCATCTGAGAAAGTTTATGGCACCATAGCCGACTAAGCAGAGAATAACAGTAGAAGTGCAAGAACGATATTTGAACCCGGTTTCAGTCAATGTTGAGATTGATTTTCCCCTGCATTGTGTCCCATGTGTGCCTATTTCTGAGCTGGAATGCAGAGGAAAAAAGGGTCGATACCCTGCGAAGCTAGGTCTCTGCCTTTGGAGATTTTGATTCTCAAGGGGAGCAGTTTTAGATTTGTGTAAATATGTTGCAGGAAGACCTGAAGCCACACTGCAGAGTAGAAATGGCATTGCCAGTGGAAGTCAAGGTGACAACTGTCCCAAACTTATTTGTCTCCAGGGGACAGTAGGGACATCAATAGCATAAATCAACCTGCCATGTATTGATGCATAAAACAGATGACTGCTGCCTTGTTTACCAGCGCAAATAACTATGTCACTTTCCCCATAGATCCCAGGGAGTAACAGGCTAAGCCTTAGGTTTTCATTAAATCACATATTTGTAAAAGTTCAGGGAATCAGTAATGACCTCCATATAGCCCTTCATGCTCCTTCACACAGAAGTTCACCATACATGAACTGCAAGGACCATCTGCACTGGATATTGCAGGTCAGTGCCTGAATCCAGGCAGCAGTCATGATTCACTCATTTTACACCGATCTACTTGATACCTGCAAGTTAAGGATTGGAAACTGTACAATGAAGAACAGTTGCTACTGTCTTGGTTTATGGCACTGCATGGAATAGTTTAGAGATACAGCACTGAAACAGGCGCTTCGGCCCACCGAGTCTGTGCCGACCATCAACACCCATTTATACTAATCCTACACTAATCCCATATTCCTACCACATCCCCACCTGTCCCTATATTTCCCTACCACCTACCTATACTAGGGGCAATTTATAATGGCCAATTAACCTTCAACCTGCAAGTCTTTGGCATGTGGGAGGAAACCGGAGCACCCGGAGGAAACCCACGCAGACATAGGGAGAACTTGCAAACTCCACACAGGCAGTACCCAGAATTGAACCCGGGTCGCTGGAGCTGTGAGGCTGCGGTGCTAACCACTGCGCCACTGTGGCACCAATAACTGCCAATGAACCAAGCACAGATATAAGGAGTCACATTAGAATCTTAGTCATGTGGACATACTCTATTATAAGTAGCTGGGATCACTATGGTGCTTCCTATATTAATTATCTGAAATGTCACAAACTTTGCTACTGATGCTGCCACTGTTTAGGTTTCTTTAAAACAAAGTCTATCGATGCTGGTAATAGGGTAATTTCTTTTACATATCCACCCATTATTTCATCAGAGCACATACCTATAACCCTGTCTTTTTGTGAGTCTTCTCCACTGACACCAGTTTTTGCTTGCTTCTCCTTCTTTATTAGTATCGATGCTAATACTATTATTTTTCCATCCATCACTGCCTTTCAGACTTCCTATATTGGCACACCTGAGTCTTCTTGCAGGAAATCTGCTGTAAATTAAGTTTTCCATCATTTTTATGATTATAACCTTGAATTAACAAGTCATTAAAACACTCCCTAAGGATTTTCTTCACACTGATTGATACTGGGTCATGATCTGATATCTTCAGTGACTCAGTGCCAGAGTGTTCGGCAGCTTAAGTGCCCAAGATGCAATCTATCAGAGAAGGTTTGTGGCATATTGAAAGGCAGGAGTAATTTTTGCCCTTTCACTATAGAAAGAAGCAACAACTTGATAATCCAGTATTACTGAAAAATTCTCCCAGCATTGATTATGAACTATATGGGGGAATTATTAATTGATGAATTGTAATAAAGCAAAATATAACTTGGAGCCCAGTTCTCACCTTTGCCACCAAGCAGGAATGAGGGATAACGAAATCAAAATTACAGGACAGCACTTGCTGGCCCATTCCTCCCAGAGCCTGACCCACTGGTATTATGGTGAAGTTCTTGCTATGGACAGCTCAGGAACTTGCCAAAAGCAGATAGTTACTTTATTATCTCAGGGCGACAAGGGAGTTATGACATCAATGGGACCCTGATGTAATTTTCTGGTAGCGATGGGTTGAGTGTGTGTTGCATTGGTATGTATGTTGAATGCCCTCATAGGTACTACTGCAGAATGCACTGAAAAAGGTTTTGAAATTATTTTGATGGGATCCAGAGAAGCATTAATGCTCCTCTTAGCCTAGAGAAATTGATCCGCGCTATGCCTGATCCTTCACTACCTGCTCCAGGGATTGCCTCCCCTCCCCTGCTTTAATTTACCTGGACTAGTTGAGCTCTGCAAAGGAGCCACCAGATTGTCAGGCCCCTTCAATCAATGAGCAGCTCAAAATGTGCAAACAGCCTGCCAATGAATGCGTAATGAGGCACGCCCACGAAAATTGGTGGTTTCAAGCGACTGCCAAAGCTCCACCCACTGCTGGTCCAATGTCCACCAAAAACAAAAATTGGCTCTGTGATATCTTAGAATTGATAAAATTGTTCATCTGAAGCATTGAAACATACAAAAGAAGCACAGGAAATGTGACTGAATCTTACTTTGGACGAGAAAGACATCTCTCCCATTGATTTAGTTTACTAAAAATCTAAAAATGTATTTGAATACAGCAGGAATCCATGATTAGCAAGTTAAGAATTATTCAATTGGTTTTCTTTTTGAATGAACCCTGCTTGAGAGGTTTGATTACCTCATTACTCTCTCACAGCAGTCCACAGAGGCAGAGGTAATGGATAATGTCAAATTTCTCAAATGCTTGCAGTTATACTACAGATTAAGAAATGAAAGACAGCAGCAAGTATCTCAGTGGCTTACACTTTCCCCATAGATCAGAAGTACCCTTCTGCGTTTTTACAAGAGTCTCTTCAGGTTGTTATTTCTTCCACAATATAGTTTTGACTTGAATAAATTCAAGGTTTTTGAGATTCGTGCAATGTCTGCTACTGCCAGCAATGCAAAAATGACCACTTCAGTTTGAGCCTCATCCAAAAAATAAGGCCAGACTGGTGGCGCTGTTCTGTGCTTTCGTTGCATGTGGGTAACTAACACCGTTGGTGTTAAATTCATCAGAGAACATGGCTATTTGAGTTACTGCAACAAAAGCTGCTAGACAGGGAGAATTCTCCAAATTGGAGCTAAAGGGCTAGAAATTCGTCCTTGGCAGCAGTGCAAGTCAGATGGTACTGCATGGCCCATCCCTTATATATCCCATCAGATATTCAGTTCCATTGACTTTAACAGAAGTGAAGATCGGGTGGAGTGTATAGGAGCTGGCCCATGCAATTTCACTTGCTTTACATTGCTGTCCAGGACAAATTTCTACCCTAAAGTCTTTAGCAATTTTATACCAGAGCACTTTTTAAAGCCAATCAAGTTCTACTTGTGGTACAATTACTTCCATCAGTACTACTCACCACTGCTCTGCAATTAAAGAGTCCAGTCATTGCCTCCCTGCACTATAAACTGGAGTGAAACAACTGCACTATAGTTTACTGGATGAGCAGGATTACAATATTAGTTTATATTTAGTGAGCAAACACAGCAGCCAGAGGGCTGAAAGGAAGATTAGATTACACTGGACACTGTGACAGTCATAGTATCTGATAGAAGGAAGAGCATATCGGCCATCTCAGGTGAATTTACCTCAATCTGACTGCACTGCCCTGCCTGCAATAGAAAAATTTTCAAGCCCCAAACGTGGGTGGGTTTGAGTTCGGTGGGAAGTAAAAAATGTAAAAAAATCTGAAACCCAAACCTATTTCTGCCTGAAACCGGCCTACTTTGGGTTTTGACAAAAGCTAGATGGGGGTTGAGGCAGGCAATCAACCTGTTCTCAGAGGGCACAAGGCTCAGTTAGCCATTTTAATGAGGTTGCACACCTCAGATTTTTTTGTCTGTTCCAGTTTTAGAGCTGGCCAATCAGGTTTCCTCAGGAAACCCACCAGCTAAAGGAAGGTGCGGACTGCTGCATGTAACTGGTAAGCACCTTTCCAACATTGTTTGTTCACCAGGAGGAGGAGTGTTTCTTCCAGACCCCATAAGCAAACCTGTTAACATCCTCAGCAACTGAAAGCAACCCACCCCTCCCTCCAATCCCCTCCATGAAGCCATGTCCTCTCCAACACACAATCTCCTCCTGCACATCCTCCATGTCCTCCAAGGGCCCCTTCCATGATCTTCTTCCCTGCTCTCCCAATCTTTCCAGCCCATGTGATCTTGTCCCCATCTCCTCCAATCTCCAGCCCTTTTCACGATGTCCCTCCCCAACCCCAGATCTCTCCTTCCCTTCTCTCCTCTTCCTAGCCACTGCCAAAGGTCTACCCACAGCTAACCAGCCTCTCAATCTGGCCGACTGCAGCCAAGAAGGGGGGTCCAAAGGTATCCACAAGTAAGTAGCATGGAATCCAGCTCGATAGAGCACAGAGAACTTAACTGGGAATATGTTGAGTGAGGGAATTCAGCACTATGAGAGAGGAGGTGCTGTTCTGGTCTTTTACAAAACAAAGAGTGGTCTGAGTAAGAGAGCGGGAGACAGCAAAACCTGGTGAGCAGCTGGATAGTATTCTAGAAAGTAAAGGCATGGCAGGGAACCTTAGCCCCATGGAATACACATCCTGTTTCCATGTGAGAAATCCTGGATGCTTCTTCACGGTCTTTAGGACCACCTATGCTGGAACTGTTGCTAGCTAGAGCAGCTCAAGCTCCAGGTTTCAGAGCTTGAGCAGTGGCTGGAGCTAGTAAGGAGAATCCGCAAGGCTGAAAGCAAAATGGATAGCACATTTCTGGAGGTAGTCATCCCCAAAGCATACAAAAAATAAACCAATCAGTTAGAGAAAATATAATTAAAAGACTGGCGCACGTGCCTTGAACAAGATGGAGGACAAAGTCACATGACACATACCTTCTCCTGCACTGAAATATATATCCATGTTTGATAGAACTGAAACTAGTTAACTCAGTTTGCATTGCAATTCAGCAGTTCATCACACATGATTGTGATGCTATCCACAAGTGAGCTAAAACAAAGGCATTAGCAGATGCTCCATCTCCAGATACAGACACTACAATAAGATGTGAAATTCCCTCATCTTATCAAAATGGGGTGAAATCAGAAGCCATTGTATAGCCCCTCTGGAACCAAAAGCCTAAAGTCACATGGGTGTCATGCCAGGCACCCACCTTCCATGAATGAGGCACATTAATTTTGTCATGAACAATGATTTTAAACTGTGACTGAAGTGAAGAAAGGACTTGTTAAACAGATCAGCCATGGCTGGAAAAGACGTTTGCATATTAACAGATAGTGCTTGGAAGGACAATGGATCATTCCCTGACACATTCAACCCACAACTGACATTGATCACCAGGTATTGTGCGTAAGAGGACAATTCCAGAGACTGCTAAGGTGATACAAACCAAGACGTGGTCAGACCATTTAGTCACATGACTAACCTGCTTGGCAACCTGGGGTTTTCTGAATTGTACAAACAGTTTGAACTCAGAGAGTGTATGTTTGCTCCTGGACTGAGAAGATCTCTCCTGTCGGCTCCCATCTCTTTCTCACAAGCCTCTGAATCCACAGAGGACACATGAACCCCAAGAGGGAAATGTCTCCTACAGCAAACCAGGTTTAAGAGGAATACTGGGCACCAAAGAAAAGCAAGATCTACCTACAATCAAGGACTCTACAGTGAGCTCGAAGAACTGTAACAAAAACTCTTCAGATATTGCCTCAAATTCTTCCACTTTATTTTCTTCTGCTCTTTTCTTTCTCTATTTGCATGTGTGTTTCAAGTATGCACGCTATCATGGGCGCGTCATGTATTCATAGGCGTCAACCAAATTAGAGTTCAAGTTTACGTTTAATAAATTTCAACTTTTCTTCTTTAAACCTAAGAAAACCTGTTTGTGCTGGTTTCTTTGCCTTATAATTGGAAAGCGGTGAATAAGGATTCACCAAGGGGGAGCTCAAAACATGATGTGTTTAAAATTAAACCCTGTTACGGTAAGACGAAATGAAGGCTGAGAGGAACCCCTAGACACCTCTTTTTACCTGGTCATCACAGAAATTTATGTGCTAGCATCTAGAATTGACCCACAGACAAACGAG
The DNA here is from genome assembly GCF_036365525.1 of Heterodontus francisci. NCBI lineage: Eukaryota > Metazoa > Chordata > Chondrichthyes > Heterodontiformes > Heterodontidae > Heterodontus > Heterodontus francisci. Next base: position 143,464,277 of record NC_090376.1, read on the forward strand.
AAATTGAAAGTGGGAAGCCAAGTTATTCCCAAGCAAAAAAAGAGCAAAATTTCAATTCAGGTTTTCTTGTGGTTGTGTGTGATTGAATACTAGCATGTCTGCAAATGGAGCTAATTGCTCCCCAAGCCAGGGTGAAGTAACTTGGGATAAGTTAAAAGCACTGTCTAAGGAGGAGTTGAGGAAAATGGCTCAGCAGTGTGGGATCACTGTACGTGACAAGGCAAGGAAGTCTGAACTCCTAAGGCTAGTGGCCAACCCATTTTTCCCTTGAATCTGAAGAAGCAGAAACAAGGTTAGAAGTAGATCCCAATGGGGTACTGCTAGCAAAGCTACAATTGGAACAGAGGAAACTTGAATTAGAAGAGAGGTAGAAAGAGAGAGCCTTCCAGAAGGAACGTGAAGAAAATGAAAGGCAGGAGAGGGAGAGAGAAAGAATATTCTGGAAGTAAAGTGAAGAAAGAGAGCTGAAGCAGCTTGAGTTCACTTGGGGGTGATAGAGTAACCCACTTGAAAGCATGGCCAATATGGAGGAGCATATCTCAGGGCTGGGTACAGAATTGTTAAAACTAGCTCAACTAATTCCAAGATTCAATGAGGAGGATGTAGAAGATTTTTGTCTCCTTTGAGAAACTGGCAAGGCTGAGACCTGGCCTCTTTTACTGCAAAGCAAGCTAACTGAAAAAACGCCCGTGAGGTTTATTCCCTGTTGCCAAATAAGAGTTCATTGAATTATGAACTGACAAAAAGTGCTATCCTCGGGGCATATGAAATAGTACCTAAAGCCTATCGCCAAAAGTTTAGAACCCTCAAGAAGCAAGCTTATCAAACTTATCTGGTGTTAGAAAGAAGTAAGCAGCTGGCTTTTGACCAGTGGCTGAGGGCTGTTAAAGTACAGCTCAGCTGTAGGAATCTCAGAGAAGTAAATTCTGTGAGAGGAATTTAAACACTCTCTCCCACTCACCATAAAGACCCATGTAGAGGAGCAGCGGGTTGAGACAGCCCGGCAAATGTCCGTTCTGGCCAATGAGTTTGCTTTAATTTATAAGTCAGTTTCCCAGGGGAGAACCTTTCCTAGTCACCCCCACAAATCCGAAAAGGACAAAGGGTGGGAAGGTAATCGGTGCTCAAGCAGTCCTAGGAGAGAAAGAAAAGCAGGAGACACAGGGGGGCCCTCCTCTAGCCAAAAAGGAAGGTGCTGTGAGCAAGAGCAAGACCCAGAGACCTGTATGCTTCCATTGTAACAAAGCAGGGCATTTAAAAGCTGACTGCTGGAAACTAAAGGGAAAACCTGTAGGGTTAATCAGGGCACACCTGCTTAGTGAAGAAACGAACCTGATGGAAAGCACAGCAGAACAAGCTGTGGCTTTAACTGCAGTAAGACTGGAACCCAGGAAGCTTATGGCTGCAAGTGCAGGAAAAAGTTAATAGGATTCCTGACGGTTATCAAGGTTTTGCGTTTGAAGGGAAAGTAACCCCAGACTAATTCTCAGGGACACAGGGGCCACTAGTTCCTTTTTACTGAGAAAAGGACTGACCTTTACCCCAGAGAATGCAGTGAACACCAGAATGGTGGTGAATGGTATTGGAGGGCAGTATATGCCTGTAACTCTACATCGGGTGCAGCTGGAGTGCGACCTAGTTTTAGGACCAGTGACTGTAGGGATTGTCCCTAGTTTTCCTGTGGACAGGGTTGACCTGCTCCTAGGTAATAATCTGGCGGGGGTGAAGGTAGTCGTCCTGTCAGGAGTGAAAGAAAGACCGCAGGAGGTCAGAGAGATAGGGCGGTGGCAGGAGATGGACCGCTGCAATTTCCCTGAATGTGGAGTGGGTCAGACCATGATCAAACCAGCTCCCCCAGAGGAGACTGAATTGGCATTGCAGGCAGATGACCAGGTCTGTCTGTCTGAGACTTTCTTTGTAAAGTTAGGAGACCCAGGGGATGAATTAAATGGATTTTCCCTAGCTGAGGCTCAGCGAGCTGACCCAGTATTGCAAGAGTTAACACAGGCTGCCCAGTCTGAAAGTGAAGCAGAGGGAGTCCCTGATTGCTACTGTTTAAAGAATGAGGTACTGATGAGGAAATGGAGTTCTCCTCACAGACCTGAGAGCAAGGAGTGGGAAGTAGTACTCTAGTTAGTGGTGCTGCAGAGATATCGGAGAGAAATATTAAGAAGGGCCCACGAGACTACAGTGGCTGTAGGTGCCGGTATACGAAAGACCAAAGCCTGAATAAGATAGCAGTTTGACTGGCCAAAACTCCACAAAGATGTGGTGGAGTACTGCAGAAGTTGCCACATGTGCCAGGTTGAGGGGAAACCCCAACCTACAGTGAAACCTGCACCCCTAGGTCCTGTACCAGTATTAGGAGAACCAGAGGGCTGATGAACTGTAAGGAACCCCCACTGGGAATAAAAGGGGATGGGCAGGCACAAGGCTGGCAAAAGGTTAGAAAGGGAAGGGGAAAAAACAACCAAGAGGGCAGGTTAAAGGAAGTCCGGGAGGAATCCCGGATGAAAACCCTTACTGTCCAGTCAGGCAACCCCGAAAAATGTGAAAAGTTAGACCTCACATCCTCCTATGTAAATGCAGACACTAGAAGCACCCCGCCAGAGTTGCTAACACCATTTACAGGAAACTTGCAGAGACAAAGAAAGACCTCTAAGGGGCAGAGAAACTGTGCTGGTGATGCCTCACCTAGTCGAAGTGCCACAGGGGAGTGCAGTACAGACTGCACAAATACCTGTAGGCAGGAGTGTCCTCTGAGTCAAAGGGGAGATTAGCAAAGAATCCTCCCCCACAATCAGAACCAAAGAGAACCTCCCATCCCTCAAAGTCAAAAGCCTTTGCATGACTCAGCAAAGCACTGAAAGAGAGTTCAGGATAGATCCATCCACCACTGACTCTCCTGAACCAAAAAATTACCTCAGCAGGAACAAAGACCCTAGGCAGCCATTAAAATGGGCAAACGGAAGAGAAAATTCCCCAAAAAAGAACCACATGTTTACTGGAATGCCAAAAAGGGTGGGGGGGGGGGGGGGTGCAGTTTTAATATGTTTTGGAATTTGTTAATGAATGAGAGAAATGTATGTTTTTTCTGTATCTTATATTTTCTCTCGACCCTTTTAATGAACTGCCCTTTTTCTCAAATCACATTTCATTCCGCTGGGTGTGGAAGTGTCATGCTTGGCCCCCACCTGCCAAGAATGAGGCAAATTAATTTTGTCATTAACATTGATTTGAACTGTTACTGGAGTGAAGAAGAGACTTATTAAACAAATCAACCATGGCTGAAAATACATTTGCATAGTAACAGATAGTGCTTGGAAGGACAATGGACCATTCCCTGACACATTCAACCCATAAGTGACAGTGATCACCAGGAATTGCATGTAAGAGGAGCATTACAGACACTGCTAAGGTGATGCAATCCAAGACATGGTCAGACCAGTTAGTCACATGACTAACCTGCTTGTCAACCTGGGGTTTTCTGAATTGCACAATCAGTTTGAACTCAGAGAGTGTCTATTTGCTCCTGGACTGAGAAGATCTCTCCTGTCAGCTCCCATCTCTTTCTCACAAGCCTCTGAATCCACTGAAGACACATCTCCTACAGTGAACAAGGTTTAAGAAGAATACTAGGCCCCAAAGAAAAGCAAGATCTACCTACAATCAAGGACTCTGCAGTGAGCTCAAAGCACCATAACAAAAACTCTTCAGATATTGCCTCAAATGTTTCCACTTTCTGTTTCTTCTGCTCTTTTCTGTCTTTACTTGCATGTGTGTATCGCATGTGCATGCTAGCGTGGGCGTGTCATCTATCTGTAGACATCAACCAAATTAGAGTTTAAGTTTAAGTTTAATAAATTTCAACTTTTCTTACATCAACCTAAGAAAATTAGTTTGTGCTGGTTTCTTTGACTTCTAATTGGAAAGCGGTGAACAAGGATTCACCAAAGGGGGCGCTAAAACATGGTGCTTAAAATTAAACCCTGTTATGGTAAGGCCAGGTAAAGGCTGTCAGGGACCCCTAGACACCTTTTTTCACCTTGTCATAACAACCTTTAAAGGTAACCTTTTTGGAGAATAAAGGGAGTCATCAAGTCATCACAGGGCGGCACAGTGGCGCAGTGGTTAGCACTGCAGCCTCACAGCTCCAGGGACCCAGGTTCGATTCTGGGTACTGCCTGTGCGGAGTTTGCAAGTTCTCCCTGTGTCTGCGTGGGTTTCCTCCGGGTGCTCCGGTTTCCTCCCACATGCCAAAGACTTGCAGGTTGATAGGTTAATTGGCCATTATAAATTGCCCCTAGTATAGGTAGGTGGTAGGGAAATATATAGGGACAGGTGGGGATGTGATAGGAATACGGCATTAGTGTAGGATTAGTATAAATGGGTGGTTGATGGTCGGCACAGACTCGGTGGGCCGAAGGGCCTGTTTAAGTGCTGTATCTCTAAAACTAAAACTAAACTAAACTTCAAGAATAGTCACAGAGAGAACATCAAAAGCCATCTTTAATTCCAGCACAAGGCAGAGTGTGAGGGAAATCAATTCCAGCTAAGACAGTTGAACCCTGCTGAGGTGAGTTGGCAACCAACAGCAACACAGAAATAAAAGACTGCCTTTTGAACAGTCCTCCACCTGTGAAAAGTGTACTAAGAAATACTAGCACCATCTTCAAACTGAAGTGTTGACTGACAGAAGATTCAGCAACTCAGCAAGGGCAAGACAGCCAGCGAACAGGCCTGCACCTTCCAAGAGGATCCCACTATTTTTTCCTGGAAACAACAGACTTTTACATTTGAGCTCTTACTGCCTTTTCCCTTTACCTTCTATCTTTTCTTGAGTGTGTATGAGAGAGTGAATGCATGCTTGGGTAGTGTTGTGAACATTATTGTTTAATAAATATTTAATCTTCTGTTTTAAACTCACACGAAATCCCGTCACTGTCTGTTTATTTCACCAACAAATCACAGGAGCTGAAACATTAATTTAAACAAAACACTACCTGTGCTCAGTTGGGAGGTGACCAGTGGAAGCCAGTCATGCCATTTCCCACCAGTCCATAACACTTCACTAATCAGTTAGGAACATACCTGTCAAAAGACTTAACTGATGTAAAGAGCCCAAACTTAATTTGTGCACCATGGGTTGCTCAGCTGCACAAGCAGGGAGGAAGAAGAGTGGAAGAGCAATAGTGGTAGGGGATTCAAAAGGGAGGGGGGCAGACAGACATATCTCCAGGACGGTATATTGCCTCCCTGCTGCCAGGGTCAATGACATCACTGAGCAACTGCAGGACATTCTGAGGGGGGAGGGTGAACAGCCAAAGGTGTGAACCATATCAGCATCAATGACTTAGGCAGAAAGAGGGATGAGCTCCTGAAGGCAGATTTTAGGGAGTTAAGAGAGAGATTGAAAAGCAGGACATCAGAGGTAGTAATCTCCAGTTTACTGCCAGTGCAATGTATGAGTAAGTACAGAAATAGGAAGATACAGCTGATGAATATACGGTTGGATGGATGGTGCAGAAGGGAGGGCTTTAGATTCCTGATACATTGGGACCATTTCTGCGGCAGGTGGGACTTGTACTAGCAGGACGGGCTGCACCTCAACAGGGCTGGGACCAATACCCTCACAGGGGTTTTTGCTAGTACAATTGGGAAAGGTTTAAACTAGATTGGCAGAGGGATGGGAACCTTGGAGTAGATTCAGAAGGGAGAGAAGAAAAGTTGGAAATGGAAGGCAGAAAATTAGTAAGCATGTTTGGAAGGTAGAGAAAACAACAGAGGGAAAATGGACAACAGAGGAGTTTGGCAGTGCTAAATGATATATACTTCAATGCAAGAAAGCTAGGGAAGAAGGCAGATGAGCTGAGAGGACATATTGACATGTGGGAGTATGATATTATAGCTATTACTGAGACATGGCTGAAAGAAGGGAAGGAATGGCAACTCAACATTTCTGGTTACAGGGTTTTCAGATGAGACAGAGAAGGGGATAAGATTGCAATATTGATTAAAGAAACAGTTAGAGCTGTGAGGAGACCTGATGTGGTTGAAGGATCATCAAATAAGACCATATGGGTTGAACTGAAGAACATAGAAGGGTCAATCACACTGCTGGGAGTGTACTATAGACCCCCTCAAACAGTCAGAGAGGGAGGTTAATATGCAAGATAAGAACTTATGGAGTTGAGGGTAATATATTAGCATGGATAGAGGATTGGTTAAGGGATAGGAAGCAAAGAGTAAGGATAGAAAGGGCATTTTCAAGTTGGTAGGCTGTAACTAGTGGAGTGCTTCGAGGATCGGTGCTGGAGCCTCAGCTATTTACAACTTATATTAATGACTTAGACAAGAGACAGAAAGCAATGTATCTCAGTTTGCTGACAACACAAAGCTGGATGAAAATGCCAGCTGTGAGGACACAAAAAAGCTGCAAAGAGATATAGACAATTTAAGCAAGTGGGCAACCAAGTGGCAGATTTTTTTATTCATTCATGGGATGTGGACGTCGCTGGCTAGGCCAGCATTTATTGCCCATCCCCAATTGCCCTTGAGAAGGTGGTGGTGAGCTGCCTTCTTAAACACTATGCGAGAATTATAACAGGTAAGGCAGATGAACTTAGAGCATGGATTAGTACTTGGAACTACGATGTTGTTGCTATCACGAGAGACTTGGTTGAGGAAAGGACAGGATTGGCAGCTAAATGTTCCAGGATTTAGAAGCTTCGGGCGGGATAGAGGGCGATGTAAAAGGGATGGGGGAGTTGCATTACTGGTTAAGGAGAATATCACAGCTGTACTGCAGGAGGACACCTCGGAGGGGTCGTGCAGCGAGGCAATATGGGTGGAGCTCAGGAATAGGAAGGGTGCAGTCACGATGTTGGGGGTTATCTACAGCCCTCCCAACAGCCAGCGGGAGGTAGAGGAGCAGATATGTAGACAGATTTTGGAAAGATGTAAAGGTAACAGGGTTATAGTGGTGGGTGATTTTAACTTCCCCTATATTGACTGGGACTCACTTAGTGCAAGGGGCTTAGATGGGGCAGAATTTGTAAGGAACATCCAGGAGGGCTTCTTGAAACAATGTGTAGATAGTCGAACGAGGGATGGGGTCGTACTGGACCTGGTATTGGGGAATGAGCACGGCCAGGTGGTCAAAGTTTCAGTGGGGGAACATTTCGGGAACAGTGTCCATAATTCCATAAGTTTTAAGGTACTTGTGGATAAGGATAAGAGTGGTCCTCGGGTGAAGGTGCTAAATTGGGGGAAGGTTAATTATAACAATATTAGGCAGGAACTGAAGAATTTAGATTGGGGGCAGCTGTTTGAGGGTAAATCAACATCTGACATGTGGGAGTCTTTCAAATGTCAGTTGATTAGAATCCAGGACCAGGAAGAAGGATAAGTTTGGCAAGTTTCGGGAACCTTGGATAATGCGGGATATTGTGAGCCGAGTCAAAAAGAAAAAGGAAGCATTCGTAAGGGCTGGAAGGCTAGGAACAGACGAATCCATTGAGGAATATAAAGACAGTAGGAAGGAACTTAAGCAAGGAGTCAGGAGTGCTAAAAGGGGTTGAAAAGTTATTGGCAAACAGGATTAAGGATAATCCCAAGGCTTTTTATACGTATATAAAGAGCAAGAGGGTAACTAGGGAAAGGGTTGGCCCGCTCAAGGACAGAGAAGGGAATCTATGTGTGGAGCTAGAGGAAATGGGCGAGGTACTAAATGAGTACTTTGCATCAGTAATCACCAAAGAGAAGGACTTGGTGGATGATGAGCCGAGGGAAGGGAGTGTAGATAGTCTCAGTCATCTCATTATCAAAAAGGAGGAGGTGTTGGGTGTCTTGCAAAGCATTAAGGTAGATAAGTCCCCAGGGCCTGATGGGATCTACCCCAGAATACTAAGAGAGGCAAGGGAAGAAATTGCTGGGGCCTTGACAGAAATCTTTGCTTCCTCATTGGCTACAGGAGAGGTCCCAGAGATTAGCCAATGTTGTTCCTTTGTTTAAGAAGGGGAGTAAGGATAATCCAGGAAATTATAGGCCAGTGAGCCTTACATCAGTGGTAGGGAAATTATTAGAGAGGATTCTTTGGGGCAGCATTTACTCCCATTTGGAAACAAATGAACCTATTAGCGAGAGGCAGCATGGTTTTGTGAAGGGGAGGTCGTGTCTCACTAATTTGATTGAGTTTTTTGAGGAAGTGACGAAGATGATTGATGAAGGAAGGGCAGTGGATGTTATCTATATGGACTTCAGTAAAGTCTTTGACAAGGTCCCTCATGGCAGACTGGTACAAAAGGTGAAGTCACACGGGATCAGAGGTGAGCTGGCAAGATGGATACAGAACTGGCTCGGTCATAGAAGACAGAGGGTATCAGTGGAAGGGTGCTTTTCTGAATGGAGGACTGTGACTAGTGGTGTTCCGCAGGGATCAGTGCTGGGACCTTTGCTCTTTGTGGTATATATAAATGATTTGGAGGAAAATGTAGCTGGTCTGATTAGTAAGTTTGCAGACGACACAAAGGTTGGCGGAGTTGCGGATAGTGATGAGGATTGTCAGAGCATACAGCAGGATATAAATCGGTTGGAGACTTGGGCAGAGAAATGGCAGATGGAGCTTAATCCGGACAAATGTGAGGTAATGCATTTTGGAAGATCTAATGCAGGTGGGAAGTATACAGTAAATGGCAGAACCCTTAGGAGTATTGACAGGCAGAGAGATCTGGGCGTACAGGTCCACAGGTCACTGAAAGTGACAACGCAGGTGGATAAGGTAGTCAAGAAGGCATATGGCATGCTTGCCTTCATTGGTCGGGGCATAGAGTATAAAAATAGGCAAGTCATGCTGCAGCTGTACAGAACTTTAGTTAGGCCACACTTAGAATATTGCGTGCAATTCTGGTCGCCACACTAACAGAAGGAGGTGGAGGCTTTGGAGAGAGTACAGAAGAGGTTTACCAGGATGTTGCCTGGTCTGGAGGGCATTAACTATGAGGAGAGGTTGGATAAACTCGGATTGTTTTCACTGGAACGACGGAAGTGGAGGGGTGACATGATAGAGGTTTACAAAGTTATGAGCGGCATGGACAGAGTGGATAGTCAGAAGCTTTTTCCCAGGGTGGAAGAGTCAGTTACTAGGGGACATATGTTTAAGGTGCAAGGGGCAAAGTTTAGAGGGGATGTGCGAGGCAAGTTCTTTACACAGAGGGTGGTGAGTGCCTGGAACTTGCTGCCAGGGGAGGTGGTGGAAGCAGGTACGATAATAGTGTTTAAGAGGCATCTTGACAAATACATGAATAGGATGGGAATAGAGGGATACGGTCCCTGGAAATGCAGAAGGTTTTAGTTTAAGCAGGCATCAAGATCGGTGCAGGCTTGGAGGGCCGAATGGCCTGTTCCTGTGCTGTACTGTTCTTTGTTCTTTGTTCTTTGTACTACAGTTCATGTGAGATATATACACCCACAGTGCTGTTCGGAAGGGAGTTCCAGGATTTTGACCCAGCGACCGCGAAGGAATGGTGATACAGTTCCAAGTCAGGATGGTGTGTGACTTGGTGTTCCCATGTATTTGCTGCCCTTGCCCTTCTAGGTGGTGGAGGTCGCGGGTTTGGAAGGTGCTGTCTAAGGAGCCTTGATGTATTGCTGCAGTGCATCTTGTAGATGGTACACACTTCTGCCACTGTGCATCGGTGGTGGAGGGAGTGAATGTTTGTGGATAAGGTGCCAACCAAGCGGGCTGATTTGTCCTGGATGGTGTCAAGCTTCTTGAGTGTTGTTGGAGCTGCACCCATCCAGGCAAGTGGAGAGTATTTCATCACACTCCTGACTTGTGCCTTGTAGATGGTGGACAGGCTTTGGGGAGTCAGGAGGTGAGTCACCTACCGTAGAATTCCTAGCCTCTGACCTACTCTTGTAGCCACAGTGTTTATATGGCTACTCCAGTTCAGTTTCTGGTCAATGGTAACCCCTAGGTTGTTGATAGTGGGGGATTCAGCGATCATATTGCCATTGAATGTCAAGGGGAGATGGTTGGATTCTCTCTTGTTGGAGATGGTCATTGTCTGGCACTTATGTGGTGCGAATGTTACTTGCCACTTATCAGCCCAAGCCTGGATATTGTCCAGGTCTTCCTGCATTTCTACATGGACTGCTTCAGTATCTGAGGAGTCGCAAATGGTGTTCATCATTGTGCAATCATCAGCAAACATCCCCACTTCTGACCTTATGATTGAAGGAAGGCCATTGATGAAGCAGCTGAAGATGGTTGGGCATGGGACACTATCCTGAGGAACTCCTGCAGTGATGTCCTGGAGCTCAGATGATTGACCTCCAACAACCACAACCAGCTTCCTTTGTGCTCGGTATGACTCCAACCAGTGGAGAGTTTTCCCCCTGATTCCCATTGACTCCAGTTTTGCTTGCGCTCCTCTTGCCATTCTCGGTCAAATGCTGCCTTGATGTCAAGAGCAGTCACTCTCACCTCACCTCTTGAGTTCAGCTCTATTGTCCATGTTTGAACCAAGGCTGTAATGCGGTCAGGAGCTGAGCAGGTTATTGCTAAGCAAGTGCCGCTTGATTGCACTGTCGATGACACCTTCCATCACTTTACCGATGATCAAGAGTAGACTGATGGGGCGGTAATTGGCCGGGTTGGACATGTCCTGCTTTTTGTGTACAGGATATATCTGGACAATTTTTCACATTGCCGGAAAGATGCCAGTGTTGTAGCTATACTGGAACAGCTTGGCTAGGTGCCCGGCAAGTTCTGGAGCACAGGTCTTCAGTGCTATTGCCGGAATATTGTCAAGGCTCATAGCCTTTGCAGTATCCAGTGCCTTCAATCATTTCTTGATATCACGCAGAGTGAATCGAATTGCCTGAAGTCTGGCATCTGTGATGTTGGGGACTTCAGGAGGAGGCCAAGATGGATCATAAACTTAGCACTTCTGACTGAAGTTTGTTGCAAATGCTTCAGCCTTATCTTTCGCACTAATGTGCTGGGCTCCCCCATCATTGAGGATGGGGATATTTATGGAGCCACCTTCTCCAGTTGTTTAATTGTCCACCACCATTCACGGCTGGATGTGACAGGACTGCAGAGCTTAGATCTGATCCATTGGTTATGGGATCACTTAGCTCTGTCTTTCGCATGCTGCTTACACAGTTTGGCACACAAGTAGTCCTGTGTTGTAGTTTCACCATGTTGACACCTCATTTTCAGGCATGCCTGGTGCTGCTCCTGGCATGCCCTCCTGCACTCTTCATTGAGTATAATTGGGGGAAGTGTGAGGTTATTCACTTTGGTACTTAGAATAGAAAAGTGAAATTTTTTTAAAAGACCGTGAAACTTGTAAATGTTGATGTTCAGGGGAATTGGGTGTACTTGCACAAGGAACACAGAAAGCATGCAGGTGAAGCAAGCAATTAGAAAGGCAAATGGCATGTTGGCCTTTATTGCAAGGGAATTCGAATACAAGAATAAAGAAGTCTTGCTCCAATTGTACGGGGCTTTTGTGAGATCACACCCTGAGTACTGTGTGCAGTTTGGGTCTATATTCTCTGGAATTTAGAAGAATGAGAGATGATCTCATTGAAACATACAAGATTCTGAAAGTGCTTGACAAGGTAGACACTGAGAGGTTGTTTCCCCTGGCTGGGAAATCTAGAACATGGGGCGCAGTCTCAGAATAAGGGGTCGATCATTTAGGACTGAGATGAGGAGAAATTTCTTCACTCAAAAGTTTGTGAATCTTTGGAATTCTCTCCCCAGAGGGTTGTGGATGCTCCATCATTGAGTATATTTACGACTGAGATAGATAGATTTTTGGTCTCTCAGGGAATCAGAGGATCTGGAGATTGGGCGGGAAAGTGGAGTTGAAGCCATGATCATTTTGAATGGTGCAGCAGGCTTGATGGGCCATATGCTCTATTCCTTCTCCTATTTCTTATAAAGAACAAAGATAATTACAGCACAGGAACAGGCCCTTCGGCCCTCCAAGCCTGCGCCGATCCAGATCCTCTCTCTAAACATGTCGCCTATTTTCTAAGGTTCTGTATCTCTTTTCTTCCTGCCCATTCATGTATCTGTCTAGATACATCTTAAAAGACTCCATCGTGCCCGCGTCTACCACCTCCGCTGGCAACGCGTTCCAGGTGCCCACCACCCTCTGCGTAAAGAACTTTCCACGCATGTCCCCCCTAAACATTTCCCCTTTCACTTTGAACTTGTGTCCTCTCGTAATTGAAACCCCCACTCTGGGAAAAAGCCTCTTGCTGTCCACCCTGTCTATACCTCTCATGATTTTGTACACCTCAATCAGGTCCCCCCTCAACCTCCGTCTTTCTAATGAAAATAATCCTAATCTACTCAACCTCTCTTCATAGCTAGCGCCCTCCATACCAGGCAACATCCTGGTGAACCTCCTCTGCACCCTCTCCAAAGCATCCACATCCTTTTGATAATGTGGCGACCAGAACTGTACGCAGTATTCCAAATGTGGCCGAACCAAAGTCCTATACAACTGTAACATGACCTGCCAACTCTTGTACTCAATGCCCCGTCTGATGAAGGAAAGCATGCCGTATGCCTTCTTGACCACTCTATTTACCTGCGTTGCCACCTTCAGGGAACAGTGGACCTGAACACCCAAATCTCTCTGGACATCAATTTCCCCAGGACTTTTCCATTTACTGTATAGTTCACTCTTGAATTGGATCTTCCAAAATGCATCACCTCGCATTTGCCCTGATTGAACTCCATCTGCCATTTCTCTGCCCAACTCTCTAATATATCTATATTCTGCTGTATTCTCTGACAGTCCCCTTCACTATCTGCTACTCCACCAATCTTAGTGTCGTCTGCAAACTTGCTAATCAGTCCACCTATACTTTCCTCCAAATCATTAATGTATATCACAAACAACAGTGGTCCCAGCACGGATCCCTGTGGAACACCACTGGTCACACGTCTCCATTTTGAGAAACTCCCCTCTACTGCTACTCTCTGTCTCCTGTTGCCCAGCCAGTTCTTTATCCATCTAGCTAGTACACCTTGGACCCCAAGCGCCTTCACTTTCTCCATCAGCCTGCCATGTTCTTATGTTCTTAGAAAGAGAGCAAATACGTAGGCAAATATCTGAGTGGGGGTTTTCAACTATTCTAATAATAACTGGAATAGATTTAGTGTGAAATGTTTTCACCCAGGTGATGGTGGGGATCTGGAAGTCACTGCATGAAAGGGTGGTAGAGGCAGAAACCCTCATAACATTTACAAAGTACTTGGAAATGCTCTTGAAGTGCAGTAACCTGCGAGGCTCAGGCCAAGAGCTGGAAAGTGGGATTTAGGATTGATGGGCTGAATGGCCTCCTTCTGTGCTGTAATTTCTATGATTCTATGATTCTACTAAACAGATCCTGTTGTTAAATTTTGCAAGACCTGTGGGAAACCCAAAATTCTGTGTTTCTCATTTGCTAAACTGCCCCCTCCCCCCAAAGTCCACACCCTCCCTGCCTCCGAATTAACATTGGGACCCACGTCTCTGACTATGGCTGAATTATGCCATCTTATGACATGAAAAATCAATCCGCATTAAGCACAATTTGTCTGTGCTCTTAAGATGATCACAGCTTGACATTCTATACATTGGGGACATTCTCGGCTGGAAATGAGGGACCTGACTGGAATGAGCTATTGCTCAGCACAGCACTACACCCACAGTTAAAGGGCACATCTCAGGTGGCTCAATTTGGTACCTAGATTAAAAAGTAGATATCTAGCATACGGAAGATTTTGAACTTGGCTATTTCAAAATGGTGAGGGACAGCATTGATGAAACACCCAAAGCCATTCGTGTAACACAAGGCTGTGATAACTCTTTAAGCAACAGGAAAGGATATCACATAATTCATGCGATTGTCGCACTTGATATCAAATGAGCACCTTGCAATGGTCCAACATTCAAGGTCTGTTCCACAAAATGGCAAGATGGATGAATGACTACTGGATGATTTTGGCAATCCTGTTTGATCTTAGCTGGTGACATTATTCACTGAGATAATCAACAGAGCAAAGCGCAATAAGACTCAGCCAAAGCAAGTGTGCTGAGAAAGCAGCCTCGCGAGTAGCCAGCCCATCCAAGAATAGCAGCAGGAAGCTGTAATGAGAAGCTTTTTATGTTGTCTGATGCAGCATAAATGAGATGCGTGGAATTCAGTTGTTGAAGATCTCAAAAAGGTTTATTAACAGCTAACAAGTATATACAGTACAGTTCATGGGCAATTAGGGATGGACAAAGAAATGCTGGCCTAGCCAGAGTGGCCCACATCCCAAAAACGAATAAAACAAAAAATACTTGACAACTTATTGCCATATTGCAGCCTGAGGACAAATTGGTGTAGAAAGCCTGCTAAAATGCCTGACAGTTGTGCACCAAGGCCAGTTAGGAACGTAGTCAGATGCTCACAGATGTCCAAGTCAGAGATAATCCACAGGGAACTTCACAGCAGGAGTGCTCATCATTTTATCTTTTTTGGCAATGCTACTTACCAAGCAATGTGATGATCATGGGGATAATGGTGGGGCCCTGTGTCAGCAGCGACATTTATGGCTCCTTGAAGTGCTCTATTCTTTTCCCCATTGACATCCAACATGGCTATGTGTGTAAGCCATAAACTTAAATCTGCTACAGGTATGCCTTCAACAAAATGTAGCCATGCCACTTGTAACATATCCACAAGCTCCATGGTTGTGGCCAGTTGAACTAAATTGTTGAACATTTGTGCCATACCTACTTCCAAAGCACCTCAGTGTTTACTTGAATTGTGCCCAATGAAGCCCAATCCTTTTCCAATGCCTGTAAAATACTTGGGGATCCTTCATTCCAAGGGATTCATCCTTGGACACAAGAATGACAGCAGGTAACATGCATCTCCACGGAGATTACCTTAAATGCATCTTCTGTCTTTGTGCATTACTGTCATCTTTTCTCTAATGGCAGAAGTTACAAGGGCTATAAGAAATGCCCAGTGAAAATGACAGTGGGAGTTACTGCTGCTATTTTCAGTACTGACCTCCTGTGTCAACCATGCATTGCTTTCACCAGCTAAGTGTGCACAGGGGAACAATATGCTGCATTTAACTTAAAATAATATTTTTTTCTGATATAGCATTACAGTTGATATTTAGGATGGGGGGGGGGGGTGGTTGCGGGTGGGGAAGGTGGGATTGTATACTAGTAGACCTACTGTTCTCATTTTCAACTTTAGTTCCATGTGCCAGCTGTAGCTCAGTTGATATCACTTTCACCTCTGAATCAGGAGGTTGTGGGCCCAAGTCCTACTCCAGTGATCTCAATGTGAAAATCCAGCTGACACTCCAGTGCAGTCGTGAGGGGATACTGCACTGTCAGAGGTGCTGTCCTTCAGATGTGGCATTAAATTAAGGCATTGCATGCTTTCTCGGTTGGATGTAAAAGAACTAATGACACTATTTTAACTTATCACATGTCTTCTGGCCAATAGTTATCTCTCAACTAACATTACCAAAAATAAACATATTATGTTAGCTTCTGTTACAAAGGGCTTGGAGTACAACAGTAATGAAGTCTTACTAAATTATGTAGGGCATTGGTGGGGCCACACCAGGAGTAGTGTGTGCAATTTTGGTTTTCTTATCATAGGAAGTACATATTTGTCCTGGAGACAGTGCAACAAAGATTCACTAAAATGGTTCCTGGGATGCCGGGATTGTCCTATGAGGAGTGATTGAATAGGCTAGGCCTATATTCCCTGGAGTTTAGAAGAATGAGAGGTAATTGAAACATTTAAAGTTCTAAAGGGGCTTATCAGGGTGGGTGCTGAGAAAATGTTTCCCCTGGTTGGGGTATCTAGAACATTGGTTCACAGTCTCAAAAATAAGTTTGAAACTGAGATTAGGAAAAATTTATTTACCCATACGGTTGTAAAATCTTTGGAATTCTTTGCTCCAGAGACCTGTGGATGCTCAATCACTGAGTATATTCAAGACAGAGCTTGATAGATTTTGGGGTACTAAGGGAATTGAGAGATATGAGGATAATGCAGGAAGGTGGAGTTGAGGTAGAAGATTGGTCAATTCTTATTGAATGACAGAGCAGGTTCAAAGGGCCAAATGGCCTATTCCAGCTCCTATTTCTGATCTGACTTTTATCACATAGCTGTTTGCGGGAGCTTGTGGTGTGCCAATTGGCTGTTGCATTCCATACATTACAACAGTGACGACACTTCAAAAGTACGTTATTGACTGTAAGCTACGTTGGGATATCCTGAAATCATGAAAGGCACTGCATAAACAAAAGTCTTGTTTTGATTGCTAATAACTCTCATTATGGTGATCAAATTGAGTGAGACCTTCTGCACTGAAATTTATGTAGGGAACTTGTTATTCCCTCCATGTATGATATTCTCCCAGGCATGATATTGATAGGCTTTGGTATTCATATGACCTGCTGACCTGAAGAGTGACAGATGGCAATCTAGGGCATCATTGGTGAGCTCTATCACAGCGTGGTCAGTAAAGTGTACCATGTTGGTAAGCTTACTTTCCATTGCCACTTTCAAACCTCCGCTCTGCAAATAGCATTAGCGACTACTGCTGCTTTAATGTCCTTATTAATTAAGGCTTAATGAGAGCCAATTTATTTTGTTGTTGCTTTTCTTTACCATTATCAGTGGTGACACACAGCCTGTGAAAGACAGTGCTCAATATCACCTTCCAAACCTGTGCCTTTACTGCCCAGAAGGACAAGGGCAGCAGGTGCATGGGAACACCACCGCCTGCTAGTTCTCCTCGAGGCAACTCATCATCCAGACTTAGAAATATAGCATCATTCTTTCCTTGTCACTGTGTCAAAATCTTGGAACTCCCGACCTAACAGCCTGTAGGTTTACTTACACCACAGGGGTTCAAGAAGGCCGCTCATCACCACCTTCTCAAGGGTAATTAGGGATAGGCAATAGATGCTGGCCTTGGCAGTGACATCCACATCCCATGAACAAATACAAATGCAGCATGTGCGCTAGGTTTTTCAGCACCGTACCAAAAATGAAGAACTCGGACCTTAGTATTAGTTACTACTTCAAATCACAAAACTATAATTTTGTGTTTTTGTCATCTTGTATTGGGGCAGGCACTGTTAAAATCCTGCACTCCTCCTACAGAAGTTAACCAAATGCTAGCTTAATGATTTTCTCCTCTTGGAATTGAAGAAGTTTTAAAATGTAGGTCTTGGTACCTGCAGCTAGCTTGAGCCTTAGGGATTTGTTAGCCAATTCTGTCATCATCTGGCATTCTCAGGATTTTTCATCAATTATTTTTGTAAAAGCTATATTGTTACAGCAATCAGCCTTCACTGGGAATCCTACCGATATGTATTTATTTCCGTTCATATGAATGTTTGAAAAATATTGTTCCAATCTATTTTCTGATTGCTGCATACTAATTGCACACTATCATCAGTCACCTGCCAAGACCAAAGTCAAGAATCACATTCCCCAACAAATATAGAAAGCTCCTGTATATTTCCATACTAAAAGTGGAAATTTAGAAAATGCTGATAATATGTTATTTGGGAGTTAACTATGGGTTACAGTAGTATTACGGCCAGCTGAGAAATGGATCTAGGGTTCCCTCTCAGCCTTCACCTGGTCTTAGCGTAACAGGGTTTAATTTTAAATACACCATGTATTTAGCTCCCCCTTGGTGAATCCTTGTTCACCACTTTCCAATTATAAGGCAAAGAAAGCAGCACAAACAGGCTTTCTTAGGTTCAATGAGAAAAGATTGACATTTATTAAACTTAAACTTTAATTTGGTTGACGCCTATGGATACATGACGTGCCCACACTAGCATGCATATGTGATACAGACAGAAAAGAGCAGAAGAAAAATAAAGTGGAAAAGTCTGAAGAGTTTTTGTTGCAGTTCTTCAAGCTCACTGGATAGTCCTTGATTGTAGGTAGATCTTGCTTTTTGTTGGGGCCCAGTATTCTTCTTAAACCTTGTTCGCTGTAGAAGACTTTTCTCTCTTGGGGTTCATGTGTCTTCAGTGGATTCAGAGGCTAGTGAGAAAGAGATGGGAACAGACAGGAAAGATCTTCTCAGTCCAGGAGCAAACAGTCTTTCTGAGTTCAAACTCTCTGTGGCTAGTTCAAAAGACCCCTGGAACAGCCAGTTAGTCATGCGACCAGCTGGTCCAACCAGTCCTGGCCCCTGTGGATTGCATCACCCCAGCAGGCCCTGGAATGCACTACCCCACCCCCTCACTGTCCGGCAATCAACATTCATCGTGGGTTGAATGTGTCAGGGAATGGTCCTTTGTCTACACAAGCACCATCTGTTAATATGCAAATGTCTTTTCCAGCCACGGCTGATCTGTTTAACAAGTCATTTCCTCACTCCAGTAACAGTTTAAAATCAATATTCATGACAAAATTAATGTGCCTCGCTCTTGGCAGGGGTGTGCCTAGCATGACAGTCACCTAACTTTACTAGCAGTATAAAGGCTTACGTCAACAGTGAAAAGAAACAGCAAAATTATGTTGCCGATTGCTGGGATAGATTTTGACTTTATGCTATAGATTAAAATGGATGCTAGTGAATCGGAAGCCCCTTTTACATGCCTCGTGATTTTTCTTGCCATTGAGTCACCAATTTTACATTATCGCACAAACTCAAGATCTATCCTGTTGGCTGCATTGAACCCCATTAACGGCGGTGAGAGGATTCTGTGGATTAAAGTGCACCATGCAGACAAACCGGAATTTAACATGGTTCATTCCAGTTTTATTGCCAAGTGTGGGTGGAGGAGGTGACATTCGTGGTGAGCTTCCAGAATACTTCTTTTTCTACTATATAGTTTGAGTGTTAGAGATGAACTGCATTTCTTGCAGGGCAGATTTCCAAGGAAGCATATGATCTTGACAGAAGTTTGCAGAGGAAAATCCAAAGGATGCTGCTGATTTTCACAGATTATTCTGCACACACAACATAAGGGGCATTAACATTCAATGCTCCTGCTGGCCTTCACTAAGGAACATAGGCAGGAACAGGCAAACAGAAACCTAAAGTTGTATCAAGTGTACAAGCTGCTACACAGTCATTTGGATGACCCTGTTTATAACACTGTTACTTATTCAAACAGAAGGAAGTTCTACTCTCTCAATGGCCAGTTGGTTTTTAATCACCTAAATGGAATCATGCCCAGCATTGCCCAATTACCCAGCATCGCCCAACACGTGTTTATTTTGCACCAGTCATATGAGTCATTTTTTTTTAAGAGGAAGGTAGAGTGAATGATGGGCTCCTGGGAGACCAAGCCTAATGATATCCTTGTACCAGCCATGAATGGAAGAAGAATACTGATTCTACAATGCCTGTGCAGTCGCCAATTTTATTAGTAAGCACAGCATTTGCATCTTGC
Organism: Heterodontus francisci; assembly: GCF_036365525.1. Taxonomy (NCBI): domain Eukaryota; kingdom Metazoa; phylum Chordata; class Chondrichthyes; order Heterodontiformes; family Heterodontidae; genus Heterodontus; species Heterodontus francisci. The sequence goes on from NC_090376.1 coordinate 143,483,740, forward strand.
AGCAGTATTTCAGATGTTTGGATACATCAAAGGACACATTACGGTGCAGATTTAAGTTACGTCCTCTCATATTTCATGCACCCCCATCTGCTTCTGGCAATGGATGTCAGACCATATGCTCAGTGCCTTCTTTCCATGAGATCTTGCACAAAGATTTGCCAGTGACGCTGGCCTTGGTTTAACATTCAAGCCCCACTTGCAATTTGAACTAGATTGAAGGCCTGAATCTGGTAAAGTTTGGGTCCCTGGATAAGCATGGAACTCAGCTTATAGCCAAGGCGGCACAGTGGCGCAGTGGTTAGCACCGCAGCCTCACAGCTCCAGGGACCCGGGTTCGATTCCGGGTACTGCCTGTGTGGAGTTTGCAAGTTCTCCCTGTGTCTGCGTGGGTTTTCTCCGGGTGCTCCGGTTTCCTCCCACAAGCCAAAAGACTTGCAGGTTGATAGGTAAATTGGCCATTATAAATTGTCACTAGTATAGGTAGGTGGTAGGGAAATATAGGGACAGGTGGGGATGTTTGGTAGGTACATGGGATTAGTGTAGGATTAGTATAAATGGGTGGTTGATGTTCGGCACAGACTCGGTGGGCCGAAGGGCCTGTTTCAGTGCTGTATCTCTAATCTAATCTAATCTAGTCAGAGGTGCAAAATACTGTGTACCTCAATTCCAATTTTAAAAAATTGTCACAACAATGCAACAAGAGATCAATTAGTTATTTTAAAATGTTTTGACATGCTTTTTTCTGTTGATCCTTTCTTGTTCTCAGTTTAACGACATTCGTCCAGCTTATCATTCAACTAAGAACTGTTTCGAAGGAAATTGTGTCCTCAAGCTCATTTAGCACTTTGTTTAACTCTGTTCTCACTAATATTAAATCTTGGATACTTCCTTCTAGTTTTGAAATTATTGAAGACCTCATTTTACCATCTATTCAATGTTATGTTCAACTTTTCCCGTGAGGTATTCTACTTCAGGATCGGGGTGATAAAGTTGCATCCTTTCTGACTTTTTTTTTTAGTAAAAGGTATGTTACTTAAGGTTTTGTTTTATTAACATGTAAAGGAAATTGGGATTAAAGCGTATGAAATATTGCCCGAAGTTCAGTCAAGAGGCAGTCACTTGGTCAACCTTTGTAAAATTCTACTATCGGGTCCTTTACAATCAACCAGTGACATCTCATCCATGTGCATGATGGAGAAAAAGTAACTTCATTTCACAATGCAAAAAACAAGTTCTGGTTAGGGATTACAAAATTATCCTATCTCTCTTGCTTTGCATCTGTTTTAAGTTCCATTTTTTTTTATCTTCCTGTGTCAATAGCTTAATGACTCTTTTTGCCTCATTAATAATGCCTTCCTTGAAGGGAATAGAAAGGCTTGTGAATCAAACAAGGGAACATATGTATGCTTAAAAAATCAGAAGAATATAGATTAGTGTTTTCATCTATGATGGTTTATCTCAATCCTTTTCAATGATGGAATGGCTTTGGCTGTGATAACATAATTAAGTTATGGCTATAAGTAACTCTCAAGTACCTCACAGCCAATAAATGGGAGAAATTGGTGCATAACTGATTTGCAGCAGGTTGCGCAAACACTGGCTCTACATTTTTCCAGTTAACGCTAGCCTATTACTGCTAGGGAACCCTACTATCTGTCCCTGTGGTGAACTTTTGGAGGTCAAGAATTCAATATGTAAAGCAACAGCTTACCTATCTCTCTGCATTCAACAGGAACTACACCACTTCCATTGCCCATATGGACAAGGTGTAAAGATGGCAGCATCTTTTTCTCCATATCTAGATTTCTCCTAAAATGTATCTCAGTATAGTCCTACAGTCATGTCTCCCATCTATTGGATTGCATGTTTTTGAAGGCAACAAAAATAATTGTTTGTCACACAAATTAATTTATATCAATGAGAAGAGGTTCAATAGTTCTTTGCCATATCATTAAACTACACATGAGCCATATCAAAAGCAGGTATAATCAAAAGAGAGGTTGTTCATGTTGTCCACACAAATTGATTGACAAGGAGCAGTATTAACAGCAATCAAAATTGTGCTCTTCTGTAAATTAATTTGAGTCAGTAATATGTGAAAACAAATTTTATTTTGATTCATACTGCACTTAATCTAATGGATTCATAAACTGATAAATGTTCCATTCCCAAACAGTACCTAACAATAACCCTCTTAATGACGTTTTTTTTAAAACAAAAGAAATCAAAAACCCTACCATTTTTCTTTGTTGAGGATTGTTAGCTGATATCCTATTGCTGCACCTCGCGTTCACTTTCTTTAATAATTCAATGGAGCAAATGGAGGTCTGATCTCCAACAGTCAAATGGAGGGGAATGCATTCCTATCATTTCTGGTAGGCAGCATGTCACTTCAAAGATCACCCTGGTTTCAGAGTATGCAGCAAGTTAAGATACGTCCATTTCCACCACCTGTCCCCATGAGGGTGGCACCAGGAGGAAGCAGACTGGAATACCAAAAGAGAAACATAAGGGAAATAAATCAGACAGGAGAATGTCAAACAAGAAGATTTTGTTAAAAGAAGGCACAATGTCCAATTAAACACAAGAAACAGATGATATAGATTGCCACAGAAAAACAGTTTTTCATCAGACTGTTTATGTCTTGTATTTTGATATCAAAATCCTGCAATATTTGAGACTCCCTACTGAACCAATAGTATTAAATTAAGAGAACATGGGATCAGTGCAGGAAATGGTGCAGAAATATCAGCCACACACCAAGGAGAATTCGGTGAACATGAGGACTTTATCAAGGTTGTAAAAAATGGCCCCAATTGCAGGACTAACTAATGGAGAGAAAATAAACAGTAGCTCTGAAATTTTTGTAATCTTTCTAAGTCTCAGGCCTCATTTAAGTGCTTCATCATTGTCTCTGCCTAAAACCAGCAGGCGTACAATCAGGGTCGGCAAACAGGAGTAGAAATTGACACTGTGAATCCAAGGGAATGTTCTCCATCATTAAGTCTGCACAGTTAATGCTGTATTCTGCGAGGATGCTAGTGTTGGGTGGGAGAGACAGGCCTTGGCTGGGGAGGTCCAATGAATCCTTGCAGGTCATGTGGTCTACTCCTGCTCTTCCTAGCTCACAAGGATTCCTCAAAAAACTAGAATGTTTATACATGACTTAGCCTCTCCTGGCCACTCCAGTATCCTGTTAGGTCATAATAAAAACAGGAAATGCTGGAAATACTCAGCAGGTCTGGCAGCATCTGTGGAGAGAGAAGCAGAGTTAACGTTTCAGGTCAGTGACCCTTCATCAGAACTGGCAAAGGTTAGAAATGTAATAGGTTTTAAGCAAATAAAGTGGGGGTGGGGCAAGAGATAACAAAAGGCAAGGTGTTGATAAGACAGAGGGTCACAGAGAATAACTGACCAGAAGCAAAGGCAAACAGTATGTTAATGGTGTGCTGAAATACAAAGCATTAGTGCAGAGAGGGTGCTAATTGACAGAAAAATGAACATCCCTGGCCCAAAGCACAAACATAAGAAGAAACAGTAGGTAGGCACATGGTAAAAAAAAATTATGAAACAAACGAAAATAAAATAAACAAATGATAAAAAAAATAAAAAATAAAAAGGGGAACCCATCATGAAATTATTGAACTAGGTTGTGTTCTCAGGTCTGGTGCCATATGAGCTTCCAGAGATTTTTCATTAAAATGGGCTTGCGATGCTGGTGATATCATTGAGCTGTGACCTTTCCATGTAAAGTGGGCCAATATCTGCCTGAGGTTGGTGGACCTCCCATTCCTGAACTGAGATCAGTTAAAATGGTGCGAAACAAGAACACTTTGGGAACATGGCACAATTCCCTCACCTTCTTAATTGTACATACAGGATCTCTGCCAGGTGCCCAAGTTTTTAAATAAACCTTCATATTCTAATGTAGCCTAAATGATTTTATATCTGCTTTTGTGTGGTAAATTGATTTGTAAAACTTAGAATCTCATCTGATTTTTTACAGCTATATCAGTGGTCTTCCTATTTTTTCCGATTTGCCTATGGGAAATCTGAATTTTATATGCTGTTCTACTTTTAAAGGTTACCATTTCATGTTTATCCTCCCAAAATATACTACTTTCCATCCCTCTACATTATTTCTCACTTGACATCTATCTGCCCAATTGGATAACCAGTCCTTGAACACCAGAAGTTGTTTACAGTCCTGTTCACATACTTCTTTTGTTGCCTGCAAATTTCATGACCTCCTTCAAGTTGAGAGCATTTATATATGTTTGTATGTATGTAATGTGTATCTATTTATGTATTTTAAAGAGCATTAGTCCCAACATTGACCATTGGAGTACACCACTGTTGACATATTCCTGTAAGTGGATATAGCATTTACCTACTGCTCACCAATAAAATCCTTAACTTCCACTTGGTATAAGACTAGTTTAAATTCCTAGTTCTGCTAGAGAACAAGTTGAAAATATGCAACTAAATGCAAGGAATGAGTTGGGATTGTGTTGCAGCACTTGGATTTCCAGTCTGGCTGGAACTAACAATCCAGAGACATGAGTCAAATCCCACTATGGCAGCTGGGCAATTTAAATTGACTTAATGAAATAAGTCTGGAATGAAAAGCTGACATCAGCTTTGGTGATGGTGACCATGTAACTACCGGATTGTTGCAAAAACCCATTCTGGTTCACCAATGTCCTTTAGGGAAGGAAATCTGCCATCCTTACCTGGTCTGGCCTACGTGTGACCACAGAAATATGATTGACTCTTAACTGCCCTCTGAAATGGCTGAGCAAGGCACAATGTTGTCAAGGCATTGGCTCAACACCACCTTCTCAAGGACAGTTAGTGGTGACAATAAATGCCGGCCTTCGTCAGTAACACCTACATCCCATGAATGAATAGAAAAAAAACCACACCCATGAATTTCCACACAATCAGTTTCAATCACAGTGTGTTATTGTGCATGCTATATCTGAATAAACACTCAAATTGGTGGTAATAAATAACAGTTTCTATTTCCAGACCCTCTGGAAAATTCCTGGTCAGGGCTAACTAAAACAGTACAAGACAAGTATTTAATTTCTACACTGTGCTTAGTCCCATCATGAGGGCCAGCTAAGCAAGCACCATCCATTTCAGTGGGGACGTACGATGCAGAAAGCTCACACACTAGTTATTCAGAGAGAAAGAAAATCCTTGATCTGCTATACAAAGCCACTTTTGGGGAAGAAATTTGTTCATGTAATTTGTTAATCTGTTTTCTCATAGAGTCATAGGGTGGAATTTTGTCAATGCAGTGGAGTCAGGCTAGGAGGCAGGAAGCATGGCGAAATAGTGGTAGATGATGTCAGAAGGGAAGCCCGACATGCTCACTCCGCCAGTGGATATTCCTGGAGGCAGTCAGGCTGGCAGATAGGGGCCATGATTGAAGGTGGGAGGGGAATTAAGCCTGTTGAACAGGCAATTAATGACAATTTTACCAGCTTTTTAGAATTTAGCGAGGGGCGCCTGAGAACAAAGGAACTTCAGAGTCTCTCCAGATATAAGGAGGCAGAAGCTCTGCAGAAGAACAGTCTTGGCTGCAGTTGACAGCCATTGTGGGCAGCAGTGTGGCATTGTAGGGGGGTGGGTTGCGGTGGTGATAGCGAACTGCGGCATTAGCAATCTAGAGGCTTTCCAAACTTGGTGAGGACAATGGAGGCATTCTGGTTGAGTGTCCTCTCTGACTTGCCACTTCCATGTATAAATTAAGGGGATGGGTGGCCTTGAGAAGTGAGTGCATCAAGTTGCAATAGGACTCATTCACTCAGGCTTTGAGACCTCAATGACGTGAAGCATCAGAGAGGAAGAGGGCTGCAGGCACTGGAAGCAGGGCTGCAGCGCCCACAGGGGAACCTGGAACATGAGGCTGGGTGGGGGCATGGACAAGGAGGGCACAGAGGGGCATGCAACCAGCCTCTTGCATTCACATGACGCTACCCACCAGAGAGAGTCTACTGTCAGACGCTCTGCTGCCTATAATGTTGGAACAGCAGTGTCGCTGAAGATTGTGCCTCTCCAAGGAGGTGGTCGCCGAGCTGTGTGCCATGATGGAGGAGGAGCTGAGCCAAATGGGAAGTGGTGTGTACCCACTGCTTATGGCGGTGAAGGTGACCGTGGCGCTGAATTTCTACACATCAGGATCAATTCAGGGATCTTCTGGAGATCTGGAGATATGTGTGGGATCTCCCAGTCTGCAGTTCATCACTGCATCACAATGGTCTCCAGTGCCATCTTCAGGAGGGCTGGCTAATATGTGCAGTTTCTCACTGATCCGCACAGTCTAGCTGCAAGGGCTATAGGATTCGGGACCATTACTGGATTCCCCCAGGTGCAGGGTGCCATCAACTGTATGCATGTGGTCATCAAGGCTCCCACAGATCAGGCAGCAGCTTTCATCAACAGAAAAGGCTTTCACTCTCTCAATGAACAACTGTCCTGCAACCACTGCAAACAGATCCTTCAGGTCTGTGCAAGGTTCCCAGGAAGCTGTCACGCACCTACATACTAGGGCAGTCCCAGGTGCCTGACATTTTCAGGCTCCCTGCACGCCTTCAAGGATAAATACTGGATGACAAGGGCTACCCACTGAAGGCATGGCTTTATGCGCCTGTGTGGAATCCCAGCACCGACGGAGAGGAGAGATTCAACAGCTGCCACGGGAAAAATCGAACAACTGTCAAGCAGACCATGGGTCTTCTGAAGATTCCGTTCAGATGCCTTTAGAAATCTGATGGAGCCCTCCAATATGCCCCAGCAAAGATCTTGAGTATTGTTGTGGTATGCTGTGTTCTGCACAACCTAACGTTACAAAGAAGCATTGAACAATGAGGACATTCTGCAGTGTGATGCCTTCTCCAAGGATAAGGATTTGGAGGGGGCTGCTGACTAGCCAGAATATGATGAATAGCCTGAGGGACTGCACTATGAGATACATGCAAGGGAGTCTCGTGACACATTTCACATGAGCCTTCTTAACACACCTGTGCAATCAAATAAATCTTCCACCTTCTGTAGCCCTGTTTCTCTTGAGTTGAATGCCCTTACCATCTCACTGGGCCCATCATCTTCTCACGCCACAGCATGGATAATAAACTGACCTCATGTAATGTGGTCCTTCCAATCACACCCTTTGCAGGATCAATCGAGCTGTTACTGGCTCAGTAGTGCAGTACATGATTAATTTTTTTTTGTGGAGCAACATCTCAGATTTCATTAAAGACAAATAAAGAGCAAGGTGATGACATTGAACTACATAAAATAACCCTGTGAAACTCAAGTACAGCTAGGTAAACTTTCTCACACACTTGCTGGTACTCCTATGTGGTGCTCCCCCTGCGATGTCAGCTGAGCTGGGGGCAGGCTGCTGACCTTTCTGCTCCACGGCTTTCGATGGCCTTGGTGGTCATCCTCTTGTTGCCTAAGGTATTGAGGGCCCAGGCATATTGGGGGCCCTCGCACAGGTGCAAGAGCCACCTCGATTTTTGCGGCTTTCTGAGGCGCTGCCCCCAGGTACTTCAGGCAGCCACTCCTCTACCCTTTCAGGGCACACTTGTCCTTCCCTACTCACCTGAGGTGTGTGAGAACCTGGCAATGATTCCAGGTGTCCTTACCCCTCTCGTCCAGTCACTGCTCCACAGAGCTCATGGAGGAGGTAAAGGCATGCAGGTCTGGGCGCCTCTCCAGCATCCACTGTGTGGTTTGCTGGATGTGACTTTCCATGAGGGTCACCACTCTCTCAATGAAGGATACCATGTGTGCATACACCAGAGACATGGCTGCACTCATGGCCTGGATGGGCTCCTCCATCATTCGCGTATTGGTGTGAAAAGTGTCTGAAATCTCCGCCAGATGTTCACGTACCTGTAGCTCCAGCAGCTACCACCTTTTGTTGTTGACTCCAAAGGCAAGTCATCAACCTGAAGCTCAGCATCACCAGGCCTTACCACAGTTCTCCAAGTGTGAGTGGACACAACTGTCACGAGCTCTGTTAACTGCTCGGCACCCCTGTGCTGTTCTCATCAGATTGTGACCCCTTTGCTGCTCATGCACGAAATACCCACTGACATGAGAGTATCTGCGCTGGGGAAGGGTGCGGAGTAATGATGTGACGCTGCATCCTCTGAGGTCTCCTCTTCATCAGAGGTGACGAGCTGTTCTGCAGTCTCTGTTCTTGTTGATAACCTGCGAGGGAGAAAAAGTGTTGAGAAGACAATACGCATTCCAGCACTTCCTTCTGACTACTCATCATCCGGAGCTCTATGTGATCAGTGGTGAACACATGAATATTATGCTTTGTGCTCACTAAAGGGTCTCTTGTGCCCATCCATGAGGGCAATCACTCTCTCGGGGCTCCACACCCATCTCACTATCAGTGATTGCCTTCCCTGCAACCAGGCCTCCCAGTTCCAATGCCTCTTCCTCCATTCACATGACTATCGACATATGTAGAATGTCACCTCCAGTTCTTGCTTTTTCTTGAGCATTGTGAGCTTTCTTCTCTTGCAAGCATATAAATGTACATTGTTACATCATGGACACGCACCACGTCTGTGTTGGTAGCAGTCTAACTTCCCATCATGGTGCCACAGGGATGCCCCCTGCATGCGGTCATTCAGTACTGACAGTGCAGAGATCAACTCTGACTGATCAATATTTTCCAAAGAGAGGGTCCCATGCTGCCTGGGCATTGCTGTTGACTGGCTGACAGACCTTTCACCACATTCATACTCATCTTTAGTCACATTTAAGGCTGTAAGCTTAATAATATGCACTGCTCGCACCTTGCCAGAATGCATCAAGTCATTGATCCTCTGTCGACACTGCAGCCACATGCGTGGAACCATCCCACGGCTGCTCACCTCCTCTGCTATCTCCATCCATGCTCTTTTTGTCTGGCGAGCCGGTATGCTCCTTCCGTACTAAGGCATTAGGACTTCCCTCGGAGTTCGTGTCACCTGGAGGAGCACCTCCATGGAGGCATCGGAGAACCTGGGTGTCACCCTTGCTCTGGCTTCTGCATTTCCCATCATCTGCAGTTGCCAGGACTCCCTCTCCATTTCCTCCAGCGCCGCTGCCTTTAAAAGTACTGTTGGCTGCTTTTCACAGATGGTGCCAGGCTTGGCTGAGCCGGTACTTCCTCCCGCCCGCGCCTCCGAACTGGTGGCTCCTATGTCTGCCAGCTGTTAATTGGACACCTCCAACAATATCGCTCTCCCACCTCTGCCTCCCCACCTTTGTGGCCATGGCACATGCTTTAGGACCCACATCAGGACCTCATTGCTGCCAGTAAAATCCCAGTCATAGATCATTCAACCCATTAGGTCCATGCCAGCTCTCTGTAGAGCAATCCAGTCAGTCCTATTCCCCTGCTCTATCCCTGTAACCCTGCAAGTTTATTTCCCACAAGTGCCCATCCAATTTCCTTTTGAAATCATTGTCTCTGCTTCCACCGCCCTCATAGACAACGAGTTCCAGTTCATTACCACTCGCTGCATAAAAACTTTTTCCTGACAGCCCCTGTGTATCTCTTGCCCTAAACCATAAATCTCTGTCCCCTAGTCCTTGTACCATCAGCTAAGGGGAACAACTTTTCTTTGTCTACCTTATCTAAACCTGTCACAATCTTGTACACACCTATCAGAGCTTCCCTCAAAATCCTTTACTTCAAGGAGAACAAACGCAGCTTCTCCAACCTAACCTTATAGCTAAAATCCTTCATCCCTGCAACCATTCTGGTAAATCTCCTCTGCAACCTCTCAAGGACCTTCACACCTTTCCTAAAGTCTGGTGACCAAAACTGAATGCAGTACAGCTTTAGAAAGATTCAGCATAATTTCCCTGCTTTTGTACTTATCATGCTAGGCCCCCACCTGCCAAGAATGAGGCACATCAATTTTGTCATGAACATTGATTTTTACCTGTTGTTGGAGCAAGGAAATGACTTGTTAAACAGATCAGCCATGGCTGGAAAAAACACTTACATATTAACAGACATCGAAGGTGAGAAAATGCATTCCGGGGCCTGCTCAGGCCGATGCAATCCACAAGGGCCAGGACTATTTAGACCAGCTGGTCACATGACTAACTGGCTGTTCCAGTTTTTGAACTGGCCACAGCTTTTGAACTGGTCACAGAGAGTTTGAACTCAGAAAGACTGTTTGCTCCTGGACTGAGAAGATCTTTCCTGTCTGCTCCCATCTCTTTCTCACTAGCCTCTGAATCCACTGAACACACATGAACCCGAAGAGAGAAAAGTCTCCTACAGCGAACAAAGTTTAAGAAGAATACTGGGCCCCAATGAAAAGCAAGATCTACCTACAATCAAGGACTTTACAGTGAACTCGAAGAACCGTAACAAAAACTCTTCAGATATTTCCTCAAACTTTTTCCACTTTATTTCATCTGCTCTTTTATGTCTCTATTTGCATGTGTGTATCGTGTATGCATTCTAGCATGGGCATGTTGTGTATCCATAGGCGTCAACCAAATTAGATTTTAATTTTAAGTTTAATAAATTTCAACTTTTCTTCTTTAAATCTAAGAAAACCTGTTTGTGCTGGTTTCTTGACCTTATAATTGGAAAGCGATGAACAAGGATTCACCAAAGGGGAGCTAAACATGGTGCGTTTAAAATTAAACCCTGTTACGATAAGACCAGGTGAAGGCTGAGAGGGGCGCCTAGACACTTTTCTCACCTGGTCATAACATACTCAACACCATTATTTATGAAGCCCAAGATCCCATATATTTTCCTAACTGCACTCTCAATATATCCTTCCATCTTCAAAGATCTGTCCACATGAACCCCCAGTTCCCTCTGTCCCTTCACACACTCCAGAACTGTACCATTAAGTCTATATTGCCTCTCCCTATCCCTTCTGCTGAAATGCTTCTCTGTACTAAATTCCATCTGCTAGCTGTTATGCTCGGAAGACGCGTGATGAAATAAAAAATGAATTGGAGTAGTTATTAAAATAAAAAGTCAGCTGTTAAACTGAGCCACAAGAACATGGACACTTGTACCACAGACAAAATGGAGTAGCAGTCAGGTGACCCCTCCTGTCTTGACAATACACACATGGCTGCATTTGCTGACAACACAACCACTAGGTGGTGCAGTATTGGCACATGTGCAAATGCAGCCTCGTCAATTGAAATGTCACTATCTAGGACGTCTCAGGCAGCATAATAAAAATAGCACTGCTCAATTTGACATAAAAAAATTAATTGAACCCATACCCCTTCACTGCTCAATGAGCACAATTGTCGCCTCCACACCCCACATCCAACAGTATCCTGCTCCCTCTCATTATCGTCACTTCTGGTCCCCGCTCCCTCCTGCGATTGCTGCTTTAATCGCTGTGTTCAGTTTCCCATTCCCTCCCGCGATCGCTGCTTTTCTTCCCCACTCTGTCTCTCCCTCCCGCCGCTCCTAACGGCTCGCCACTCCAGCCCACTTCTCCCGACTGCTCGCCACACCATCCAGCTGCTCCCGACTATTCAGTGCTCCATCCTGCCGCTTCCTTCCTGCCTCGCTGCCGCTTCACTTAGGCAGGGACTCAGTGGTGGGAGGGAATGGCGAGCAAATGGGCATGGGAGAGAATGGCAGTAGGGAGTGTGGAAGAGTTGCTGCAATTGAGGTTCTGATTGCAGGAGAGAGTGGGCAAGATAAACAACGTTTGAGGTGGCCTCTTGCGGGAGGGAGAGGGGAAGAGATGTGATGATTGAGGCGCTGATTGTGGGAGGAAGCGGGCAAGAGAAGTGGTGATTAGGTGCCAATTATGAGAGGGAGCGGAAAACGTAAGCGACGATTGAGGTGCCAATTGTGGGAGAGAGTAGGGAAGAGAAGTAGTGATTGAAGCGCCGATTGCAGGAGGAAGTGGGGTACAGTTTGAGGGGATGGAGGTGGCAATCGTGCCATTGAGTGGTAAAGCAACACTCGGACATCATTAATTTGACATCATTATATGATGACATTGTTTCGCACATGCGTGGAGACATACTGGCAAACTGGAAAATGCTCGGACGCACTGATGAGATCGGCAATTGCTCTGCACATGCTTTGCATTGCAAGGAGACACTCCATACTCACATTCGTCTGTTAAGGATGAAAGTCATTAGCCTCATCTGAAACAGCTCTGGGGAGAACCCATTGAAATTAAAAGGAGCGCCATTGCATATTTATGACTCCTACCTACATGAATGAACTAACAAAGGGTTCTAGATACATACTGACTCACAGCCCAAACCAAAATGAATAGGTGTGAAGTAGCACCATTATAACAGAATGGTCTCCATAGATAGTCATGGTTTCCATATCCTGGACCATTGTGAGGTCACATTGGGGAGAGGGCCCCATGGCACCCTACAGAGACTCAAATGTGATGGATCTTTACCTTGAAAGGTAGCCCTCTGGAGAGAGAGGGGAGATCAAGCCAAGTCCACAGAAAAATAGTTTCCAGCCAGAGGCTGTGAGCGAGATCTAGCTAAACAGAAGAACCCTGCTGAACAACAGTTGGGCAACCACTATACAGAGGAATTACAAAGTGACTTTGAGAGTTTCCATCTGTGAAGGTAAACAAAATTCTCATCACCAACTTTGGGCTGAGTTTTAACACCTAGAACTCTACAACACCTCAGCAAGTTCATGACTGCAAAGATCCAGGCCTGCACCTTTAAAAAAGATTTTCCTCCTGAGAAGATTCAACAGTATTCTGTAAATTACTAACTCTTATATCATCTTGAACTCTAATTGCATCCTACCCTTTTCTCTCTATCTATTCTTGTGTATGCGTGAGCAGATGAAGGTTATGACCATTTCAGGAATAGTTATCTTCCTTTTCTTAACCTATGAGAAAAGCTGTCATTTGTCCATTTATTTGACCCTCAAAATACTCAGGAGTAACCCACCATTTTTAACAAAACACAATAGCAGTCAGTTAGGAGGTGAAAAGTGGAAGCTATCCACACCACTTACCACCTGTCTGTAACATAACCAATTATGTCCTGTTGCAGTCGATTGTGTACATGAAATCCTAGACATAAAGCCATAGAGTCTCATCCAATTTCCTGAGGCATATATGCTCAGAACGGGGAAGGTTCAGCTGAGCTGATTCCTCTGATACAGGTTACATTAAAATAAAGGGATTAACAGTTGCTGGATGGTTTGCTCCAGACTTCGGTAACACCTCATAGAAAGATACTGGTTCAGAATTGGGTTGGTCTGTTGGTCTGACTGATAGTGTACAGCATAAGGAGAACCGAAGTGAGATAGAGAACAAGGAACCACAAAAACTGATCCTGTTCAACAGGTACAATGTACTTGCTACCTGTGAGGATAAGGGTAAAGACTGTCTGAAGGACAGCCAGAATGCAGACCATAGCTCCTTGGAGCAGGGGACTGTCCAAAGCTGGGAGGAGAAGGAGGAGACAAAGGAAATGTGTGAATAAAACATTAGAGCAGAAGGACAAAGTGTGCGGCCCAAATAAACTTTTTTTACACCAACGACAGAGTATAAGGAACAAATCGAATGAATTGCAAGCCCAAATTCAATTTGGAGGGTATGACATGGTAGCCATTATTGAGACATGGCTTCAAGATAGTCAGGGCTGGGAATTAAATATACCAGGTTATAAGGTTTACAGGAAAGGTAGGGAAAATGTTAGAGGGGGAGCAGTAACCTTAATGATTAAGGATAAAATCACTTCCATGAGAAAAATATAGAGAGGTAACCAGGCACTGGAGACTTTATGGGTAGAATTAAGAAATAGCAAGTGATTAAGACTGTAGCAGGAGTTGAGCATAAGCCTTGATAGTGCCTGTGAAGTTGTAGCTTGTATAAATGCTGAGATTAGACATGCATGTCGTAACTGCAGTGTGGTTTTAATGGGGAATTTTAACTTTCATATAGATTGGGATAAGCAGACTAGCACATGTCAAAAGGATAGTGAATTTCTAGAGTGTGCCCTCACATTTCTAGAATGTGAGTGTTTTCTGAAACAATGGGCGGAATCTTCCCAACTTCGAAATTTCTTTTACAGTCAGGACCAAAAGTGTTTCCCAAACCCACTGGTATCGTCTGGCCGCTTGGCATCGCTATCTTATGGGCGGTGGCCAATTGGAGGCACACTCAAAAGCCTTCAGAAAATTTAAAAATAAACAATGGCCTCAGTTGTCAGGCCATGATTGTGGAGGAGCACCCCCTCCACAGGATTGCTTGTGGCCCTGGCTGTGGCCTTCTCATCCCAGTGACTCCATGATGGGGGCGATTGAGAGAAGGCATTGATGGGGCCCTGCCTTGCTTCGAGGAGTCCACCTCCAGGTACCTGCCGGTGTCTGGTCTCAGCAGGAGGACTGTCCCACCTCGGGAAGAGTACGACAGCATTAGGTACTTACTCCCATTTGATCCCTTAATTGGCCTGATTGACTACCCGCTGGTGCCAGGCGGGTAGTCTCTGCCATGGTGACAGGAACATGTTGGGGAGCAAATAAAGAGGTCAGAGACAAAATAATACTAAAAGAAAAAGCATGCAAAAGTGCAAAAATAGCACAGATCCTGGTGAATGGGAAAGATACAAAACAGCAAAAGGTGACAAAGAGGATAGTAAGCGTGACAAAAAGGGAGTATGGAAAGAAACTTGCAAGGCATATCAAAATCAACACAAAAAACTTTCACAGTTACATTAGGAAAAGGGGATAGTCAGAAGCAATGTGGGCCCCTTGAAAACTGATGATGATAATATTGTCAATGAAAATAAGGAAATGGTAGACATGCTGAATGATCACTTTGTATCAATAGTTACGGTAGAGGAAGGGGACAGCATTCTGGATATTGCAAGGAAACTATTATTGAATCAGGGACAGAGACACAGCAAAATCAATTTAATCAAGATGACAGTAATGGAGAAATTACTGGCACAAAAAAGCGATAAACCCCGTGTATCAGATGGTTTCTATCCCGAGATTTTTTTTTAAAAGATGTCCTAACTATAATCTTTCAAAGTTCTCTCAATTTAGGAACTGTTCCTTTCAATTGGAATATTGCACATGTGATTCTACTATTTAAGAAAAGTGACAGAGGGAAAACAGGGATGTTAGCCTAACATCCTTTATTGGGAAATTGCTGGAGCCTATAATTAAGGATAGAGTGACTGAACACTTTGAAAATTTTCAGCTGATCAGAGAGAGCCAGCATGGATTTGTAAAGTGCAGGCCATGACTGATAAATTTGTTTGAATTTTTTGAAGAGGTGACTTAAGTCATGCATGTGCTCTTTAATCTTCACAAATAAAGAACGCAATTTTGAGTTTACCAATCCTGTTTGAGTGGTTGGTGCGTGTGTTCAGTAGTAAGGAAAGAAAAGACAACAAACAGGATCACAGTACCAGGCTAAGTAGAGTGCAAATTAACTCTTATTTGCTAGGGACATCAAAGAATGAGGTGGGAAAGCCTCCTTCTGTGGTCTGCACCATCATAGATGCCAGTCTTCAGACAATTCGATTCACTCCACATAATATCAAAAAATGGCTGAAGGCACTGCATACAGGAAAGGCTATGGGCCCTGACAACATCCCAGCAGTAGTATTGAAGACTTGTGATCCAGAACCAGCTGCACCCTTTGGCAAGCTGTTCCAGTACATCTACGACACAGGCATTTACCCGACAATGTGGAAAGTTGCCCAGTAATGACCTGTCCACAAAAAGTAGGACAAATCCAATTCAGTCTACTCTCAATCATCAGCAAAGTAATGGAAGGTGTCATTGGCAGTGCTATCAAGTGGCACTTACTCAGCAACACCCTGCTCACTGATGCTCAGTTTGGGTTCTGCTGGGGCCACTCAGCTCCAGACCTCAATACAGCCTTGGTCCAAACATGGACAAAAGAGCAGAATTCCAGAGGTGAGGTGAAAATCATGCCCTTGACATCAAGGCAGCATTTGACCAGTGCGGCATCAAGGAACCCTATCCTGGGCACTTAGAAAAACTCAAGGTAATCGGGAATAGTCAGCAGAGTTTTGTGAAAGGGAAATCATGTTTAACCAATTTATTGGAATTCTTTGTAGGAGTACCATGTGCTTTGGATAAAGTGGAGCCAGCTGACATACTGTACTTGGATTTCCAGAAGGCATTTAAAAAGGTGCCGCATAAAAGGTTACTGCGCAAAGTAGGAGCTCATGGTGTAGGGGGTAACATATTAGCATGGCTAGAAGATTGGCTGGCTGGCAGAAAACAGAATATGCATAAATGGGTCCTTTTCCGACTGGCAGGATGTGACGTGTGGAGTCCCGCAGGAGTCTGTGCTGGGGCCTCAATTTTTTACAATTTATATCAATGACTCAGATGAGGGGAGCAACGGCATGGTAGCTAAATTTGCAGATGACACAAAGATAGGTATGAAAGCATGTTGTGAAGAGGACATAAGGAGATTGCAGACTTATATAGACTGGTTCAGTGAATGGGCAAAAATCTGGCAGATAGAGTATAATGTGGAAAAATGTGAAGTTGTTCACTTTGGCAGGAAGAATAAAAAAGCTGTGTATTTCTTAAACGGGGAACGACTGCAGAATTCCAAGGTGCAGAGGGATCTAGGTGTTATAGTGCATGAGTCACAAAAGGTTAGGAGGCAGGTATAGAAAGTAATAAAGAAGGCTAATGGAATGCTATCCTTTATTATGAGAGGAATTGAAAATAAAAGTAAGGATATTATGCTTCAGTTATATAGGACATTAGTGAGACCACATCTCGAATACTGTGTGCAGTTTTGGTCTCCTTATTTAAGGAAGGATGTGAATGCATCGGAGGCAGTTCAGAGGAGATTTACTAGATCGATACCTGGAATGAGTGGGTTGTCTTATGAGGAAAGGTTGGATGGATTGGGCTTGTTTTCACTGGAGTTTAGAAGAGTGAGGGGAGACTTGATTGGAGTATATAAAATCCTGAACGGTCTTGACAAGGTGGATGTGGAAAGGATGTTTCCTCTTGTGGGTGAGTCCAGAACTAGGGGGCACTGTTTTAAAATTAGGGGTCGTCCTTTGAGGACAGAGGCGAGGAGAATTTTTTTCTCTCAGAAGGTTGTGCGACATTGGAATTCTCTGCCTCAGAAGGAGGCGGAGGCAGAGTCACTGAATATTTTTAAGGCGGAGGTAGATAGATTATTGTTAGATAAAGGAATCAAAGATTATCGGGGGTAGATGGGAGTGTAGAATTCAAGCCAAAAACAGATCAGCCAGGATCTTATTACTAATGATCTTGATCTACTAACTGGCGGAGCAGGCTCGACGGGATGAATGGCCGACTTCTGCTCCTAATTCGTATGGTTGTATGGTAAATTGACGTCCATGGGAATCAGGGGGAAAACATTCCACTGGTTGGAGTCATACCTAGCACAAAGGAAGATGGTTGTGGCTGTTGGAGGCAAATTATCTCAGCTCCAGGCTATTGCTGCAGGAGTTCCTCAGTGCAGTGTCCTAGGCATCTTCCTCTGCTTCAACAATGACCTTCTCTCCTATCTAAAGTCAGAAGTGGGGATGTTTGAATTAGAATTAGAACATTACAGCGCAGTACAGGCCCTTCGGCCCTCGATGT
The DNA here is from genome assembly GCF_036365525.1 of Heterodontus francisci. Classification (NCBI taxonomy): domain Eukaryota; kingdom Metazoa; phylum Chordata; class Chondrichthyes; order Heterodontiformes; family Heterodontidae; genus Heterodontus; species Heterodontus francisci. The sequence continues at coordinate 143,501,375 of NC_090376.1, forward strand.
TGCGCCGACCTGTGAAACCATCTGACCTACACTATTCCATTTTCATCCATGTGTCTATCCAGTGCCCACTTAAATGCCCTTAAAGTTGGCGAGTCTACTACTGCTGCAGGCAGGGCGTTCCACGCCCTTACTACTCTCTGAGTAAAGAAACTACCTCTCACATCTGTCCTATATCTATCACCCCTCAACTTGAAGCTATGTCCCCTCGTGTTTGCCATCACCATCCGAGGAAAAAGACGCTCACTATCCACCCTATCTAACCCTCTGATTATCTTATATGTCTCTATTAAGTCACCTCTCCTCCTCCTTCTCTCCAACGAAAACAACCTCAAGTCCCTCAGCCTTTCCTCGTAAGACCTTCCCTCCATACCAGGCAACATCCTAGTAAATCTCCTCTGCACCCTTTCCATAGCTTCCACATCCTTCCTATAATGCGGTGACCAGAACTGCACGCAATACTCCAGGTGCGGTCTCACCAGAGTTTTGTACAGCTGTAGCATGACCTCGTGGCTCCGAAACTCGACCCCCCTACTAATAAAAGCTAACACACCATATGCCTTCTTAACAGCCCTATTAACCTGGTTAGCAACCTTCAGGGATTTATGCACCTGGACACCAAGATCTCTCTGTTCATCTACACTACCAAGAATCTTCCCATTAGCCCAGTACTCTGCATTCCTGTTACTCCTTCCAAAGTGAATCACCTCACACTTTTCCGCATTAAACTCCATTTGCCATCTCTCAGCCCAGCTCTGCAGCCTATCTATGTCTCTCGGTACCCTACAACATCCTTCGGCACTATCCACAACTCCACCGACCTTCGTGTCATCTGCAAATTTACTAACCCACCCTTCTACACCCTCTTCCAGGTCATTTATAAAAATGACAAACAGCAGTGGGCCCCAAAACAGATCCTTGCAGTACACCACTAGTAACTAAACTCCAGGATGAACATTTGCCATCAACCACCACCCTCTGTCTTCTTTCAGCTAGCCAATTTCTGATCCAAAGCTCTAAATCGCCTTCAACCCCATACTTCCGTATTTTCTGCAATAGCCTACCGTGGGGAACCTTATCAAACGCCTTACTGAAATCCATATACACCACATCCACTGCTTTACCCTCATCCACCTGTTTGGTCACCTTCTCGAAAAACTCAATAAGGTTTGTGAGGCACGACCTACCCGTCACAAAACCGTGCTGACTATCGCTAATGAACTTATTCTTTTCAAGATGATTATAAATCCTGTCTCTTATAACCTTTTCCAACATTTTACCCACAACCGAAGTAAGGCTCACAGGTCTATAATTACCAGGGCTGTCTCTACTCCCCTTCTTGAACAAGGGGACAACATTTGCAATCCTCCAGTCTTCCGGCACTATTCCTGTCGACAATGACGACATAAAGATCAAGGACAAAGGCTCTGCAATCTCCTCCCTAGCTTCCCAGAGAATCCTAGGATAAATCCCATCTGGCCCAGGGGACTTATCTATTTTCACACTTTCCAAAATTTCTAACACCTCCTCCTTGTGAACCTCAATCCCATCTAGCCTAGTAGCCTGAATCTCAGAATTCTCAACAACATTTTCTTTCTCTACTGTAAATACTGACGCAAAATATTCATTTAACACTTCCCCTATCTCCTCTGATTCCACACACAACTTCCCACTACTATCCTTGATTGGCCCTAATCTAACTCTAGTCATTCTTTTATTCCTGATATACCTATAGAAAGCCTTAGAGTTTTCCCTGATCCGATCCACCAATGACTTCTCGTGTCCTCTCCTTGCTCTTCTTAGCTCTCCCTTTAGATCCTTCCTGGCTAGCTTGTAGCTCTCAAGCGCCCTAACTGAGCCTTCACATCTCATCCTAACATAAGCCTTCTTCTTCCTCTTGACAAGCGCTTCAACTTCTTTAGTAAACCACGGCTCCCTCGCACGACAACTTCCTCCCTGCCTCACAGGTACATACTTATCAAGGACACGCAGTAGCTGCTCCTTGAATAAGCTCCACATTTCGATTGTTCCCATCCCCTGCAGTTTCCTTCCCCATCCTACGCATCCTAAATCTTGCCTAATCGCATCATAATTTCCTTTCCCCCAGTTATAATTCTTGCCCTGCGGTATATACCTGTCCCTGCCCATCGCTCAGGTAAACCTAACCGAATTGTGATCACTATCACCAAAGTGCTCACCTACATCTAAATCTAACACCTGGCCGGGTTCATTTCCCAGTACCAAATCCAATGTGGCATCGCCCCTGGTTGGCCTGTCTACATACTGTGTCAGAAAACCCTCCTGCACACACTGGACAAAAACTGACCCATCTAAAGTACTCGAACTATAGTATTTCCAGTCGATATTTGGAAAGTTAAAGTCCCCCATAACAAATACCCTGTTACTCTCACCCCTGTCGAGAATCATCTTCGCTATCCTTTCCTCTACATCTCTGGAACTATTCGGAGGTCTATAAAAGACTCTCAACAGGGTGACCTCACCTCTCCTGTTTCTAACCTCGGCCCATACTACCTCAGTAGACGAGTCCTCAAACGTCCTTTCTGTCGCTGTAATACTCTCCTTGATTAACAATGCCACACACCCCCCTCTTTTACCATCTTCTCTGTTCTTACTGAAACATCTAAATCCCGGAATCTGCAACATCCATTCCTGCCCCTGCTCTACCCATGTCTCCGAAATGGCCACTACATCGAGATCCCAGGTACCAACCCATGCTGCAAGCTCACCCACCTTATTCCGGATGCTCCTGGCGTTGAAATAGACACACTTTAAACCAAGTTCTTGCTTGCCAGTGCCCTCTTGCGTCCTTGTAACCTTATCCCTGACCTCACTACTCTCAACATCCTGTACACTGGCACTACAATTTAGGTTCCCATTCCCCTGCTGAATTAGTTTAAACCCCCCCGAAGAGCACTAGCAAACCTCCCCCCCAGGATATTGGTACCCCTCTGGTTCAGGTGAAGACCATCCTGTTTGTAGAGGTCCCACCTACCCCAGAAAGAGCCCCAATTATCCAGGAAACCAAAACCCTCCCTCCTGCACCATCCCTGCAGCCACGTGTTCAACTCCTCTCTCTCCCTATTCCTCACTTCGCTATCACGTGGCACGGGCAACAACCCAGAAATAACAACTCTGTTTGTTCTCGCTCTAAGCTTCCACCCTAGCTCCCTAAATTTCTGTCTTAAGTCCCCATCTCTCTTCCTACCTATGTCGTTGGTGCCTATGTGGACCATGACTTGGGGCTGCTCCCCCTCCCCATTAAGGATCCCAAAAACACGATCCGAGACATCACGAACCCTGGCACCTGGGAGGCAACATACCAACCGTGAGTCTCTCTCGTTCCCACAGAACCTCCTATCTGTTCCCCTAACTATGGAGTCCCCAATGACTAATGTTCTGCTTCTCTTCCCCCTTCCCTTCTGAGCAACAGGGACAGACTCTGTGCCAGATACCTGTACCCCATTGCTTACCCCTGGTAAGTCGTCCCCCGCAACAGTATCCAAAACGGTATACCTGTTGTTGAGGGAAACGGCCACAGGGGATCCCTGCACTGCCTGCTGGTTCCCTCTCCTTCCCCTGACGGTAACCCATCTACCTACTTCTTTTACCTGAGGTGTGACTACCTCCCCATAACTCCTCTCAATAACCTCCTCCGCCTCCCGAATGATCCGAAGTTCATCCAGCTCCAGCTCCAGTTCCCTAACGCGGTTCTCGAGGAGCTGGAGTTGGGTGCACTTCCCACAGATGCAGTCAGCAGGGACACTCTTGGCGACCCTTACCTCCCACATTCTGCAGGAGGAACATACAACTGCCTTAACCTCCATTCCCACTATTCCAAATTCCCAACAAATCTACTGAAAAACCAAAAAAAAACAAAAAGTCAAAACTTGTTAGGTTAGCAATCCAACGGACAGAACTTCCTAAATAAAAAGCTTACCTTATCAACACACCAGAGTCCTTTTTTTTGGTTAGAGGAGGAGGGTGGGTGGGAGACACTACACGTGTAGTGTCTCGGGTACAGCCACCACACAAATATATACCTTTTTCCTTACCCAGCAGTCCCCTGGTCCTCCGAAAACAAAAGGGAATTCACTTTTAAACTTACGCTGAAATTGACTTCACAGCTGTAAGCCCGTTCACGCACCTCCATTGCTATCCAAGCTGCAATCACCGAAACTAAAAGAAAGAGATTCTAAACCACACAAATATGTACCTTTTTCCTTACCCAGCAGTCCCCTGGTCCTCCGAAAACAAAAGGGAATTCACTTTTAAACTTACGCTGAAATTGACTTCACAGCTGTAAGCCCGTTCACGCACCTCCGTTGCTATCCAAGCTGCAGTCACCGAAACTAAAAGAAAGAGATTCTAAACCACACAAATATATACCTTTTTCCTTACCCAGCAGTCCCCTGGTCCTCCGAAAACAAAAGGGAATTCACTTTTAAACTTACGCTGAAATTGACTTCACAGCTGTAAGCCCGTTCACGCACCTCCGTTGCTATCCAAGCTGCAGTCACCGAAACTAAAAGAAAGAGATTCTAAACCACACAAATATATACCTTTTTCCTTACCCAGCATTCCCCTGGTCCTCCGAAAACAAAAGGGAATTCACTTTTAAACTTACGCTGAAATTGACTTCACAGCTGTAAGCCCGTTCACGCACCTCCGTTGCGATCCAAGCTGCAGTCACCGAAAGCTGAAATTGACTTCACAGCTGTAAGCCCGTTCACGCACCTCCGTTGCTATCCAAGCTGCAGTCACCGAAACTCTTGATGATGATTATACAGTGTTCAGTACCATTTGTAACATCTCAGATACTGAAGCAGTGCATGCCCACATGCAGCAAAATCCGGAAAACTTTCAAGTTTTGACTGATAAGTACCAAGTCATATTCATGCCACACAAGTGCCAGGCAATGACCATCTCCAATAGGGGAGAAGCTAACCACCTCCCTTTGATGTTTGATAGCATTACCATTGCTGAATCCCCCACCATCAACAATCTGATGGTTACCATTGACCAGAAACTTAACTGAATCGTCCTGTGGCTATAAGTGCAGGTCAGAGGCTGGAAATTCTGCAGTGAGTAACCCACCTCCTGACCTCCCAAAGCCTGTCCACTATCTACAAGGCTCAAGTCAGGAGTATGATGGAATGCAGCTCCAATAATAGTTAAGAAGCTTGACATCATCCAAGACAAAGTAGCCCACTTGATTGGCACATCATCCACCATCTTACATATTCATTCATTCACTGTTGGTGCACAGTGGCAGCATTGTGTGCCATCTACAAGATGCACTGCAGCAACTCGCCAAGACTCCTTTGACAGCACCTTGCAAATCTGCAACCTCTGCCAGCTAGAAAGACAAGGGCAGCAGACGCATGGGAACACACCTCCTTCAAATTCCCCTACAAGTCACTCACCATCCTGACTTGGTACTATATTGCCATTCCTTCCCCGTTGCTGGGTCAAAAACCTGGAACTCCCTCCTAATAACACTGTGGGTGTACCTATACCATATGGACTGCAGTGGTTCAGGGAAGCAGCTCACCACTACCTTCTCAAGGGCAATTAGGGATGGGCAACTAACGCTGGCTTTGCCAGTGATGCCCACATCCCTCAAGCAAATAAAAAAAAACTGTGATGCATTACTGATAGCATTTTGTTTAACTTGAATTGCAAAGATATTGTTAATGCTATCACAAGGTTAATTGAATATTCAATATAAATTAACAGAATTGGAATCATTGTTAGCTCAAGCACAGCTTAATTATAGCCACCACAATATTTAGCAGGAGCTGTGTTTTGCTCAGTAACAATGGAACAACATAATATGGTTGATGTCCAAAACTATCGTACAGCCATAATGAGTTGAAGTTTAAAGACTATATTCAGTATATCATTGGTAAACATCCAGTATTGAGAATATCTCAGGATGACATAAGCATAAAATTACATAATGGCCGGAATTTTTCCAGCTCGCCACTGATCTTGGCGGCGAGTTTCAAAGATGGTAAGGCGCAGGCGCGGGAATTACTCCATGGAGCTGTCACAATATTTAGCACGGTGGCTCATTTAGATGGCTGGAGTGGACCGCCCGCCCCAAATGACGTAGATGTGCTGGTGCCATTTTTAAAGGCCTTCCAGCCCTACAGTTCAATTTAAATTTTTTAAATAACAGGGCCCGAAAAATTAAAGTGAAAAATTTATTAAAGGTTTCAATCCCCTTTCCAATTCCCTCCAATAAGCAAACAATTTAATAGTTGCCCTCTCCCCCCACAAAAAAACTGACGTTACGATCCCAACCTTCCCCACCAACCCCCCCAAGAGTTTATTAACTCTGACCTTTACCCTTTCCCATCACCCACTAGACCAATCGGGAAGGTTTCATGCTGCTCCCCCTCACCCTGAAAACATTCATACTCAATGGCTCAATGACTCTCAATGTTTCTTGATCATCACTATTGGCAACACCCATCTGGCTAATTGAATCAGGGATTACTCCCATTGTCTCTCCATGCTACTGTCCTTTAGAATGCAAATGTGCAGCCATGTTTTCAGCCATTGTTCTGTGGTCTTTTTAAGCAAGTTTGTTCAATGTCCTGTAACAGTTCAAAAATAATGCTCCATATGACGAAATTAATATGTCTCATTTTGGCAGATGTGGTTTCCGTTGCAGTGAGCAGTATTCAAACTAACGAAGACAAAGGCCTTGCCCAAACTTTTCATCTCCAACTAACCTTCACTACAATAGAATGTGAACAGCACTTATATCCTCAAAATGGGGCCAGCAAAAGGCCATTGTGCAGCCCAGCAAGAACTGAAACCTAAAGTCACATGGGCGAAACTGACACTTTGTAAGTTCACATTAAAAGGTAATCATTTTGAGGAACAAAAAGGGGTCTTGCCTGTACAGAATTTCAGACAACAAGATCAGGCTGGTCTCTCCTCAGCCACAGGATATACATCCAAAGCTATCTTGAATTCAGCAAGGCTGAGAGAAAGGGAGAGGGAGATCAATTCCAGCCAACACAGTTGAACCCTGCTGAGACAAGTTGAAAGACAGCTGCAGCAGAGACAAGAAAGTGCCTTTGTAAAAACTACTTTTTTACCTATGCGAATTGAATGAAGCCATCAACGCCAACTTCAACCCGAAGTGGATTGCCAGAACGCTGCAACAGCCCAACAAATACAAGGCAACCAGCAATCAGGCCTGCAACTGTTAAATTCACCTTCCGAGAGGATTGTACAGGTTTTCCCTGCGTGAAGCAATAGACATTTACACCTTGAATTCTTACTCTTTACTTTCTATCTTCTCTTGAGAGTGCATGTGAAGTGAATGTGTGTGTGAGTGGTGTTGTGAACATTTTGGGGAATAAATATTGTTTAATAAATCTTAATCTTTTGTTTTAAACCTACAAGAAAACCTGTCATGGTCTGTTTATTTGGCAAATAAAACACAGGAGTTGAAACACGAGCAACACAAAAATACTGTGGTCCGTGGGAGGTGAACAGTGGAAACCAGCCACGCCATTACCCACTTGTCCATATGTAGAGTCCAGCTAGTTCACTCTCCAGGAATGTTCTGGGGCCACTTCTAGGACATCTCTGTGGCAAATCATCGTGATCATATTCTTTCTTCATAATTTAGGTAACTCAGTAATTTCCTTGGTGGACTATTATGCTGAACTGTGCTTAGTGCTTAAAAACAGGCTATTAACTTTTTAATAAGAACAAAATATTGCAGATGCTGGAAATCTGAAATAAAAACAAGAAATGCTGGAAATACTCAGCAGGTCTGGCGGCATCTGTGGAGAGAGAAGCAGAGTTAACATTTCAGGTCAGTGACCCTTCATCAGAACTGGCAGAGGCTAGAAATGTAATAGGTTTTAAGCAAGTAAAGCAGGGGTGGGGCAAGAGATAAGAAAAGAGGTGTTGATTGGACCAGGCTACATAGCTGACCAGAAGGTCATGGAGCAAAGGCAAATGATATGGTAATAGTGTGGTGAAAGACAAAGCATTAGTACAGAGAGGGTGTTAATTGACAGAAAACTGAACAACCTGGCCCCAAGCACAAACATGAAAAAACAGTGGGTAGGCACAGTAGCAACAAACTAAACCAACTAAAATAAAATAAACACATAAAAAATAAAAAAAATAAAAAAAAATAACTAAAAATAAAAATAAAAAGGGGGGCCCGTCATGCTCTGAAATGATTGAACTCAATGTTCAGTCCGGCAGGCCGTAGCGTGCCTAATCGGTAAATGAAGTGCTGTTCCTCGAGCTTGCGTTGATGTTCACTGGAACACTGCAGCAATCCCAGGACAGAGAAGTGGGCATGAGAGCAGGGGGGAGTGTTGAAATGGCAAGCAACCGGAAGCTCGCGGTTATGCTTTCAGACTGAGTAGAGGTGTTCCGCAAAGTGGTCGCCCAGTCTGCATTTGGTCTCCCCAATGTAGCGAAGACCACATTGTGAGCAGCGAATACAGTATACTACATTGAAAGAAGTACAAGTAAATCGCTGCTTTACCTGAATGGAGTGTTTGGGGCCTGGGGTAGTGAGGAGAGAGGAGGTAAATGGGCAGGTATTACACCTCCTGCGATTGTAGGGGAAGGTGCCGTGGGAAGGGGCCGAGGTGGTGGGGTTAATGGAGGAGTGGACCAGTGTATTGCGGAAGGAACGATCAATTCAGAATTAACTTTTTAAGTTCTTAAAAAAATCTTTCTACTTCCAAGTACCTTTTCTTAGCCTTTCATGTAGAAAAGACTTTGACTAATTTCCACAGCAAGTTTTTAAAGTAAGTCTCACTTTAAATATTTCAGCTGTCATTAAAAAGAATTCTGTTCCAGATGACCTGACCAATGAATTTCCAATTTATGTAGACCTCTTTCTAAGATATCATTCAACTACAAACATGTATTAAAAAGTTGCAACTGTCAACCTGTGTCAACCTTAGTGACATCGTAAATGATAGTGACAGCAAACTAAAGGAAACAAATTACACAGTGGCCTGATTTTTAATTTTTATTGAAGACCTAACACCACTTCTTATATTACAAAAGTACTTCATTGCCTGTAAAGCACTTTGGGATGTGCTGAAGTCATGAAAGGTGCTGTATAAATGCAAGTATTTCTTTCCCTCTTTTTCTTTATCTGGCCACCTGCTGCAAGATGTAGTGAATTGGTACTTTGTCTAAGAACTAAAATCACCTCATGGGAATTAACCCATTGAGTTGGGCTACAATTGTCCTGCAACAGTGATGTCTACTGAAGTGTAATGTGGAGAGGTTGCATGCGGATACAGTCAGGCTCAGCTGCAGTGTTGCTTCACCACCCCTGACAATAAAATAACATGTTGACATTCATGTCAAAACTCCCATGTGAATAATGGCCTATTGGGCAAATACATCTGAGAACTATACCCAGCCAGGAATCAATGCCTTCAGGAGAGATGGCGAGAAGAGAAAAATTGAAAGAAGAACAATGCATATGCAGCCTAATAAATAAATGGAGCAAAATGCTATTTTGAACAGAAGGAAAAGGTTATAAAAAATGCTGAAAGGCATAAAGTCAATTGCTGCAGATGAAAGGAAATCCATAATTGGAAACAGCTTGACCTTTCCTCTCCCGAGTATGTCATTAACAGTCTCTGCATTTCATCTATACTACAATTCAGCATGAGGGGTGTAACAGAGTAACAAAAATTTAAATGGAAAGCTGTTGCTTTTGCACAGTAACACAGAAGGTAAACAATATCTTTGGTGTTTCATTGAATGATCAACAAACAAATGATAAAACACAAATGTTGATGGGTAGAAATTATTGGTTTTAAAGCAAATGATACAGCATGCCATGAACACAAATAGATCCTCCAAAAATATATCTAAAGTTTATATAAACTAGTGGATACTCTGTGACATTGCTTTCAAGTGAAATGTAAAAATAAATTAATTAATTAATCATTGAATTAGAATAAATAAAGATCAATGGATGGAATCGATACAGAAATGCTGAAGATGCTGGGCAAGGATAGATTGGGTGAGGAGATGATGGGAGACACTGGCACACTGACTCAACATTGAACAGATAGCTTGCTTTTTAAAGAACTCTCCTTGTGTCTCCTTTCTCTGCTTCACTCTGTTTTCTTTTCTGTCATCTGTCTCTTTGGATTTGAACATTTCTCCCATTGTATTTCTTCTTCTATTGTGTTTTCCACATTCTACAGAAGGAGAATTGAAGCTCCCATTCTATACAATTCCAATTTTTGACAGTTGCCTTTTAATTATGCTGCCAATTAGTTGATTCAATGAATGGGGAAAAATACTGATTAAAAGTCAAAATCGCAGTTGAAGACTATGAATAATTTCAAATGGACACACTGCACTTGTTTTTGATGCTCCTCTATGCTTGAGAAATGTAAGGACTCAATTCACCAAGTGCCATTATCGGGATCTAGTCTTCCCACATTAGACCTCGTCATGTTCTGTACAGAACATTCATCATTAAATCCAGAGCTGCAAGTTTATTTTAATGGGAGTAAGAACTGTGTAATTTTGTTCAACCACATGGCAGATCCAAGCTATGAAACTGGCTAGAGGCTGGAGCTTATAGATCAGTCCATGGAGAACTGGTCGTTTGTCAGGTGGTTGAGCCATGGCAGCAGAGGCTTTGTTACATTTCCAGCAATTCATAGAATCATAGAATTATAAAATGGTTACAGCACAGAAGGAGACCATTCAGCTCATTGTGTCTGTGCTGGCTCTCTGAAGAAGCAATTCACCTCGTGCCACTCCCCAGCACTCTCCCCGTAGCCCTGCACATTCTTCCTTTTCAGGTAACAGTCCAATTCCCTCTTGAATGCCTCAATTGAATCTGCATCCAACGCACTCTCAGGCAGTGCATTCCAGATCCCAACCACTCACTGCGTGAAAAAGTTTTTCCTCATTCTCCAATCACAAACAAGAATCTTAAACTTAAACAAAGCTAATTACATGGGCCCGGGGGGGAACCAGCAAAGGCAAATTGGCTAAATAGACTGAAAGGTATGGCGGTAAATGAACAGTGGGAAACCTTAAAAAAAAATTCAAAATGTTCAGCGAAAATACATTTCTTTGAAAAATAAAAACTGAGCCAGAAAGACCCATCCTTGGCTCACTCAGGAAGTTAAGGATAGCATTAGATTAAAAGAAAAGGTTTACAATGTTTAAAAAAAAAGAGTAGCAAGTCTGAGGAGTGGGACTGTTTTAGAAACTGGCAAAGGGCCACTAAAAAGCTGATAAAAAAGAAATAAAAAGAATGAGAGTAAACTAGCCAGCAATATAAAAACAAGTTATAAGAGCTTTTATAGGCATATCAAAAGGAAGAGAGTAGCTAAAGTATACTTAGAAACAGAGACAAGAGAAATTATCATGGGTTATGAGGAAATGGAAGAGGCACTGAACAAATATTTTATGTCTTTCTTCACAGTAGTAGACATAAGTTCCATACAGGAAATAGATAGTAACCTAGGGATAAAAAGAATGAGGAAATTAAGGAAATTCATATCAGCAGAGACAAAGTATTGGAGAAATTTAAGGGACTAAAATCTGACAAATCCCCAGGACCTGATGCCTACATCCTAGGGTTCTAAAAGAGATAGCTGCAGAGATAGTGGATGGGCTAGCTATGATTTTCCAGAATTCCTAATTTCGGGAATGGTCCCATCAAATTGGAAGTTGATAAATGTTACACTGCTTTTCAAGAAAGGAAGGAGAGAGAAAACAGTGAACTACAGGCCAGTTAGCCTAACATCAGTCATTGTGAAAATGCTAGAATCTATTATTAAGGAAGTCTTAACAATGCACTTAAAGAAGCACAGTATGATTAGAACAAGTCAACATGGTTTTACTAAAAATCTTGTTTGACAAATTTATTAGAGTTTTTTGAGGATGTAACTGGTCGGGTGTATAAAGGGAAACCAGTAGATGTAGTATACTTGGATTTCCAAAAGGCATTCGGTAAGGTGTCATAAAAAAGGTTAATTGGTAAGTTAAGGGCTCATGGAGTTGGGGCTAATATATTAGCATGGCTAGAGGATTGGTTAACAGACAGGAAGCAGAGAATGAGCATAAATGGGGCATTTTCAAGTTGGCAGGCAGTAAAGAGTGGAGTGCTGCAGGATCAGTGATGGAGTCTCAGCTACTTACAATCTATATTAATGACAGATGAAAAGACAGAGAGTAATATATCTAAGTTTGCTGATGATACAAAGGTTGGTGGAAAGGTAAGCTATGGGGAGGACACAGATAGACTGCAAAGAGATATAGACAGGTTAAGTGAGTGGGCAACAAGCAGGCTGATAGAGTATAATGTAATGAAGTGTAAGTTATGCATTTTGGTCATAAGAATAGAAAAGCAGAATATTTCTGAAAAGTCATGCAACTTGTAAGTGTCGATGATCAAACAGACTCGGGTATGCTTGTATAAGGAATGCAGAAAATTAACATGCAGCTACAGCAAGCAATTAGGAAGGCAAATGGCATGTTGACCTTTATTGCAAGGGGATTAGAGTGCAGGAATGAGGAAGTATTGCTACAATTGTACATGGGGGCACAGTCTGAGGATAAGTGATGATAATTTAAGACTGAGATGAGGAGAAATTACTTCACTCAAAGTTGTGAATCTTTGGAATTCTCTACCCCAGAGGGTTGTGGATGCTCCATCATTGAACACATTTAAGGCTGGGATAGACAGATCTTTGGTCTCTCAGGGAATCAAGGGATACAGCGAATAAAGTGGAGTTGAATCCTAAAACATCAGCCATGATCGATTTGAATGGCGGAGCAGGCTTGATGGGCCATTTGGTCTACTCCTGCTCCTATTTCTCGTGTTCTTTGTCACCATTGTTTCTTTTGCCAATGACCTTAAATATGTGCCCTCTGGTTCTCGATCCTTCCACCAATGGGAAATGGGTTGTGGGCATCATTGGCAAGGCCAGCATTTATTGCCCATTCCAATTGCCCTTGAGAAGGTGATGGTGAGTCACCTTCTTCAAGCAATGCAGTCCATGTGGTGTAGGTGGGAATTTCCAGGTTTTTGACCCAGAGACAATGGAGGAAGGGTGATATATTCCAAATCAGGATGGTGTTTGGCTTGAAAGGAAACTTACATGTAGTTGTTTTCCCATGTGTCTGCTTTCCTCATCCTTCTAAGTGGTAGAGGTGCCAGGTTTGGGAGGTGCTGTCAAAGAAGCCTTGGCGTGTTGCTGCAGTGCATCCTGTAAATTGCACACACTGCAGCCACACTTCTACAATGGTGGAGGCAGTGAATGTTTAAGTTGGTTGATGGGATGTTGATCCAATGGGTCACTTTATACTGGATGTCTTCGAGCTTCTTGAGTGCTGTTGGCACTGCAGTCATTCAGGCAAGTGGAGAGTATTCCCAGCCTCTGATCTGCTCTTGTAGCCACAGTGTTTATGTGACTGGTCCAGTTAATTTTATGGTCACTGGTGACCCCCAGTTTTTTGATGGTGGGGGATTCAGTGATGGTAATGCTATTGAATGTCAAGGGGAGATGGTTAGTTTCTCTCTTGTTGGAGATGGTCATTGCCTAGCAATTGTGCTACATGAATATGATTTGCTACTTATCAGCCCAAGCCTGAATGTTGTCCAGGTCTTGCTGCAGGCGGGCACAGACTGCTTCATTATCTGAGGAGCTGCAAATGGAATTGAACATAGTGCAATCATCAGCAGACATCCTCATATCTGACCTTATGATGGAGGGAAGGTCATTGATGAAGCAACTAAAAATGGTTGGGCCTGAGACAATGCCTTGAGAAACTGCTGCTGCAATGTCCTGGAGCTGAGATGATTGGCCTTCCAAAAAAACATTTTCCTTTGTGCTAGATATGACTCCAACCAGTGGAAAGTTTACCCCATTTCCCATTGACTTCAATTTTGCTTAGGCTCCTTGATGCCATACTCAGTCAAGGGAAGTCACTTTCACCTCACCTCTGGAATTCAGCTCTTCTGTCCACATCTGAAGCAAGGCTTTAATGAGGTTTGGAGCCACATAGGATTCATTCCAATTAGACGCATTAGGATCAATTCCCCGACTGGCGCTCCCAATAAGGAATGGAGTGAATAAGCAAAGGCATGTCCAGTCGGTAAATTATCAGTTTGCAGTTTCTAATTTTTCACTCATTAACGTAAACGAACAGAAAATCAAGGTGTATGCACACCATCCCCCAAGTGTCCCAGCATGTTAGTTCTCCCTAGGAGATTTGCTCATCACCATAAGCATTCAATTAGGAAATCAGCCATATTCTTCATTCATTAGTGAATCATATTTTTGTGATGGTTTTGAGGTGCAGTACCATTTGAGATTCCACACTTTGAGGTTCGATGCCTTTGAAAAGTTTAAAGCTATGGATACACAGTAGACAAAGGGACTCAGAATTCTGGTTTGGCCCAAGGCAGAAACCCTAGGGATCTCCAGATCGAGAAGTGGAAAGTGGAAAATGGGAAGAGCTCAATTTTTGGCTTTTCTCCCTGTAACTTACATAGAATCGTGGAATTATAGAATGGCTAAAGCACAATAGGAGGCCATTTCACCCATCGTGTCTGTGCTGGTTCTCTGCAAGAGCCGCTCAGCTAGTCCCACTCCCTGGCCTTTTCCCCATAGTCCTGAAGATTTTTTGCAATTCAGATAATAAACAAATTCCCTTTTGAAAGCCATGGTTGAATCTGCCTCTCCCACATTCTCAGGCAGTGCATTCCAGATCCTAGATTTTCGCTGTGGAAAAAAGTTTTTCCTCATGTCACCTTTGGTTCGTTTGTCATTCAATTTAAATCAGTGTCCTCTGGTTCTCAACCCTTCCACCAATGGGAACAGTTTCTCCCCATCTACTCTGTCAAGATCCCTCATAACTTTCAATACCTCTGTCAAATTTCTTCTCAACCTTCTCTTCTCTAAGGAGAACAGCCCCAGCTTCTCCAATCTATCCATGTAACTTAAGTACCTCAGCCCCTGAAGCATTCTCGTAAATATTTTTTGCACCCTCTCTAAAGCCTTCACATTGTTCCTAAAGTGTAGTGCCCAAAACTGGACACAATACTACAGTTGAGGCCAAACCAGTGTTTTATAAAAGTTCACCAAAACTGCCTTGCTTTTATACTCTATGGGTTGAATTTTACAGATCACCCGATGTCGGTGTGCATGGCAGGGGGGGCGGGGGGTGGTGGTGGAGGAGGGGGCAAAAAATGCCTCCATGAGAGGGCCGCCATGCACCCTGACACCGGGGGGTCCGGCCCGATATTGCTGGCGGCGGCCCCCCCAGCTGCTTGGAGACAGGACCCCCAATTAACATTTTTAAACAAATTAAAATGAATTCATGGATCATACCTACTCCACTGCCTTCTGTCCCACTGCGTTCTTCCTGCCACTGGCCGGCACTCCCGCGTCTTTGGATCCCTGTCCAGGGAAACAAGGCGGAACAATTGTAGGGATGGGGAAGGAGGTAAATTTATCAGTGCGGGACTGGGTGGAATGGAGTCAAAGTAACATCATTGGTGTAGGGGATGGTGGGAATGGTTTGAGGTGGAAGTTTATGCACTTCTGCGGGGTGAGGGGGAAGGTCAGTTGGACAAAGTAAGTGTTTTGCGGGGGGGGGTGGTGGTGGGTAGACGGCAAGTAATTAATTTTATGGTTATTGGGGGCAGTGGGTGAGGGGCAAAGTAAATGTCTTTTTTTATTCACTGCATCTTGAAATATTTAATTTTAACTTTAGGGCCCAAAGCCCTTTAAAAATGGCAACAGCGCCTGTGCACAGGCAGATGACGCCATTGTTGGGGACAGACAGTCACCCCCCTTCACATGATTGGGGGGGGGGGGCGCGGGATGCGGCCTGCCTCTTCTATTGAAATGCAGGAGTGGGGGATCTCATGGTGTACACCATTAAACTTTTTCCTTCACCCTTGTGCTCAAAGTTTTTTGTGCTATAACTTGCTGTCAGTGCATTCACCTTGATGAATGATGAGACCAACTGTCTATTTCCTTTTCCTGTGAAATTTAAGGATTGAGAAAGAAACAGACAAACAATGGAGGAGGAGGATAAATTAGAGTCAAGTTAGATAAATAAAGAGAGGGAAGGTAATATTGGATTAAGAGAAAGAGAAAAAAAAGACTGAAAGGAAAAGTTAAAAAAATCAACATTTTAAAAATCTCAAACAACAATTCACTACTTGCAGGAATCCGATTAAACAGTTTAAATTGTTCCCCTTCCACCCTGGAGAGGTTGACTGACATTGCATTAATAATTATGTTGTTAAAAAGATACTTACATTCTTTTAAACTCCAGTTCTAACTTTCTGCAGAGAGTTTAATGGACAATTAAAGTGCAAATGCAGCAAATTCTTCAAAATAACAGGCAGGGTAAGAGGGAGATGTCCTTTCTGCAAAGCTAATAATGCAGTGGATCATGTAAATCGATCAGCAAGTTCGCAACTCACGCCATATCTGTTAATCCCTGAATTGCTGGCAGATTTGTACATTAGTAGTATCATGAGTAATTAACATGCCATTAATTTTCCAGCAAAATTCTGTCCATGATACTTTTACAGGATTTTCAGTTATTATTGTTTTGTGAATATAATTCTTGAACTAATTAAGTGACATACACTGTATTTGTGTAACATTTTCAAGTGTGAAAGATGCAAGAGTTCACTAACAGCAATGAACGTTTGATCTTTCTTTTATCGTGTTCGTTGAGGGAGCACTGTAGGCCAGAGCATCAGGAGAACACTGGTCTTCAATTATAGCATGAAATCTTTAATATTCATTTAAACAAACAGAAAGATTGTTAGTTTAACATCTTAACCAATCTGCCTGCCGCAGATGCATCTGTCCATGACAGTATTGGTAGGAGTGACCACCGCACAGTCCTTGTGGAGACAAAGTCCCACCTTCACATAGAGGATACTGTCCATCGTGTTGTGTGGCACTACCACCGTGCTAAATGGGATCGATTTCGAACAGATCTAACAATGCAAAACGGCGCTGTAGGCCATCAGCAGCAGCAGAATTGTACTCAACCACAATTTGTAACCTCATGCCCCACTCGACCATTACCATCAAGCCAGCAGACCAACCCTGGTTCAATGAAGTGTGCAGGACGGCATGCCAGGAGCAGCACCAGGTATACCTCAAAATGAGATGTCAACCTGGTGAAGCTACAACACAGGACTACTTGCGAGCCAAACAGCATAAGCAGCAGGCGATAGACTGAGCGAAGCAATCCCGTATCCAACGGATCAGATCTAAGCTCTGCAGTCCTGTCACATCCAGCCGTGAATGGTGGTGGACAATTAAACAACTAACTGGAGGAGGTGACTCCACAAATATCCCATCCTCAATGATGGGGGAGCCCAACACATCAGTGTAAAATATAAGGCTGAAGCATTTGCAACAATATTCAGGCAGAAGTGTCGAGTTGATGATCCATCTCAGCTTCCTCATGAAGTCCCCAGCATCACAGATGCCAGACCTCAGCCAATTTGATTCACTCCATGTGATATCAAGAAACGACTGAAGGCACTGGATACTGCAAAGGCTATGGGCCCTGACAATATTCCGGCAATAGTACTGAAGACCTGTGCTCCAGAACTAGCCGCGCCCCTAGCCAAGCCATTCCAGTACAGCTACAACACTGGCACCGACCCGGCCGTCTCAATTTCTCTGCTCCCCCTAACTCACTCTAACCTGCCCCTCTGAACTTGCCTCACTTCATTCTCTCAGGTCTAACCCCAACATTGTCATCAAACCTGCAGACAAGGGTGGTGCTGTTGTTGTCTGGCATACCAATCTCTATATTGCAGAGGCTCAGCGCCAACTCTCAGACACTTCTTCCTACTTCCCCCTGGACCACGACCCCACCACTGAACATCAAGCTACTGTCCACAGAACTGTCACTGATCTCATCTCCCCTGGAGATCTTCCCTCCACAGCTTCCAACCTCATAGTCCCGCAACCCCGGACAGCCTGCTTCTGCCTCCTTCCCAAAATCCACAAACAGGACTGTCCCAGCAAACCCATTGTTTCAGTCTGTTCTTGCCCCACTGAACTTATTCCTTCCTATCTTGACTCTATCTTTTCTCCCCTGGTCCAGTCTCTTCCCACCTACATCCGTGACTCTTCTGACACCCTATGTCATTTTGACAATTTTCAGTTTCCTGGCCCTAACTGCCTCCTCTTCACTATGGATGTCCAATCTCTCTACACCTCCATCCCCCATCAGGACGGTTTGAGGGCTCTCCGCTTCTTCCTTGAACAGAGGCCCAACCAGTTCCCATCCACCACCCTCCTCTGCCTGGCTGAATTTGTTCTCACATTGAACAACTTCTCCTTCAACTCCACTCACTTTATTCAAGTAAAAGGTGTTGCTATGGGTACCCGCATGGGTCCTATTTACACCTGTCTTTTTGTGGGATATGTCGAACATTCCTTGTTCCAGTCCTACTCAGGCCCCCTCCCACAACTCTTTCTCCGGTACATTGATGACTGTATCGGTGCCGTTTCCTGCTCCCGCCTGGAACTAGAAAATGTTATCAACTTTGCTTCTAATTTCCACCCTTCTCTCACCTTCACATGGTCCATCTCCGACAGTTCCCTTCCCTTCCTCGACTTCTCTGTTTCCATCTCCTGGAATAGGCTGTCTACTAATACTCATTATAAGTCCACCGACTCCCACAGCTACCTCGACTACATTTCTTCACACCCTGCCTCCTGTAAGGACTCCATTCCATTCTCCCAGTTTTTCTGTCTCCGACGCATCTGCTCTGATGATGCTACCTTCCACGACAGTGCTTCTGATATGTCTTCCTTTTTCCTCAACTGAAGATTCCCCTCCACTGTGGTTGACAGGGCCCTCAACCATGTCCGGCCCATTTCCCGCACCTCTGTTCTCACCCCTTCTCCTCCCTGCCAGAACTGCGACAGGGTTCCCTTGTCCTCACTTTCCACCCCACCAGGCTCCAGCTCCAAAGGATCATCCTTCGCCACTTCTGCCACATCCAGCGAGATGCCACCACCAAATGCAGGGAGTGTTCCCTCTGCGACACCCTTGTCCACTCCTCCATTACCCCCACCACCTCGGCCCCTTCCCACGGCACCTTTCCATGCAATCACAGGAGGTGAAATACCTGCCCATCTACCTCCTCTCTCCTCACTAACTAAGGCCCCAAACACTCCTTTCAGGTGAAGCAGCAATTTACTTGTACATCTTTCAATTTAGTATACTGTATTCGCTGCTCACAATGTGGTCTCCTCTACACTGGGGAGACCAAACGCAGATTGGGTGACCGCTTTGCGGAACACCTCCGCTCAGTCCGCAAGCATGATCCCGAGCTTCCGGTCGCTGGCCATTTCTACACCCCACCCTGCTCTCATGCTCACATCAAGAAGGGACACTGACCTGAAATGTTAACTGTGCTTCTCTCTCCGCAGATGCTGCCAGACCTGCTGAGTATTTCCAGCACTTTTTGTTTTTATTTCACACTTTTATAGATGGATTGCTGAAGATTTGGGGATTGAGTTCTCACCAAAAACATTAATTGCTTGCATTGCTACACCTCTGTAACTCAGTGAAAGGCACTTTCAAACCTTTTGCTGATCAGAATGGTCTTTATTCAAGTGCTGTGATATGATCCGAGAATGGTAACTTTCACTGATAAGATTTCAATCTGATGAGCTTAACTTGTTTCATATTATTAAAAAATATATATCAAATGGGAATAAGTGGCACAGCTATCAATTACAACTACTCAAATACTATAGGGTTCAGAAAACCGAACTAGAGAGCAGGTAGTTGCTCAGACTGAGAGACCAAAAGGAAAGAATGACCTTTAACCTATGACATTATGGACAACATGATGTTGAATAAATAGCTCACCATTTTCAACCAGATTAAGTCCGAACTCTTAAAGACTCAGCATTAAATTAAGTTTTATAACTTAATACTCATACTAAATAGAGACAACAGGCAATACAACAGGAACTATGGAAATACATATATACATATATAAAATCTGTATAAATAAAAATGTTGATATGTCTATCAGATTTCAGCCTTTGCAATTTACAAGTTATACCAGAAAAGAAGATCATAAGATCATAAGAAATAGGAGCAGGAGTAGGCTGTCCGGCCCCTCGAGCCTGCTCCGCCATTCAATAAGATCATGGCTGATCTTTTCGTGGACTCAGATCCACTTACCCGCGTTCTCACCGTATCCCTTAATTCCTTTATTATTCAAAAAGATATCTACCTTAGCTTTAAAAAAGTTTACTGAAGAAGCGTCAAAAACTTCACTGGGCAAGGAATTCCATAGATTAACAACCCTCTGGGTGAAGAAGTTCCTTCTTAATTCAGTCCTAAATCTGCTCCCTCTAATCTTGAGGCTATGCCCTCTTGTCCTAGCTTCACCTGCCAGTGGAAACATACTCTCCACTTGTATTTTATCTATTCCCTTCATGATTTTATATGTTTCTATAAGATCCCCCCTCATTCTTCTGAATTCCAATGAATATAATCCCAATCTACTCAATCTCTCCTCATAAGCCAACCCCCTCAACTCTGGAATCAACCTAGTGAACCTCCTCTGCACCCTCTCCAGTGCCAGTACATCCTTTCTCAAGTAAGGAGACCAAAACTGCACACAGTACTCCAGGTGCGGCCCCACCAGTACCTTATACAGCTGCAACATAACCTCTCTGCTTTTAAACTCAATCCCTTTAGCAATGAAGGACAAAATTCCATTTGCCTTCCTAATTACTTGCTGTACCTGCAGACCAACCTTCTGCGATTCATGCACAAGGACACCCAGGTCCCTCTGCATAGCAGCATGCTGCAACTTTTTACCATTCAAGTAATAATCCTTTTTACTGTTACTCCTACCGAAATGAATGACTTCACATTTATTAACATTGTATTCCATCTGCCAGTCCTTTGCCCACTCACTCAATGTATCTATGTTCCTCTGCAAAGTTTCACAGTCATCTACACACTTTGCTCTGCCACTCATCTTAGTGTCATCTGCAAACTTTGACACCCAACAAGTGGTCCCCAACTCCAAATCATCTATATAAATTGTAAATAATTGCGGACCCAACACCGATCCCTGAGGCACACCACTAGTGACTGATTGCCAACCAGAATAGCACTCATTTATCCCCACTCTCTGCTTCCTGTCAGTCAACCAATCCTCTATCCATGCTAATACTTTACCCCTAACGCCATGCATCCTTATTTTATATAGCAGCCTCTTGTGCGGCACCTTGTCGAAGGCTTTTTGGAAATCTAGGTACACCACATCCACTGGGTCCCCATTGTCCACCTTGCTCGTAATGTCATCATAGAATTCCAAAAGATTTGTCAAGCATGGCCTGCCCTTCATGAACCCATGCTGCGTCTGCCCAACGGGACAATTTCTATCGAGATGCCCTGCTATTTCTTCCTTGATGATAGACTCAAGCATCTTCCCCACTACAGAGGTTAAGCTAACTGGTCTATAGTTCCCCATCCTTTGTCTACCTCCCTTTTTAAACAGTGGAATCACATCTGCTGTTTTCCAATCTGCTGGGACTACCCCAGAGTCCAGTGAATTTTGGAAAATTATCGCCAGTGCACCTGCTATCTCTCCCACCATCTCTTTTAGTACCCTGGGATGCATTCCATCAGGGCCAGGAGACTTATCAATCCTTAGCTCCATTAGCTTGCCCAACACTACCTCTTCCGTAATAATGATTGTTTCCAGGTCCTCACCTACGTTCGTCTCTTTGTCAATTACTGGCATGTTATTAATGTCCTCCACTGTGAAGACCGATACAAAATACCTGTTCAATGCCTCGGCCATTTCATCATATCCCATAACTAAATTCCCCTTCTCATCCTCTAAAGGACCAACGTTTACTTTAGCCACTCTTTTTCTTTTTATATATTTATAGAAATTTTTGCTATCTGTCATTATATTCTGTGCTAGTTTTTTCTCATGTTCTATCTTACTTTTCTTTATAGCCCTTTTTGTGGCTCTCTGTTGACCTTTAAAGTTTTCCCAATCTTCAAGTTTCATGCTGTTTTTGGCCACTTTGTATGCCTTCTCTTTCAATTTGATAGCCTCTCTTATTTCCTTAGACACCCATGGCAGATTACCCCTTTTCTTCCAGTCCTTCCTTTTCACTGGAATATACTTTTGCTGAGCACTTTGAAAAATTGCTTTGAAAGTCCTCCACTGCTCGTCAACTGTCCCACCATAAAATCTTTGTTTCCAGTCTACTCTAGCCAAGTCCTCCCTCATTCTATTGTAGTCCCCCTTGTTCAAGCACAGGACCCTGATATTGGATTTTATTTTCACACTCTCCATCTGTATTCTAAATTCAACCATACTGTGATCACTCTTTCCAAAAGGATCCCTAACTATGAGGTCATTAATTATTCCTGTCTCATTACACAGTACTAGATCTAGGATAGCTTGCTCCCTCGTCGGTTCCATTACATACTGTTCAAGAAAACTATCACGGATACACTCAACGAACTCCTCCTCAAGGCTACCCTGACTGAGCCGGTTCAACCAATCTATATGTAGATTAAAATCCCCCATGATAATTGCCGTACCATTTTTACAGGCATTAGTTATTTCTTTGTTTATTGCCTGCCCCAATGTGATGTTATTATTTGGTGGCCTATAGACTACGCCTATCAATGACTTTTTCTTCTTCGAGTTTCTAATTTCCACCCAAATGGATTCAACCTCATTCTCCATAGAACCTAAATCATCTCTCAGCACCGCCCTGATGTCGTCCTTGAATATCAGAGCTACACCACCTCCCTTACCTTCCTGTCTGTCCTTCCGAATAGTCTGGTACCCGTGGATATTTAACTCCCAGTCGTGACCAACCTGTAACCATGTCTCCGTAATGGCTACCAAATCATATTAATTCGCGATGATTTGTGCCGTTAACTCATCAACCTTATTACGAATGCTCCGAGCATTCAGGTAAAGTGCCTTTATGCTAGCTTTCTTACCCTCATGATTTCCAACATCTCTAATAACTCCTGAGTTATCCTTCCTTTCTGATTGTTTCATAGTCTGCCTTGAACTTAAACCCTCCTGCACACATGTTAACCTGCTGCTTACCATTTTATTTACTATCATACTCCCTGTCGTTTTCCCTTTCCCTTCCCCCCGAGTCACTATTTTAAAGTCCTAGAGACCACCCTATTTATCCGTTTCGCGAGAACACTGGTTCCAGATCGGTTCAGGTGGAGACTGTCCCATCGGTACAGATCCCCCCGGTTCCAAAACTGATGCCAATGCCCCATGAAATGGAACCCCTCTTTCCCACACCACTCCCTTAGCCACATGTTTACTTCCCTAATATTCTTATCCCTAAGCCAATTTGCACGTGGCTCGTGATAATTTTTGTTGTTTCTCTAACCTTGGAATATCCAGGCTTCACCCAAAGGGAAAGGAGCCAATCTGGAGAAAACTCTAACAATATTGAGGCTCTTGCTAATTTCAAAATGTGCCTACCATGAGTTACCTCAACAATGATTTTAAAGGGATAAGCTCGATTAGCAACTACACATCATAACTATGCTCCAAGCTGCAGGTTATGTATAAACAGTGCTAAATGGGAGAACAGCAAATTACATAAAAATAATGATTTAGCCAACATCAGTACCCAGAGGAAAAAGATTAAGCAATTCAATATAACTGAATGGCTCTATGCATCTTAAGAATCTGAATGTTATACTGGTTTACAAATTGATGCAGTTTTTCCACACTTTGCTTACACTGCATTTACACAATCTAATTTTCTAGGGCAGTGAGCTGGCTCCAAAAAAAAAGGGTGATCCATATTGTCCCAGCTTTAAGTCTTCAACCTCTTGTCCAGTTGATCTTATAATCCCTGAACATATTGAAACACCTCATTATCTGGTCTATTCACCTGCCTGTATTACCTGGCTATCCTCTTTCGTCCTATTTGCTTCACTGAAAGCTCAGAACTCTGACTGCTCTGACTTGCTACTCAGCTTTAGTTTTCTGCTCCATACTGCCCAGCCAGTAACTGAATGTTTTTTCTCTCTCCAGCGCCACAGAAATTCTTGCAGTTTGCATAAGATTCCAGCATATGTGTTCCTCTCTACTTTCAATTCAAACTGTGTGCACAATGTCAACAGCGATGGCATAACATGATTTGTGTAACATTGCTACAGGCAATAGCTTTAATTAACCAAAAAGCCATGACTTCCGCAGTGTAGCTCAGAACAGACTGTGACCTGACAGGTTCTGCTCTGATATCAAACACATAGAGACATAAAGTGTGAACCAGTTTCCCTCTGCACCACACCGCACTGTAGCATCAAAGGAATTTAGATTTGACACCTGACTATATGTAATTGATAATCATTTGTTTCTTGCAGCCAATATGTTGCTCTACACAGCAAGTTAATGTTAATATTTATCAGGTTAATATTTATCTAGCTATAAAATAAACCAAAACAGGAGCCATTTGCATTGCATGCCAGTAAGTGTATTTTATCCTACTTTCCAGTATTCTTTTCAAAATAATATTTTACCTTTTTTTATTCTTTCATGGAATGTGGATGTCACTGGCAGACCAGCATTTGTTGCCCGTCCCTAATCGCTAGGCAATTGAAAGTTAACCACATTGCTGTGGGTTTGGTGTCACATGCAAGGACCAGGTAAGGATAGCAGATTTCCTTTCCTAAAGTACATTATTGAACCAGATGGGTTTTATGGCAATTGATGATAGTTTCATGGCACTATTACTGAGACTAGTTTTCAATTCAGATTTTTTTTTTAATTAATTAATTGTATTTATTAATTTATTGAATTTAAACTCCACCATCTGCTGGGGTGGGATTTGAACTCATGTCCTCAGGGCATTAGCCTGGGCCACTGTGTTATTAGTCCAGTACATTATCACTCTGCCACTTTTGGCCATAAGTAGCTCAATAGAACTCTTTCCCTCACAGAGCTGGATTCAAGGAAAATGCGTATTTCTGTAATCCAAAAATGTTGTCTCTGTTAAGGGCAATACCAACCAAAAAGAAAAGTCAGATGGCAGGCGTTGCCAACAATTAAATCATCAAACACGGTTAGCTTTCATCTCTCACACTGGTAACATTTAGAATGTTAATCATTCCAATGGTCAGGACTGACTGTAATCTATTAATTCCAGGCCACTGGATACATGTCAAGTACTAGATTTCAATTTTTGGAAGCCTCGTTACATTTTAACAGGGTATATTTTTCTGTGTACTAAAGCTGCTGGTACAGCACTTGAATGGGCACAGCAGCAGAGGAGAAAGTGTTTTCTAGGTCGATATAACAACATATTGCCCACTCAATTTTATGGCACAGCTTTTAGACCCACCAGAAGTGGTCTTACAAAAATTAAGTTGTAGCTTTAGTTAAGTATTATTATACATTGAAATAAAACCCAGTGCAATCACCCATCTGCCAAGGATAAGATTGAGCTGGACACTCGTTTTATTCATTTGACATGGGCCTTAGGGAAGCTTCATGAGTGATAGAACACCATTGCTTTTTCGTCTCTGTTTTTCATTTTTTCAGTTTCGAAGAGGTTTTCTGCTGCTTACTGTTATTATTTTTATTGTTTTATGATGTTGGCATTTTTATGTCTTTTCAACAATCTTAAAATATTATCAGAGGTTTATTTTCTCTTAATACTAAGTAATATGGAACCTAAAATAGATGAAAATTTCTTACTAATTTCTTTTTTTCTTTTTCTTTTGGGCCTCCTTATCTCGAGAGACAATGGATACGCGCCTGGAGGTGGTCAGTGGTTTGTGAAGCAGCGCCTGGAGTGGCTATAAAGGCCAATTCTGGAGTGACAGGCTCTTCCACAGGTGCTGCAGAGAAATTTGTTTGTCGGGGCTGTTGCACAGTTGGCTCTCCCCTTGCGCCTCTGTCTTTTTTCCTGCCAACTACTAAGTCTCTTCGACTCGCCACAATTTAGCCCTGTCTTTATCGCTGCCCGCCAGCTCTGGCGAATGCTGGCAACTGACTCCCACGACTTGTGATCAATGTCACACGATTTCATGTCGCGTTTGCAGACGTCTTTATAGCGGAGACATGGACGGCCGGTGGGTCTGATACCAGTGGCGAGCTCGCTGTACAATGTGTCTACTAATTTCTACTAATTCAATAAAATGCTGAATGCAATTGTAGCTTTATCCAAAACATTACCAAAACAAGAGAACTGGAAAATATGCAGAACACGAACAAAGTTATTTCAATACAAACTTTCATGAGAGCTACAGAATATCTAAGTGAAACAGTTTGATGACGAAACCATCAGCCATGCTCCTGTTAGCTCCAGACTCGACTATTTCAATGCACTCCTGGCCAAGTTCCCAACTTCCACCCTACATAAACTTGAACTCTTCCAAAAATTTAAGTCTATATTCTAACTCACACCAACTCAAGCTGTGATCCCAAACCTATGTTGATCCCTAGTCCACAAATGCCTCAAATTTAAAATGTTCTTCCTTGTTTACATATTGCCTCATGGCCTTGCCCCTCCCTATCTTTTTAATCTCTTCCAGCCCTGCCACCCTCCACAAACTCTGCTTTCCTCTAACTCGAGCCTCTTATGCATCCCCTACTTCTTTTACCCCACCAATGGCAGGCATGCCTTCAGCATAAACTCTGAAATTCCATCCTAAAACCTTCTTTCCTTCTCTCTTTCTTCCTGTAAGATCCTGCTTAAAACCTACCTCTTTGACTAAGATTTTGGCACCTGCCCTAATATTTCCTTATGCGGCTCAGTGCCAAATTTTGTTTGATATTGCTCCTATATACCATCCTGGGACATTTTACTACATTTAAGATGCTATATAAATGATGTTGTTGCGATAAAGTTCCTTCCATCAAAAGTACTTATTTATGTGTTACAAAATGATGTTGTGGAAACTGTTACAATGACTGTGCAGGAGCTCTTAAATGCTATTGCTACTTGCCACTAATAGTGCAATGTTACATATGGAATTAATCCAATATATTTATTTACTGCAACTTTGCCTTATTTATTTTATATTGATCTGGTGGTGTGCTAATACCAGTGGTTCATGACACACAGCTTCCTTTAGTAAGTGAAAGCTGGAAGTTATCATGCCAAATTTGTTGAGGCAGTAGCCAGGAAGACCCAGTTAATAAACAAGACTTCCTTTCTGCAGATATTTGTGATTTTTTTTTATTCCAGTGTTGCTGCTAGCTGTGCAAAACTCATGTGTTACAAACCTATGGCACCAAATCAACATGTAAGTGGTTATTAAAATCAGCCTTAAAGAAATTATGAATTTAATAACACACCAATTAAGGCAATTTCTCATGGATGCACCTCATTTAAATAAGCCAGACTGATATTTTCCATGCATTTGGGAGCTGTAAAAATGAGCTAAGACACACTTGAACCAGTTTTTAATGCTTCCCTTTCTGTTATTTTGATATTTGTACAGCTGCTTTTATAAATATAAATCTGGTAGAGTGGTAACAACAACACTGAATGGTTGAAGTAACAAGTACATAGAGGATCTCAATTACAAAAGAGACATTAAAGAAAACATACAGAAATTTATGTGCCTCTCTAACATCAAACAGGTGGAGAAGAAGTAGAACATGTAAAAGCTTTACTTGGTTAATGAGATTGCATGGATGTGCAAACTGGATGTTGAATATTGAAGAAAGAAGAAAGCTGGGGATTTTGATTTATGGTGCTACAGACATACGCTGGAAATTAGTTGGAAAAGAAAAAATACCAATGAGAGGGTCATTGAATTAACAAACGAGAGAAGCGCAGAATCTGATCATGATAAGAAAAATACATTGGTTAGGCATATTATTGTAGAAGCACAAGGAAAGCTGTTGGGATTGTTACTGTCCAGACAACTTGATGGTGACAAATCCACAGACAGGCAAAGAAAGATGTGGCTAGGTGATGTAACAAAATAGACAGGTGTAATGTCAGGGGCTGATCTAATCCATTTGCACATTGAAGACGTCAATGCCACAGTCACCAATCTTCGGCACAGAGAACACACAGCCATAAACCATTCAAAATTGTCACCATACACCCATCAAATTGGTTATCACAGAAATTTTAAGGCTGCTTGCTTGGTGACATTCAGAGATATGGAGGGATATGCCATATTGCAGTGTGCAACTAGAAGATTGACTCAGATAACTGTGCCCTGGCTAGTTGATTACTTGGTTCATATTTTGACGTTATGTAATTGAACAGCATGTCGTGCAACCTCACAGCATCCATGACATCCTGTGTGTCACTTTCGAGCACTCTCTTGCTCCTGCTGATTATTGTGTTAATGATGGATGTGGCCTGCTGTTGAGAAAAGAGCTCCTGATCCTCTGGCTGATTTTTCCTCCAGCTGAAGAGAGGAGGTGATCTTGACTATGGCCAGTACCATCTCTATGGTGCACTGTGGCTGCAGCTGTCTTTGCAACAGTAAGCTAACATCTGAATGGATTCTGTGCTGACCTGGAGCCTGTGAAATCAGTTTCTCATGGTCATTGTCAGGTAGGTATACCAGGGCATACATATGTGGTTGGTGGCATAATGACAATGTGCTCATTCCAACACTGGTGTCTGATGATATCCCTGACACACTTTATTCTGTCTTGTAACATTTCAACCATAAAACACCATTTGTTGTACTTCAATGCTAAGCCTTGTCATTAATTTTAATTTAATTTGCTGATCAACAACAGCAAAAATAGAAACAGAAAATGCTGAAAATACTCAGCAAGTCGGAGAGCATCTGTGGAGAGAGAAGCAAATTTAATGGCCAGGAATTTTCCAGACCCTGGGAGGCGGGCTGGGAGTCGAGGCGGGGTGAGGGGGCCAGAAAATTGTGGGGAATCGTCTTGAGACAGCTCCCCGATGAGGTCCCACCGTCAAAGCATTTTGCCAGTGGCGGGACTGGATGTGAAGCTTCCGCCTACTCCAAGGAGGCGGGCAGCCGATTAGCATAATTAAAGGCGCAATTAGGGGCAATTGCCCTGAGGCGCAGCTGAGGCTTCAGAGCTGCCGGCCTTCTGATTGGGCTGGCAGCCTCAGGAGCCTGCCCGCTGTCCTTAATTGGACATCAGACCTGTAGGTGGCAAATTAGGAGGCCATCAGTGGTAAAATTGCCGAGCAGGTCATACTGCTGGCAAGTGCAGGCTTGGGACTCGCATTATGCCCTGATGTCGAGGTCCTGACTCTTGTGATAAAATTCAGGCCAATGTTTCAGCTCGAAGATCTTTCATCGGACCTGCAAAAAGTTTTATATGTGACAAGTTTAGTGGAAGGGAGAGTGGGGAGGGGAGAATAGAACAAAAGGGAATTTCTGTGAAAGGGTAGAAGCCGGGGAGATGAAATGACCAAAAGGAAGATGGTGCAAGGCAAAAGGGATTGATAATGGGACAAGTAAACAAATAAAAGACAGGTCTGGAGGAGCTGTAAATGGAAAAACCAGAATAACAATCAACAGCTGCCATTCAAAAATAAAACCAAAAAACACAAAACAAAAGGAGACAAAGGTTATGATCTGAAATTGCTGAACTCAATCTTGAGTCGAGAAGGTTGTAAAGTGCCTAATCGAAAGATGAGGTGCTGTTCCTTGAGCTTAAGTTGAGCTTCATTGGAAGAGTTAAGGAGGCCAAGTATAGTGTGGGAGGGTGGGGAGAATTAAAATGACGGGCGAATGGAAGCTTGTGGAAGCTTGAAAACTGAACAGAGGTGTTCTGTAAAGTGACCACCCAATCTGTCTTTAGTCTCCCCAGTGTAAAGACTGCATCGTGAGCGGCTAATACAGTATACTAAATTGAAATTGTACTTCATCTGGAAGGAGTGTTTGGGCAGTGAGAAGGGAGGAGGTAAAAAGGCAGGTGTTGTCTCTCTGTATTTGCATGGAAAGGTGCCGTGGGAAGGGGAGGTATTGTTAGGGGTGAAATGGACAGGGGTGTTGTGAAGGGAATGGTCCCTTCGGAATGCTGAAAGCGGAGGGGAGGGGAAGATGCGTTTGGTAGTGGCATCATACTGGAGGTGGTGTAAATGACAGAGGATGATGCATTGAATGTGGAGGCTGGTGGGGTGGAAGGGGAGGACAAGGGGAACCCTATCGTGTTTCTGGGGGTGGGGTGGGAAGGCGTGAGAGCAGAAGTGCAGGAAATGGAATGAACACAGTCGAGAGAACTGCAAATGATGGAAATAATCAGCAGGTCCGCTGCATCTGTGGAGGGAGAACAACAAAAACAACTTGCGTTTACATAGTGCCTTTAGCATAGGAAAATGTCCTCGGGGATGAGCGATAATTATTGCCTTGCCCACATTCCAAGAGCATTTAAGAAAATATATTTTATCATCCAACTGCCCAGTCCAGCAGCAACCTTATGTAAATTTCAAATATGCAGCATGCACGTACCAGGCTAGATTTTACAGGGACCCCGATGTCAGGCTCCGTGGTGGGGAGGGCCAGAAGATCGGTCCGGCAGTGGCCCGCCATGAAGCCCAACTCCGGGAGGGTTGGGCCCAATCTTCCCGGTGGCGGCAGCGGCGGCGAGGCTCCATAGTGGAGCCTCCGCCGCTGGCTGACGGGACTTGGATCAACATATGGGAATGAATTATATGAATACATTTAAATACACTTACCTGCGATCTAACGGTCGGGCCGCAATCTTCAGAGTGGCGGTCAGCCCTCCCACGCCTTCACTTTTCTGTCTGGAAAAAGAAGGAGCCGCAGTGGTTGGGAAGGGGGGAGCATGAGATTTTTCATGTGGGGGAGGGTGCAGGGGTCAAATTTTCATCATTAGTGAAGGGAATGGTGGGAAGGGGTGACCTGTAAACTTTGTTCAGTTTGGGGGCGGGATGGTCATATTTGAAAGCTAATGGATTCTATAGGCCCGCCGCCAAAATATGACATGGAGGGTGCAGGCGAGCCGTCCCCGGCAATGGCGTCTGGCGCCAGCATCATTTTTAAAGAGCTTAGAGCCCTAAATGACAAGTGAAATTTTTAAAGAGACAGTTATTTTAAAGTTAATAAAAATGAATAGAAAAATCTTTCCATGCCCTCTCCCATCCCCCCAACAGCATTACATGTCATTCCTTCCCTCCCCCACCAAAATACTTACCTTGAATTTATGACCTCCCCACCCCCCCGCAAAGTTCACAACCTTTGCCCTTTGCCCCGTTCCAACGCCCCCTCGACCAATCAGGTTAGTTTGACCCCACCCCCCCCCCCCACTCCTGCACTGAGAAAATTACCTCCACCCCACTCCCCACAGGTGTCGCGCCTCATTTCTCTGGACGGGGAATCAAAGGCGCGGCAGTGCCGGTGCCAGGATGAAGATCGCGGAGGCTATTCAGGAGACAACGGGACCTTCATTAATTCAAGTAAGGTCATTTATTTCAATCTGTAAATTATGGTGCCATCACCAAGCGGCAGAGGGGGGTGGCGTGCCGCCATGAGACCTCTCGGCCTCCGTTGAGATTGGGCCGTGTCAGTGGCGTGCCTCATCCGGTGCGATCTTCATGCCCCCCCTGCCACCGTTCCCGACATCGAGGGCTCTATAAAATTCAGCCCTGTGTTTTGGGTGTGGAAAGGGCAGAAACTTAATTTTATTGTATTGGGGGGTGGGAAAGGGGCAATAGAATTCTGACTTGAACAGTGGGGTGAGGTGGTTCCCTTTAGAATTTAAATTAGCTGGCAGGGCTTGCTGCCCTTTAAAAATGGCACCTGCACCTGCATACAGGCAGCTGATGTATTGCCGGCATCGGAGACCCCACTCCCTCCACGTGATTGCGGGGCTGGGGTGGGCAGGCCGACTGGGGTATTTATATGAGCTGCTGTGCGGAAGATTGCAGCGGCCTGTTGGCATGCAGCCCACACGTGCAGGCCGCATCTTAAAATCCAGCCCACCATGTTCATGCTCAGTTCTTGTTGTTTGCCTGTTTAAATGGAATACTGAACGAATATTTTGAAATGGCAGCAAAGCATACTTTTGTAAAATACATGAAGTGTTGCCAGGGTCAATGCATTCTGTCTCTTTGATGCTTCGCCAAGCTGGCAGTGAATTATTGTTAAGATGTATTTTAAGGCAATATTGTACTAATTAAGTAATATCTGGGCATGCTTAGCTTGGAAGCAAAGTTTCTTCCTCACCTGCTCCAAGGTTCAGGGCATAGGTGTCATAACATATGTTCTTTCAGCATGTTCCATCCAGGCTGATTTAAGGGTTCTGTTGACAAGAGGATGGGCACAGCCCCCAGAAAGGACCACTCTTCTTTGCAGGGCTTTCAAAGATTCTGACTTCTGTAATATAATGTAATTTGGTGTTGTTACTGGGCAGAATATTTAAATAGTCTGTGAGCATCATCACAGGAAGTGATGTAATAGAACATGTACAGAACATCGTGTAGAGTGAAAGTGGAAGCCATAGTTGTGAGATGTATGTAAATAAACTCCTGTTCCTGTAACCGCCTATCTCTCAGATATTCTGTTATCGGCCTTGCTAGCATCAAAATATTACATGGTGGCAATGGTTCACTGAAGTAGAAATGAAAAAATCACTACTCTTACTGGAGAACTTCGAGAATGTAGCTGGACAGAACCAAGCAGAGGCGTGGCCAAAGATTTGTTAGGTGCCGTACGGCATCGGGTTTCACACAGAAGCTAGACAAGGAGCAGGCCTGTACATTACTATATGCCACGGGGAGTGGGTGGACGACATCCTCATAAGACAGGGCATAGGCGAAGTATAAGCTACATATGAGGAGGTCATTAAGGCTCTGGAGTCTTTAATATAAGAAAAAATGTATTCATCGAGCACGCCAAATTCAATAAATGGTCTCAGCTGGGAGGGGAAAGTATTAATTCATTTATCGATGACTTATATAAGGTCACTGAAGATTGTGAATACAGCAGTTTATGGGAAGAGTTCATTAGAGACAGGATCATGATCGGTGTAGCAGACAACGCTCTCTCAGATCATCTGCAGTCGAGAGATGATCTTATGTAAACCAAGGCAATTCTGTTAAGCAGGCAAGCAGAGGTTAGAAAATATTATCATTCGAGGGGACAGGGAGAGTCCGATTTCAAAAGTAGCAGACTTCATTGAATACTTACAGAAAGTGAAGGCGATAAATGGTGGTCAAAGACACGAAAGACGGGAAGAGCATCTAGAGGCAGCAGTGTCTCATTGCAGTAGGTGTGGCCAAGGGAGGCATTGGCGGGAAAATTGCCCAACCTGGGCAGTGGAGTGTTTTGTATGTAAAAAGAGGGGCCACTTCTAATTGGTATGCAGCAGCAAGAAACCAGGGTTGCCAAATATAAAAAACAAATACAAAGAAAATAAAAAAAGTTAACAAAGTACAGGATGTACAATGCGTTGAATTACCATTTCTAGGAGAAATCCACAGAGCAAGTGAAGATTCCTGGACGGCAGAGATTATTGTAGGAGGCTATCAGACAAGATTCAAATTGAACACTGGAGCAGCAGTTTCAGTACTGGCAGACACAGAACCATGGCTGAAGAAAGTGAGTATCAGACCCACAGGTAAAAAACTGTACAGACCTGGAGGCATTGAGCTGAAGGTAATAGGAGAGTTGAAAATGATTCTGAGTTACCGGGGAAAAGAAATTGCTGAGATGTTATATATTATCAAGAATCAGAATTGCTCGCTGTTAAGCAGAAAAGCTTAAATAAGTTTACCGTTAATATGCAGGCTTGAAGAGCTTAAAGGTTTAGAGGAACAGCCGAGGAATTTTAGGTAGGGCTGAATTCCATAAATTATTCAAAGGACTAGGAAAACTGTAAACAGCCTCCCACATCACATTAAGAAAGGATGCAGAACCATTGTACTTATGGATACCAGGCCAAGTTCCACACCCACTCTGAGAGAAAGTTAAGAAAGAAATTGAGTTAATGACCAAACAGGGAGTCAGTTCACCTGTTACAAAGTCTACAGGATGGTTCTCAGGTATGGCTCCAATGAAGAAACCAAATGGGTCCATTTGAATTACGCAATTAAACAAGGCAGTAGAGAGAAAAATGTACCTAATGGCATCAATGGTTGAGAGTCTGGCAAAGCTCAGGAAAAACATGATTTTCACTAAATTAGATGCTAACAGTGGATTTTGGCAAGTACCTTTGGATGAAGAATCTAAACTACTGACAACTTTTATAACAGCATTTGGAAGATTCTGTTTTAACAGATTACCTTTCAGAATTGAGTCAGCACTGGAAATTTTCCAAAGAACGATGTCCAGAATCCTGGAAGGATTAGATGGGATAGTCTGCCACATGGGCAACATGGTGATACACATTGCACGTCAGCAGGAACACGATGTGAGAGTGTGAGCTGTGTTGCAGAGGCTGCAGGAATCTAGTCTAACATTGAATGAGAATTGTGTCTTTGCACAATAAGTGGGGAGATTTCTAGGTCATGTCATTGATGGATCAGGCATCAGAGCAGACCCTCAAAAGATGAAAGTCATCAAAGACTTTCCTAAGCCTAAAAACATCACAGAGTTGCAAAGGTTTATGGACATTGTCAATCAGGTGGGATAGTTTCTGCTAAATCTAACTATGATAAATGAACCACTACAATGGTTACTAAAGAATGACAAGGCCTGGTGTTAGAGCAAGGTCCAACAAGAGTCTTTTAAAAAAAATCAAGCAGAAACTAATTTCTTCAGAAGTATCAGTACATTATGACCCAAAGTTACTAACCATTAGAGTAGCTTATGCATTAGCAACAAGCCTAGGTGCAGTATTGTTTCAGGTACAAAGCACTGGGAGTCTCGTTCATTAACAGAAACAGAGCAAAGATATGCAGTCACAGAAAAGGAAGCATTGGCAGCAACTTGGGCATGTGAGAAATTCTCTGACTATGTGCTAGGTCTTCAAGTTAAGATTGAAACAGATCACAAACCTTTAGTTACTCTACTAAATACAAAAGAACTAGCAAAGTTACCTCCAAGAGTGCAGAGGTTTAGATTAAGATAAATGAGATTCAACACTAAAACTGAAAATGTTCCTGGGAAACAGCAAATAACAGTGGATGCGTTATCAAGCATTACATCAGCAGGACCTGAAGATGATAACATTCTATTTTTTGATGAAGTAGTGGGATGGTGGGACTAAAACAGCTGAGTTTGCAGCATAAGCATAAGCAGCAAGCCCAGCCCAGCAACAGTATTTTGCAAAACATCTTGAATGTCTAACCATAGAGTCTGGGGGGCGGATTTTATGTCAAATGAAACTCAGTTGGAATGAAACCACAATATCACAGCTAAAGTAGCTGACTCTGAAGATAAGGAAAAAAAAGATGTATTTAACCAACGGATTTCACTAACCACAAAACACAGGAGTCACATGCAATTTTTTTTTTTTTACGGAATTATGTCTGTTAAACTCTCAACCCCTCTCAAGAGGATAAAAAGACAGCAGTGTCCAAGGTTCATTGCTGCAGCTGGGGTAGTCTGGTCAGCTACCTGAAGACTACAATCAAAGCTTGGTGACCTCCCACAAATGGATGTAAGTCGTATCCTTCACTGGGTAGCTTGTGGGGCATTGTATAGCAATTTTATTTCCGTAATGGGCATTGTATTACAAGACTGGATATTGAATTGTTAAATAAATCTAATGATTGATTAACCATAATAATTTGGTTTGTAGTCAGTGTTCTCCTGTAATTCTCAAGATCGGGCTTCATTCAGGGAAGAAGAATTCCCTACAAATGTGGAAGTCTATGATCAGTTTGCATTTAAGTGCATAGATATGGCTAGGTAGTAACCAACCATGGAAGCTCTTATTTCCCTCAAAGTCATATAACACTTATTTCTTAGCTCAAAACCATCATGAATTGAACTTGGAAATCAGTACGAACCTGTAATATATTTTGGGCTTGTATTTGTCAAGCTGTAGGAAGCAAAATTTAGGAGCCCCCGAAAACGGGCCTGGGGATCATCATGCACGATTAACCAATGCCCTTTCATTCCGATGCAAGCAGAACACAAAATTCATGCTGGCTGCTAATTTATATAATAGTGTGTGCAACCCAGTGCTAAATGTGCTGGTGAGTGGCTGCACAACCTCTTCAGAAGGCTCAAGTTCGTGCATCATTTAAAGCTAGCCTGCACTACTTACAGCCAGCCTGCTCCTCTCAAATGAGAGGTTAAATCTGGCTGGAGCAGGTACTATATGTGGCTGGGGAAGAGAGTCTGAGCAGCAAGAAGACTGACTAATGGCAACAGGGCAAAGAGCATGTTCTAAAGTTTTCAGACTCAGCATTGGAGGCCTTGATGCAGGAGGTGAACATGCGGAGAGATGTTCTCTATCCATAGGGGGCCAGGAGGCCCTCCAGACAAATTCTGAGAAGGCAATGGGAGCAGATAGCCACCGCAGTCAACATAAGCAGTGTAGCCCCATGGACCTGGATGCAGTGCCTCAAGAAGTTTATTGATCTCACACTAGGTCAATGAATTCATCTTCAAATGCCATATCCCACCAACTGAACCATTAGCCTCACACACTGTTCCATTCACCACCTTGACCTATCTACCACCAATCTCGATGAAACTTGATTCAAACCCTATATTCATAGCTTCACCTCACCCTCACAGGTTAAACACTGTTCCTTCACACTCGCATCAAACAGCTTAGAACCACTGCCAGCTATTCACTATGACAGACATATCATTCCACTGATGCAATTCCCTCTCTTTTGCAGAACATGATGGCGCATAACTGGAGGCAGCAGCACTGAACTAGCAGGGAACAGGCACGGCAGCATGCCCTTGCACCCATTGAGGAAACGGTGCACGCCATCATTGGAGCGACCATGGCTGAGGCTGTGACCAGCAATGAGTCTGAAACCATCAAAGATGATGGCATGCTCATGGTTAATCCTCCTTCTCACATCCCACTTCCCCATCATTCCACAATCTCTTCTGACTTACAAGTTGTCTATGGTGTAATCATGCACCTCTTACTTTCATTCTCTCCACTCTCCACAATCCTACACCTGTAGCTTTCTCCTTACAGATCCCCAAGACCTGCCACTTGGCCAGACAGTGGTGGAAGAGCAAGAAGACAGTGATGAAGAAGAAGCACCATCATGCTTTTCACACTCACAGTCACCTGCTCAGATAGGATCAACGCATGGTGAGCCACTGGGCATAAGTGGCCTGCAGCCTTGGAAGGGGGCAGGGTGAGTTTGCACATGTGTTCAGCTGCAGCAGAGAATTTAAATGAGAACTTTGATGGGACAGTGCACAGAAGAAGGCTGATGGATATTCACAAAGAAATATTTGGTACCTTGGCAGGCCTGTGGGAAAGTCAACGGTCAATGTCAAGGAGCATGGAGGAGTCTGGCACCCACCAAGCACAGGGATTTTCACAGAATTCTTCAGTGCGGAAGTGGTGGCCAACTCCAGGAGAGCACTTGGTGACAGCAGTCCCACAAACTGTCCCCTAACACATTGCCAGGATCACTGAGTTCCTACTCCGTAGCAGTGTTACCACGGAGCACAAACCTGCTGTCCTCTCTCAGGATGACATCGTTCACCTTCCTACCATTGTACTATGCCAGTTCTCTTGCTATTGCCTGTCAGCTCGCCAGCCCAGACTGCTGCCGGCAAGGTGATGCAATTTGAAGCTGAGCCTTCTAGGGCCAAAGATGTTTGAGGACCTCCTGTTCTGCCATTTGCAGTTCCCCCAGGAAAAAGTCAGCAGCCTTCCACCAGCCACTCTGCAGCCACTGGAGTAGTACTGGGATAGGCAAAGGCACATTGAAGAGAGACACAAAGGGAATGCACAGGGGTGATTAGTTCACTTTTGTATGGAGCAGTGAATGGTTTTATTTCTAAAGTTGTTTTGTAATGGTTCTTTTGTGGTGGCTTTTATTTCAGCATTGTAGCCAAGAGGTTGCTGTGATGGTCAGTGACAGGGGCAAGATAAGTTGTGGGACTGTTGGTGCACGCAGAATTGGGGCTATGGTTACTAGTACCACAGTCGAATGAGCTAATCATGGACAGCGTGGCCAGAAAGGGGATATGTTGGTTGCCTCTTCTCTTCCTCCTCCTCCTCTTCTTCCTCTGTATCATTGCCGTATAGCTGGATGCAAGGACTGTGCCCTCATGATGGAGAAGTTGTGCAGCATGCAGCAAACCATAATGAATCTTGACACAAACTCAGGCAAGTACTGTAAGGTTCTCCAGAGCAATCAAGGCAGTGGAAACTTTGTTTAAGCACCCCAATGGTCTTCTCTATCATGTTTCATGTGGCAGTATGCCTTTTGTTACATGCATGCTGCCCACTGGAGTCAAGAGCCAGGTGATCAGCGGATAATCCTTGCTGCCCAGTAACCACCCTCTGGTTTGTTGTGCTGGCTCAAAGGCAGATGCTACAGTGGACAGAATGAAGGCATCATGACTGCTGCCAGGATACCAAGCATTGACCTGCTTGATGGGTTCAGAATGGTTGTACACCAGCCGGACATTGAGGGTGTGGAATCCCACCTGGTTGCAGTACATTTCAGAATTTACATGCAGCGCTCACAAAGCGATGTGTGGAACATTAATGGCACCCCGCATCTTGGGGATACCTGCAACCCGGGCAAAGCTGTGTGCTCGCTTCTCCTGCTTCTCTCTGGTGAGATAGAATGAAATGATTTCAGCTCTCTTTGCATACAGAACCTCTGTGACATCCTTTATATAACATTTGACAGCGAAGGGGGAGATGTTACAATCATCGCCTGCTGTAGACTGGAAGGAGTCCCGATCATCTGGCCACGATCACCTTCACATCCACTGGCAATGCAGTCTGCGCCCTGGTCTGAGACTGCAGCACAGGTTTCAAATTTCAGTCAGCTTCTCCTTAGTAAAACAGAGACATCTGATGCACTGGGCTGGACTTTATAGGCCCCCTCGTGGCAGGATTGGGCGGGCGGCCCATAGAATAGCGATAGAGGGCGGGGGCCCATCACCACCCCAGCACCTAGCGATTTTGCTGGGGGTGGGATGGGCCGATAACGGTCTTCCTGCTCAGAGGTCAATTGAGGACCTTAAATTGAGGGCGGCACAGTGGCGCAGTGGTTAGCACCGCAGCCTCAAAGCTCCAGCGACCCGGGTTCAATTCTGGGTACTGCCTGTGTAGAGTTTGCAAGTTCTCCCTGTGTCTGCGTGGGTTTCCTCCGGGTGCTCCGGTTTCCTCCCACATGCCCAAGACTTGCAGGCTGATAGGTAAATTGGCCATTATAAATTGCCCCTAGTATAGGTAGGAGGTAGGGAGATATAGAGACATGTGGGGATGTGGTAGGAATATGGAATTAGTGTAGGATTAGTATAAATGGGTGGTTGATGGTCGGCACACACTCGGTGGGCCGAAGGGCCTGTTTCAGTGCTGTATCTCTAAATAAAATAAATAAATAAATAAATGGCCTATTAACGGCCACTTACAGGCCTCTTCCTGCCACCAATGGGATCTAACCAGCAGCGGGCAATGCCTCTGCCACGTGGGAGGGCACCTTATAAAAGGAGGTGCACTCCCTGCGGGTTTGTGGCGTTTCCCTCCTCCCTGGGCAATCTGTGTCCCGTGGAGGACCCCCACTGACAAAACCTCTATCTCCATAGATGCTCCTCCCCCTGGACTTTACACCCACCCCCCACCCCCCACCCCCCACCACACTACACTCACCGAGGCCTTCCAGACTGGTCTCGGTGATCCAGCCTCACTTATCTGAGATCTGGGGTTTTGCACTGGGCCTGGGTCCAAGGCCACTGCTTCCACTGGTACTGTCAATATGGCTGAGCTGCCGGCCCTATGATTGGCTGGCAGTTCTTGGAGGTGAAATCCCTGTG
Source organism: Heterodontus francisci (assembly GCF_036365525.1). Classification (NCBI taxonomy): domain Eukaryota; kingdom Metazoa; phylum Chordata; class Chondrichthyes; order Heterodontiformes; family Heterodontidae; genus Heterodontus; species Heterodontus francisci. The sequence continues at coordinate 143,541,335 of NC_090376.1, forward strand.
TATAAAGGGACAGAGATCCTGGCGCTGGAAAACTTGCCTCTGGAATAATGGAGGATCACGCTGGGGGGATGCGAAAAAGTGAAGTGGGGTCCCTGCACCTTTCAGCCCCATGCCTGGAGCTCCACCGCCTCCACAAGATCCTGGCCATTGTTTCTCATTAATGTTGAGGTGGGAGGATTGCGCCCTGAAGACCCTGGGCAGATATGGCCTCCTGCTGAGAGCCCTTCTCCCCATTGCCTTCCTCCCTCTTCGAGTAGCTTGTTCTTTGTGTCACCTCTGCTCTTTCTCCTTTTCATGCTACTGGCAAAGAGGGATACAAATAACTGCACCCATTCCTGGGAACATGTGGTCTGAACAGAACCTTTGAAGTTGGCAGCAATCCTTCAGCATGTGCCTCACCCCTCCCTGTAGACTTCAGCAACTTTAAATAGCAGTACAAAGCAGTTGATAATCCCTTTAAATAATGCTGGTGGAGGGTGTTCTTCCTGCTGTTGATCAAATTTTCAGCTTTGTGAGCTTAAGAGAGGGTGTTAATTGTAGAATTGAGGTCGAAAATGGCAGCACTGGCATCAATTCAGTATTACACACTGAATTACGTCAGAATCTGCCTACTCTACATACCTCGGGTGTGCACTCCCATCACCCTCACTAAAACCCTTACCAAAATGGCATCCGGCATGGCCAGCACCAGAAGTGTATGCAGGTACCACGGATGTTATTTTTGAACCGAAACAGCACCCATAACGCCAAAAATAGAGGCACTCTGAAGCCAAATTTTGCAGTCATAGACTTTCTATTGTATATTTACAATGATATTATGTGTTAATAGGACATTGATCTCGAAGTGGTTGCACACCCAGAACCAGTCAGAAATCCTTTCATTACTGTGTTGCTCCCTGTTGTGTTTTGGATTTTGAAAAATGAATACATTTGGCAATGTTCATTATCAACACAGTTTTGATTTTCTGGACACAGTTTGACATGCAGGAAACCAATATAATCATTCCCTCATGTCCATAAGAAGTCTACAGCATAAAAATCCATAACTGCTTTTATCCTTACAGTTAAGCGTTATGCAGTGGCTATTAATGAGGGAGATTTCAGGTCAGCATTTAACAGATGAGAGACATCAGTAAGAATGTCTCTATTGAGACCAAAGCAGTGCAAGCACTGCTGTTTTGTCAGTTCTGTCTGGCTCATTTTTGACATGTAAATTCTCGGAAAGGATAACATCCTTTGCTCACATTGTCTTCTTCCTCTGGACTCTCTTTCCTGCAATTAAATAATACCAACCAAGGCAAACAGAATGAAATAAAAACAAGAAATGCTGGAAATGCTCAGCAGGTCTGGCAGCATCTGTGGAGAGAGAAGCAGAGTTAACATTTCAGGTCAGTGACCCTTCTTCGGACCGTTACCCGAAACGTTAACTCTGCTTCTCTCTCCACAGATGCTGCCAGACCTGCTGAATATTTCCAGCATTTCTTGTTTTTATTTCAGATTTCCAGCATCCGCAGTATTTTGCTTTTATGCAAACAGAATGAATGTGGATTGCTGCTATTTATACCTTCTTTCATATGGGAGATTTTGATGTAGAAAATGTCAGTTTCTCTTAATATTTGGCATGATTATTGCTTAAATCATTGTCCTGTTACACAGGTGTTTTAGTTCAATGTATCAGATATAAATTTATGATAATTATGCTAAAGGTACATGACATTTTCAATTCAACAGCTCAGCTCAAAATGTATTGTCATACTGATTTTGCTAACTCACTGCTGAGTTATTAGATTTTCCTAGTGCTTGGACTGAATTCTGTATGTGATAAACACACTGCTTGTCTTCTGGTTGCTGGTTTCTGCAAGATCACTTATATTTTCTAGGTCTTTCTACATTGCTTACTCTGAATTTTTCAGCTTCCATATTGTAGATTACTTGAATCAGCGAGTTTCAACCACCTAAGTCTTCATGAATATCTCACTAGTGCTGATATTTAAGTAAGCCTAGGGTATGGTAGCATAGTGGTTATAATACTAGACTAGAAATTAGACGTTGTGAGCACGTGGTTAGCTGTTAAAGTTTATGCAATAAATTAGGAATTATGTAGGCTGGCACCAGAAAATAACCATTAAAGACTGCTGGATTATTGTACAGCCTAACTTATTTATGTCTCAGTCTGGTCTACATGATTGCAGTCCCATGTTATATAGTTGAACTATAATACCCTCAAGACAGTGAAAGACAGACAGTAAATTCAACCTTGCCAGAGTTACCCACATCCCAGATGAATTAAAAAAAACACTTTTGGTAATCGGCCTAAAATAACAACAAGACAATCTTTTCATTAACTATTTTAGCAACACCATAATATCTTTCTCCCATCCTTGATAAGCAGTAGAATGACACAATATCACAATATTAACAAAAGACAGACAAACAAATAAATATCAATAAAAGACACATATATTTACGGTAGAAATCAGTCACTGCAGCTCGCAGAAAGGAAAATAATAAAAGGTCATCATTTAAATGCTAAACTATTCTTTTCCAAATAAGATTTTTTACGTGCAGTGTTTCTTCTCTTGTATTTCCTCCCACTGCAGGAGCTGTGCTGATCGAACTGAATCTCTTAGAAGTCCCAATGTGATTTTCCTAAATCTGAAGAGCTACAACTCCTCAAATAGGCTGAAGAATTTCCTAACTAGCTGTCAAACTGAACAGAAAGAATTGCACAATCTGTGCTTGTTCAAAATTAAAATGGATACCCCTCAAGCATTCAGGATAATGAGCAAAACTTGCAGCATTTTTAGAGAACTAAGCTATGAACAAGATTCCGACTGTGACTATTTTTCTTAAACTCCAGTGACTGAATTTACTTTCAACAAGCTAAAACGGCAAACTACCTCTTATTTGTCACAATCACAATATTGAAAGGATCTTTCTAACGTTCGTCATTGATACGAATGCAAATAATTTCCATGAGGGTCTTTCTTATCTGCCATAGAAAAATGGTCTGAACAACTGTTTGCACTGATTCTCTCGGGTTTCATAAAATCATAGAATCATACAACACAGAAGAGGCCATTCAACCCATCGTGTCTGTGCCAGCTCTTTGAAAGAGCTATCCAATTAGTCCCACCACCCTGTTCTTTTCCCAAAGCCCTGCAAAATTTTCTTTTATAAGTATTGATTTCTGCCAATCTTTCACCAAAGTTACAGTGGGACATTAGGAAGCCCAAGCAGAAATTCTACCCCTTTGTATTTAGAGTTTTAGTAAAACTAAATGCAGGACATGGAATTTTCTAAATGCCTCTGGAACAACTGAGTAATCATTTCACAAAACTCTTGACCCTTAATGTGATATCTTCTCACATGTGTATTATCCATCTACATCTTATTTCTTATTGAGCCTATCAAAGATGAAATGCCCTTTCTTGTATGTTAATTAGTAGGTTCATTTTATGGTGGGGCTGACACTTTATCAACTCTCTATTCAGCCAAATGACTGTTGTGACTGTTTTATTTTTCTGGCTGTTCTGTCCTACCCAGCCACGTGCAAAGGAGGGCAGGGGAGTAGTTTGCTCTGTTTGTCTCTTTTATTTCCACAACTGCCCAGGAATTGCCAGTAAGATACAATATTGCATTGGACAAGGTATTGAGGCCTGGCCACATGTGCTGCAAGTCAGAAAGATAGGAGGGATATGGAGGAAGATGCATGTAAGATTTTTTAAGGCATGTGTATCTTAAGTATATTTTAAATAGATTTGTTGTTTTTAATGTCAAATTGATATTTTAAAGCACAGTTTAGTATTTTAAGTCCCTATTAGTACTTGTTAAATCACTATACCATAATTCCAAATCTTTCAGATTTCTGCCTCTTTCAGGAGGTCTCACAAAAGAACCTTGAATATGTGAGTCTGCTTCAGACTTCAGGCTTGGCTCAGTGATAGCACTCACACTTCAGTGACTGTACTTTAAAAGTGTTTTGGGATGACCTGAGGTCACAAAATGTGCTATATAAAAGTACATCATTCTTTCTTTATTTCCTTATCCCATCTGAAAACACGAAGTTAGCAGTTTGACCTCTGGCATTCTTCCGACTGGCCTGTACATCTGCCAATTAAACTGCCCATCACCCTCCCAAGAGTCGACTTTTATCTGACAACCTCCTACAAGAAGACCATCACTCCCAAAGTTTCAATGGCTAGTGGAAATCTGAATCCAAATAGGAAACTACCTGTTGTCTGATTATGACAAATGGCTCATTAATTCTTGCATGGGCAGGATATTTAGGCCTTGAGGGGCATGAGTGTGCAGGCGCAAGGCACGTAAATTTGCATTGCCAACTGGCATGCCAGTTTGCTGGCTCCATCCCGTTCCCAGGCCATTTTCCCTGAGGTGCAATCAGAGTCAGCGGGGCTACTTGTCTGCAAGCAGCAGGTAGCCAATTAACGGCAGTTAAAGACCTGTTAAGGCCTATGGTCAGAGGTCAACTGGAATTTTACAGTCCACTGGTGCCACCACCACCACCCCCCCCCCCTCCCACTCAAGACGCCGGGGACTAGGCCAACTGGCTGGCGGTAGACCATGGGACAAGCATTCTGAGTAGGCTTTGAAGTCCTCCCCATCTGCTTGGCCTTAGCTGTGGCTGCAGGTCGTCTTGTGGAGGTGTTACCCCTCCACAATGGTGGCCCAGCTGCGAAAGACATTTTAAAATTTAAAGTGTAAAAAGTTGGTGAGAGGACATCTCAAGATGGAGGCGCCCTCTCTCTCACTTACCTGAAAAGGCAGCCTGCTGCTTCTTCAGTGCTAGAGGGCCTCCTATTGGCCCTCCAGCTTTGTGAGCCCGTCCTTAATTGGCCAGTGAGTCCACCTTCTAGTCACTAATTGGACAATTCAGTGAAAATTACTGCTGGATGACTGTGCCCTAACAGTGCGGGTTGTGACCTCCATTTGACCCTTGATGTTGGGGTCCCATTCCAAAAGGGCAAAATCCTGCCCTGTATCAACATATATTATAGCTTAAACCAAAAATCCTTTCAAGTTTAAATAGCCAATATTTCCCAGTTATGGCAATAGTCTTAAAGTTTCTAACATCTTCACAGGGCCAGGCTCTGATACCTGCTGGACAATGTGTTGGTTGATAGGTCCACTCACAGTCAATGTACCAATCTGCAGCTTCTTCACCAGGCAGGAGATAAGAAAGCTCATAGCCTGTGAGTGCCTCCCACTGACTATGCCCCCTCTAACATGATGGAGCCATTTTCGTGCAGATCCATGAAAACTTTAAGGGAAGGATGGGTTCTGCCATATTCAGGTCCCAGCCTAATGTATGGCCCTTCTATCATTCTGCTAATGGAGACAGATCCTTAACAAAACTTTTGTCTTTCATCTGATGTTAAACATTCTCTTTGATATTTTAAGGTTTAAAATTTTTTAAATTTTAAAGTCATGCAAGTGGAATGTTTGTCTTCCCTGCTTATTTTATTCTTCTGATACTTCCATCTACACAAGCAAAAGAACTGATAGCATTCTAAATGAAATGGAAGGTTTCATAACAATTTCTCATTCCATTAAAATCTTGGTTCAATCCTATCTGTTATTCTGCTTTCTTGCCTAAATATTCTGTCACACCTGCCATTCTGATATTCAGTACATCTGAGCCAACTTTATCTGTGTTTGTCACCTTTGAAAAATCTACTATGGAGCTGCCGAATGAAACGTTATCAAAAAAGAAGTGTTGACTGCTATTTTTCTTCCATCGTAATGGTGCAGTTGCTGACTAATCTACGGGCAAGCTTAACCCAACTTGCTCGGCAGGAAACAAGTAGAATTGGATCGACTACTTATTTTACAATGTGTGCAATTTTATTTTTCATTGAGGTCAAATGGAAAATAAATTTGGACAGGCTGTAAAACAGGGCGGAGATGGAGGGGTTGGTGGGGCGGGGGGGTTAACCCAATTCATCAGATTAGAATTATCTAATGGCTCATTTAATCCTCCAACTTTGATCTTAAAGAGCATGGTAAATTAATTCTTCCATTCTTTTCTGATATTGGGGTTAAACTTCAAAGTTGTCAGGTGCTATAGGATTAAACTCAATGGAAAAGAAAATCGAGAGGAATGCATAACAGGTAGCTGATCTGCTACAGACTGTTTTGTGCCCCTGCCAAAGTTCAATTTTATCTCCACTGTGTTCAGACCAAGTTTCAATTTTTTTCAAGTCTGTTGGTCATCCACATCTCGGCTTCATCAAAACCTTTTAATGCCCAGCTGTTCAATCTCTGCAAGCATGACACTAAGCTTCCAATTGCTTGCCATTTTAATTCTCTGTCCCACTCAGACTCTGACCTTTCTGTCCTTGGCCTCTTATACTGTTCTAATGAAGCTCAATGGAAGCTTAAGGAACAGCACCACATCTTTCGATAATGGGACTTTGCAACCTTGCAGATTCAACATTGAGTTCAAGAATTTCAGAACATAATCACAACTCCCATTCTTTTGAGCAGTAAACATTGATAATGCTGCTGCTATTGAAAGCCTCTCTAGATCCATCTTTTGTTCCATTACTTATTCCATTACTGTCTCTTTTTGTTGTGCACTGTTGTGATACACATTTCAGAAGGTGTGGTTATGTTTTCAATGTACAATAGTGTGAGGTAAATGATGCAATGTACCATGTGATTTCTACTCTGTGTGTGAGGCTGCAGACAGTAATCATCCAGACCACACTCCTAGTTATACATGTCATGCTAGGCCCCCACTTGCCAATTTTTGTCATGAACATTGATTTTAAACTGTTACTGGAGTGAAGAAAGGGCTTGTTAAACAGATCAACCGTGGCTGGAAAAGACATTTGCATATTAACAGATAGTGCTTGGAAGGACAAAGGACCATTCCCTGACACATTCAACCTACAATGGACCTTGATCACCAGGTATTGTGTGTAAGAGGAGCATTCAACATTGCTAAGGTGATACAATCCAAGACGTGGTCAGACCAGTTAGTCACATGACTAACTTGCTTGGCAACCTGGGTTTTTCTGAATTGTACAAATACTTTGAACTGAGAAGATCGCTCCTGTCGGCTCCCATCTCTTTCTCACAAGCCTTTGAATCCACTGAAGACACATGAACCCCAAAACAGAAAAGTCTCCTACAGTGAACAAGGTGTAAGAAGAATACTGGGCCCCAATGAAAAGCAAGATCTACCTACAATCAAGGATTCTACAGTGAGCTTGAAGAACCATAACAAAATCTCTTTAGATATTGCCTCAAATGTTTCCACTTTATTTTTCTTCTGCTCTTTTATGTCTCTATTAGCATGTATGTATCGTGTATGCATGCGAGCGTGGGTGCGTTGTGTATTCGTAGGCGTCAACCAAATTAGAGTTTAAGTTCACGTTTAATAAATTTCAACTTTAAACCTAAGAAAGGCTGTTTATGCTGGTTTCTTTGCCTTATAATTGGAAAGGAGAAGCTAAAACATGGTGTGTTTCAAATTAAACCCTATTTCAGTAAGACCAGGTGAAGGCTGCAAGGGAACCTCTTTCTCACCTGGTTGTAACAGAAATTTGGGTGCTAGCTTCCGGAATTGACCCACAGACAGATGACAGAAATTGGAAGTGGTAAGCCAAATTGTTCCCAATCAAAAAAGAGCAAGATTTCAATACAGGGTTTCTTGTGGTTGTGTGTGATTGAATACTAACATGTCTGCAACTAGACGTAGTAGCTCCCAAAGCCAGAGTGAAATAAGTTGGGGTAAGTTAAAAGCGCTATATATGGAGGAATTGAGGAAAATGGCTGAGCAGTATGGGATCACTGTACATGACAAGCCTCGGAAGTCTGAACTCCTAAGGCTAGTGGCCAACCATTTTTTCCTTGAATCTGAAGAAGCAGAAACAGGGTTAGAAGTAGACTCCAACAGGGTATTGCTAGCAAAGATACAATTGGAACTGAGGAAACTTGAATTTGAGGAGAGGGAGAAAGAAAGAGCCTTCCAGAAGGAATGTGAAGAAATGAAAGGCAGGAGGGAGAGAGAGAGAGAGAGAGAGAAAGAACCTTCCAGAAAGAATGTGACGAAAGAGTGAGCTGAAGCGACGTGAGTTAACTAGGGGGTGACAGAGTAACCCTTGTGAAAGCAAGACCAATATGGAGGTGTGTAATTCAGGGCTGGGTACAGAATTGTTAAAACTCCTTCAACTAATCCAAAATTCAATGAGGAGGACGAGGAAGAATTTTTTGTCTCCTTTGAGAAACTGGCAAGGTGGCTAAAATGGCCAGCTGAGACCTGGCCTTTCTTACTGCAAAGCAAGCTAACTGGAAAAGCCCATGAGGTCTATTCCCTGATACCAGATGAGAGTTCATCAAATTACAAACTGACAAAAAGTGCAGTCCTCGGGGCTTATGAATTAGTACCCGAAGCCTATTTCCAAAAGTTTAGAACCTTATCTGGAGTTAGAAAGAAGTAAGCATCTGGCAGTTTGACCAGTGGCTGAAGGCTCTTAAAGTGCAGCTCAGCTATGAGAATCTCAGAGAAGTAATTCTGTTAGAGGAATTTAAAAACTCTCTCCCACTCTCCATAAAGACCCATGTAGAGGAGCAGCGGGTTCATAGAGCCCGGCAAGCTGAAGAGTTTGCTTTAATTTATAAGTCAGTTTCCCAGGGAAGAACCTTTCCTAATCACCCCCACAAATCAAAAAGGACAAAGGGTGGGAGGGTGATAGAAGCCCAGGCAGTCCTTAGAGAGAAAAGAAAGCAGGAAACACAGGGGGCCCTCCTCTGACCAAAAAGGAAGGTGCTGGAAGCAGGAATGAGACCTGGAGACCTGTGTGCTTCCATTGTAAGAAAGCAGGGCACTTAAGAGCTGACTGCTGGAAACTAAAGGGAATGCCGGTCGGGTTAATCAGGGCACACCCACTCAGTGAAGAACTGATCCTGATGGAAAGCACAGCAGAACAAGCTGTGGCTTTAATTGCTTTAAGAGTGAGCCCCAGGAAACTTACAGCTGCAAGTGCAGGCAAATTCATAGAATTCCTGAGGGTTATCAGGGTTTTGTTTTTGAAGGGAAAGTAACCCCTCGAGTGGGGCAAGCAAGCCCATAGTAATTCTCAGGGACACAGGGGCTACTAGATCCCTTTTACTGGGAAAAGGCCTGACCTTTCCCCCAGAGAGTGCAGTGAACACCAGAATGGTGGTGAATGGTATTGGAGGGCAATGTATGCCTGTACCTGTACACTGGTGCAGCAGGAGTGCGACCTAGTTTTGGGACCAGTGACTGTAGGAATTGTCCCTAGTTTGCCTGTGGATGGGGTTGACCTGTTCCTAGGTAACGATCTGGTGGGGGTGACGGTGGTAGCCCCCCCAGTTGTGAAAGTAAGACCACATGATTTCAGAGAGATAGGGTGGTGGCAGGAGACAGACCCCTGCAGTTTCCCTGACTGTGTAGTGGATCAGGCCATGATCAAATCAGCTCCCCCAGAGGAGACTGAATTGGCACTGCAGGCAGATGACCAGGTCCATCTGTCTGAGACTTTCTTTGGAAAGTTGGGACACCCAGGGAATGAATTAAATGGATTTTCCCTAGGTGAGGCTCAGCGAGCTGACCCAGTATTGTGAGAGGCAGCACAGGCTGCCCAGTCTGAAAGTGAAACAGAGGGAGTCCTTGATTGCTACTATTTAAAGAATGAGGTGCTGATGAGGAAATGGAGTTCTCCTCACAGACCTGAGAGCAAGGAGTAAACATTACTTCACCAGTTAGTGGTGGCGCAGAGGTATTAGAGAGAAATATTAAGAAGGGCCCATGAGACTACAGTGGCTGTACATGCCGGTATATGAAAGACCAAAGCTTGCATACGACAACAGTTTGACTGGCCAAATCTCCACAAAGATGTGGTGGAATACTGCAAGAGTTACCACATGCGCCAGGTTGAGGGGAAAGCCCAAACTACAGTGACACCTGCACCCCTAAGTCCTGTATCGGTGTCAGGAGGACCGTCCAGTAGAGGGCAGGTGAACTGTAAGGAACGTCCACCGAGAACAAAAGGGAACAGGCAGGCACACGGCGAGCAAAGGTTTAGAAAGAGAAGGGAAAAAACTGACCAAGATGGCAGGTTAAAGGAAGTCCGGGAGGAATCCCAGATGAAAACCTCTACTATCCGATCAGATAACCCTGAAAGATGTGAGAAGTTAGACCTCACATCCTCCTATGTAAATGCAGACACTGGCAGCACCCCACCAGAGTTGCTAACAACATTTACAGGAACTTGCAGAGACAAAGAAAGACCTCTTGGGGGGCAGAGAGGGTGAGAGGGGGCAGTCAAAGTGCCACAGGGCAGTAGAGTCTGCACATATACCTCCATGCAGGATAGTCCTCTGTGACATAGGGGAGATTGGCAAAGACTCCTCCCCCACAGTCAGAACCAAAGAGAATCACCCATCCCCCAAAGTCAAAAGCCTTTGCATGACTCAGCATAGCACTGAAACAGAGTTCAGGATAGACCCACCCACTACTGAGTCTCCTGAAGAAAAAACCTCAGCAAGAACAAAGATCCTAGGCAGCCATGGAAATGGGCAAATGGAAAAGAAACTTCCTCTGAAAAGAACCACATGTTTACTGGGATGCCAAAAAGCGGGGGTGGCGGGGGTGGGGCAGTTTTAATAAGTTTTAGGATTTGTGAATGAATGAGAGAAATGCATGTTTTTTCTGTATCTTATATTTTCTCTCGACCCTTTTAATGAAATGTGCCTTTTCTCAAATCGCATTTCATTCAGTTGGGTGTGAAGGTATCATGCTAGGCCTTCACTTGCCAAGAATGAGGCACATTAATTTTGTCATAAACATTGATTTTAAACTGTTACTGGAGTGAAGAAGGGACTTGTTAATCAAATCAGCCATGGCTGGAAAAGATATTTGCATATTAACAGATTGGCAATACAAAGGACCAATCCCTGACACATTCAATTCACACTGGAGCTTGATCACTGGGTATTGTGTGTAAGAGGAGCATTCTAGAGACTGATAAGGTGATACAAACCAAGACGTGGTCAGACCAGTTAGTCACATGACTAACCTACCTGTCAACCTGGGTTTTTCTGAATTGTACAGTTTGAACTCAGAGAGTGTCTGTTTGCTCCTGAGCTGAGAAGATCTTTCCTGTCGGCTCCTATCTCTTTCTCACAAGCCTTTGAACCACTGGAGACACATGAACCTCAAAACAGAAAAGTTTCCTACAGTGAACAAGCTTTAAGAAGAATACTGGGTCCAAATAAAAAACAAGATCTACCTACAATCAAGGACTCTACAGTGAGCTCGAAGAACCATAACAAAATCTCTTCAGATATTGCCTCAAACCTTTCCACTTTATTTTTCTTTTGCTCTTTTCTGTCTCTATCTGCATGTGTGTATCGTGTATGCATGTTAGAGTGGGTGTGTCGTGTATTCGTAGGCATCAACCAAATTAGAGTTTAAGTTCAAGTTTAATAAATTTCAAACTTTCTTCTTTAAACCTATAAAGCCTATTTGTGCTGGTTTCTTTGCCTTATAATTGGAAAGCGGTGAACAAGGATTCACCAAGGGGGAACTAAAAACACAGTGTGCTTAAAATTAAATCCTGTTACAGTAAGACCAGGTGAAGGCTGAAAGGGAACCCTAGACCTCTTTCTCACCTGGTCATATCATACACATGCAGCATAGTCATCAATAAAGAACTCATGTTATGTTTTATCCACTCCCTTCTGCATGGTTGGTACTTATGCATTGTCAACAATAACACAAGGAAAAGAAAACACAATATGTTAGCAGCAGTGGAGACTTTTTGATTTTAAACTCCACCATTTCCAATGTTGTGCCAGTGCACAGACATTGGACGATCCTTGAAGACTCAGAAGGACCTGACTTTTGACTTTACTGTTTGCAACACCACAGCAGCCTCTGTAGGCGGCTCTGCATTTGTGTAGGGTAAAGTTCTTGGCACTCTAGCTGTGAAATCAGACCATTGCAGACTCGAGTAGAGAGTTCAGTTCCAATAGGGAGTCGAGTTCTCAGAAAACACCCACATATAGGAGTACATTAGGGTAATTCTGGACCTACAAGGAGAATCTGTAAGTTATGGCAGATCCTCTATACATCGTGTCGAGAGGTGTAACGCCAAAGTGGTACTTGGGCAGAGACACTGGGTAGCTGTATCGGGCTACTGGATCAGCAGCAGGACAGAACAAGTCATAGCCTTGATTGTGCCAAGGTTGTGCGATCGGAACGAAGGAATCAGGCATATTCTGAGGGTTAAAAGAAAGTATAGCACCATTTCTGTCTTTTTGGTTGTCAAGCGGCAAAACCACCCTTTGTGGACAGGGCCACCTGAAAGCGTGCCAACCTTGAGACAGCACCATGCACTCCAAGCCTCACAATACCGTTCTACTGGGCTGTGGCAACTTGTAAACAGTTACTGCTGCAGTATTTTTTTTTCATGAACAGTCAGCAAGTTTCTTTTACCTGTGGAGAAAGCTGATATCAGAAACATTGCAAGGATGACTACCAACTTTTCATCCATCAGTTCAAAAGTGGCTGATGTTGTCTCTGACTTCAAATTGTTTAAACAGCAATTTGAATTGTGGTTCATCATCTTGGCAGTATCTGAGCCAACTAAGCAAGCTGTGAAAATATGCATCACTGTAAGCAATGAAGATTTGCTCTGGCTGAACACATCTGGACTCACAGAAGAGAAATTAACAGATTCTGGTAAGATTTGGTCTATGCTGGAAGATCAAATCAGGATCAAGCTTAATTTCCGTATTCACCATCTTGAGTTCATGTCTTTTCATCAGCAACCACATGAATCTGTTGATCACTTCATGAGCAGGTGTCAAGACAAGGGATATGACAGCAACTTCTCAGATGTAGAGCCCGTAGAGTGAATCACAGAATTGGCCATTGTGTCAACGCCGATCAAGGCATACCAGAAGAATCTCTTGGAGAACCCATTGATGCCTTAGTCAAGGACGGAGCAAGTACAAAGTAATTATTGCAGGACAAGAAATTTTGCAATCTTTGTGTTCTACCTCAACAATTGGTACATTGTCCAAAGGTTCTAAGTCTGCAAAAACATGTAAGAAATGGGGGCTATTACATACACCAAAGAGCTGTCCAGCATTCCCTGATGTGTGCAAAGCAGGTGGTAAAATGTCCTAGTTCAACTGTGGCACACACATTGGGCTGAATTTTATGGGCCCCCAGAGATGGGCCAGGAGGTTGGGCAGGTGCCCATAGAATTGTGACGGGAGGTGTGGTGGAGGGCCCATCGCCTTCCCATCGCATCAGAATTTAGTCAGGGGTGGGATAGGCCAATAACAGCCTTCCCAAGCAGAGGCCAATTGAGGCCCAGTGGCAGCGGTGGAGGATGGGGGGCAGGGGGTCTTCCGCCAAATGGAGAGGTCACTCAGTAAAACAAGACAACCTTCCAGCTGACTTGTGGGGGCAATCTGTGGCCTGCGGAGGGGCCCCCCCCAGTAAACAGCCCAGCACCCTCGACCCCCTCCCCCTGTACTCAATCCCCACCCACCTGCCCCGGCGGCCCCAGCTCAGTTACCTCAGCTCCAGATCTCCAGTGCTGGGCTTGGGTTCAAGGTCTGGTGCAGTACTGGCAGTGACCACTGCTTCCAGTGGTACTGGTGATACTACTGAGCTGTTGGCCCTGCGATTGGCTGGCAGCTCTTGGAGGAGGGATCCCCATCTTTAAAGGGATTGGGATCCCACCGCTGGGCTTTTAACTGGTCTGGCACCAAAGAATCTCACCGGTGATAGGGGTGACGGCTCCAAATGGCTGAGGTGGGTTTTCCCCCCACCTTTTCGGCCCAGTCATAGTTATGGTTTATTTAAGGGGGATAATTTTTATTTAGAAAAAAGGGGGGATGTTGTGGAACATCTTTCAGAAGGTGCAGTTATGTTTTAGATGTACAACAGTGTAAGGGAAATGATGTAATGTACTGTGATTTCTACTCTGTGTGTGCTTACGAGTAGTCGTCCAGACTAGACTGATGTGAGATTACCCCCAGTTGTACAGGTGCAGTATAGTTGTCAATAAAGAAAAGAGGTTATGTGTTAACCGATCCCTTATGCGTGGTTGGTACTTCTGTATGGGCAACACGAACACAAGGAGAAGAAAACACAATATGCACCATCTTCACTTTTGTCATTTAATTTCTCTCTGCCTTCCAACCTATCACAGACTTTTGTTTTTTCGACCCCCTCCCCACTTTCCCAGCCTCTGTATTTGCTTAAAACATGTTACTTCTCTAACATTTTCCAATTCTGATGAAAGGTCACTGACTTCTAACTTTAACACTGTTTCTCTCTCCACAGATGTTGGGCTGGATTTTGTTCTCCCCCAAGCGTCGGGTTCCATGCCGGTGTGGGGGGGAGCTTGATGATGCCTCTAGGAGAGGGTCACCATGCACTCCCACGCCAGGAGGGCCTGGCCCAATATTACTGGCAGTGGTGAAGCCTTGTGGCGGCCCCCCTGCTGCTCGGCTATGGGACCTCAATTTGAATATACAAATAAATTTAAATGAACAAATTAACGAAACTCATGTTGCTACCTGATGTCTTGCTGTGATCTTTGACCCGGTGGCTGGCACTCCTGTGCCTTCGGATCCCCATCTGGGGAAGCGCTGTGCCACACTGGTGGGGAGGAAGTAAGTTTATCAGTGCGGGAGCGAGGAACAGGGTCAAATTAATGTCATGGGTGTAGTTGATCTTGGGAAGGGTTGGAGTTGAAAGTTTGTGCAGTTGGGCGGGGAGGAAGAGGTGAAGATCAGATTGTAAAGGTAAGTGTTTTGGGGGAGGAAGAGCAAATAGTTAATGTAATTGTTATTGGGGGCGTGGGGGAGGGGCAAAAGAAAAGTATTTATTTATTTTTATTCACTTCACCTTTAACTCTTTAAATTTCCCAGTAAGGCTGTCAGCAGTTTAAAAATGGCATCAGTGCCCGCGCACAGGCAGCTGACGCCATTGGCGGGAACGGACAGCCCGATCCCTCCACATAATTGAGGGGGGTGATATGGCCCGCCCCGGCTATTTAAATGAGCCGCTGCACAGAAGTTTGCGGTGGCACCGCAACGTATGGCTCGCATGGGTGGGCCGCTGCTTTTTTTGCCCGAACTCAGCGGCGGGCACATAAACTTCAGTCGGAAGTTCAGCCGGATCCGCTGAGCAATTCCAGCATTTTCTGATTTTATTTCTTCAATCTGTCTTAGGGATGAATTTTACCAGTCAAACACTGGTGGGTTGGGGTCTACGCGGGTATCAAAATTTTTAAAACCTGAACTCCGATCCAACCTGCCTCCAACCCGTCCACTTCTGCATTTAATGGTGGCCAAATAAGGGGCAGGATGCCAACCCACTCCCAGGAGGCAAATTGACAATGTAAACATTTTAATGAGGCTGGCAGATTCTAATTTAAACTGCTTTGCAGGTCTTATACTGGGCGTCAGGTTTTCCAAGCCATGGGAAACTCAACAGTTCAAGTGAGTAGAGGAAAAGCCTTTAGAGCACTGCTTTTGGGCCAGGAGGAGTAGATATGCTTGCCCCAAGCTACCCACCATCAGAGCCCCATGCATATCGAAACCCCCAGGATTGGACTACAACCACCCTCCCCCTGGCCCCACCATGGTTATTGCTGGAACATCCCCGCCAAACCAAACATCCCTTGGACGGGGTTCAGACAACCACACCTCACCTCCACCCCACTCCAAGATCAGACCCTCACCCCCCGGGGTGTCTAATAGTTCTGCCTCTTATGTGGACTGCTCCAGCATCCTCCCATTAAAACTCCAAAGCATGCAGGGAAACTTCCCATATGAAACTCCACCTTCCGGCTTACATAACCTACTCCTGTTAAAATGCAGGCCTTATTAGTAATCCTTTATTTTTAAAATATGCCCCTGTTCACCCCGATCCTAAAAAAGATGATTAGTGCTGTGTTCTAAATCTGCCTATTCCCATACATTGGTACTTTTTAAAGCTATGTATGTTAAAGTGTCGTGTACTCATTTAGCATGTCATAAAATTGCCCTCTTACTGTTAGCTTCACAATTCCTATCACTTTAGAAATCCTAGCCTAATACATTATTGTCAGCAATAGTTTTGACATGGCTATTCCATTGCTGATTTTGTTGCCTTTGCTATGCAACTCTGTATAGCCATGTATCTGGATGGTTGAATGGTGTTCAGGGATATTACCTGCAGTTAGGTCTTATGACTCTCGGAAAGCATCTGAAGAAGTGCTGGAAAGGGGATCTAATTTAATAAGATCCATATGGCTGCATGAATTTTAATAGAGCAGAGCATAGGCATTTTGAAGTCTTGATTTAGGCACTTGGATAAATCTAGGAAAGCCTCACATCAGGTGGGTACATAAGGAGGAGAGGAGGTACAGGAAGGGAGACATCAGCCAGCAGCTAGAGTAAGGAGACAGCAGCTAGTTGCTGAGTGCTTTCAGTAAATAGAAATTGAAAAGTAAAATAAAATCCCTCTCCCACCTGTATCTCCGCCCACCCCCAGCTACCTGCATTATTAAAGGCACTACACTCACTACACTGCCTCAATAACAGAAGCATCACTTTCTGATATTATCCGCTCAGTCCACGAAATTGGATGCATGTAGAAAAATGAACTCTAAAGGCTCTGTAGTTAATGAAGTTTTAATTTCTACTGTAATATTTTCTACACGATAATTTCAAATACTAACTATAACCAATTTACAACCTGGGATTCTATAAAATGAAGGCTTTGTGACAAGCAGTCACTTGCTTTATAATATGCTGCTGATCATAAATGTATGGCAGAATGGGAGAATGGAATGTTTTACTGTTAAGTATAAGCTTTGAGCAAGGGAGCGTGGATGTCCACGTGGGAATAATCAATGATTTCTTTGACATTGAAAATTCCCGCCACTTGTGAAACATTCCAGTGTCCATTATGTTGTCATTGGAAAGGAGATGAACTTGTTAACTTTGCAGAACAATGCATGCTTGTCTTGCTCAATGCACTTGTGCACAGCAATGTGGTTATTGTTACAGATATCACCAATGGCAGTTTTAGTAGTGAATTAGTATAGAAATTAAAGGCAGTTGTAATCTTGATAAGCACTGGCCTGTGGTCGAGGAGGATGTTAGGTCAGTTTGCAGCACAGGACAGAACTAAGTAATTATGTCCTTGATAAAACAAAGCCTTAGCAGGTATTGTTCCTTCATCAAACTCCTATATACTCTATTGAGTGGGTATCAACACCTCTAATGCAGCTTCAGCTACTTCATATTGATCTATTGCTTCTCTTTTTCTTCCAAGAAGCAAAGTATAAGCAGCAGTCTGAAAGAGATGAAATTTGGGAGCAGAACAGTTGGTGGAAATGAAAGTTCCTTAACAAATGGAGCAAAGGCAGAAGTAAGAAGTATTTGGCAACAGGAAAAAGACAACAGAAAATTTTTTAAAACTCAGAAATAAGCTTTTAACTGCACCTGTATGCATTGACATGAACAAACACAATAGTGACCAGGAGCAGGAACTCTAACTGATCTGTTCTCTCCTTGTCCAGGGCACTGAGGCCAATTGTAGCACACTACCTGTGATCAGAAGCCATCATCGACCTGGCATTGAACCTGCAACATTGATGGTCAGAGAGTGTCAGTGCTACAGTAGACAAATAAGGCAACTGGGGAGTTATTCTAGCATTTTAAATTATTATCTCTCCAATTTAATTTGGTGCTAAAATATGCGTTTTGGCCTGGGAATATATATTGGGATATATCACATTAAAATGAAACCCCTGCTCAGTCCTACATGCTTGTTAAAACCTATCAGAATTGCACTGTAATAGTGAAAAAAAAATCAAGATAATGAGCTATCAATGTGAATCAGATCTAAAAAAGTCAACTTTTTCAGAAAGTTGTTGAGTTTTCCACAGCAAAACAAAATAATTTAACCACCATGTCATATAAAAAAGCAAGTACATATTTATTGCATGGATATCTTGATATGGTGTTAATTATTATTTAGGTCTGAAATTCTGCACAGTTTTGTGTCAATTAGCAAAATAATACTGACCCATATAAAATGTCTTTAATAGAACAATGTAGTTTCATAATTTACAATAGGAATTTTTAGTACTACCTAAAAAGCTTACAGTATATTACTTACATTGATTACAACAGTAAAGTGAATAATCAGTTCTTTACCAACCACTCCCTGGTGTGCAGCAAGGTTAGACTCAAACCAAAGAAGCTGCATCACTCTAAGCAGAAGGGCCGCCTGCGCATCAACACGAGCAGAATTTCTTATCCACAGCCGTTACATAAGTTTTCTAAATTCACTTGAAAAAGCCTTTCAAAACACTCCCACAGGGGATGCAGAGACCAAGTGGGCCCACATCAGAGACGCCATCTATGACTCAGCAATGACCACCTATGGCAAACGTGTGAAGCAGAATGCAGACTGGTTTCAATCTCACTTTGAAGAGCTGGAACCTGTCATAGCCACTAAGCGCATTGCACTGTTGAACTACAAGAAAGCCCCCAGCGAGTTAACATCCGTAGCACTTCAAGCAGCCAGAAGCGCGGCACAAAGAACAGCCAGGCGCTGCGCAAATGACTACTGGTAACACCTATGCAGTCATATTCAGCTGGCCTCTGACACCGGAAACACCAGAGGAATGTATGATGGCATTAAGAGAGCTTTTGGGCCAACCATCGAGAAGATCGCCCCCCCCTCAAATCTAAATCAGGGGACACAATCACCGACCAATGCAAGCAAATGGACTGCTGGATGGAGCACTACCTAGAACTGTACTCCAGGGAAAATGTTGTCACTGAGACCACCCTCAATGCAGCCCAGTCTCTGCCAGTCATGGATGAGCTGAACGAACAGCCAACAAAATCATAACTCAGTGATGCTATTGATTCTCTAGCCAGCGGAAAAGCCCCTGGGAAGGATGGCATTACCCCTGAAATAATCAAGAGTGCCAAGCCTGCTATACTTTCAGCACTCTACGAACTGCTTTGCCTGTGCTGGGACAATGGAGCAGTACCACAGGACGTGCGATGCCAATATCATCACCCTCTATAAGAACAAGGGTGACCGCGGTGACTGCAACAACTACCGTGGAATCTCCCTGCTCAGCATAGTGGGGAAAGTCTTTGCTCCAGTCGCTTTAAACAGGCTCCAGAAGCTGGCTGAGTGTGTCTACCCTGAGGCACAGTGTAGTTTTCGAGCAGAGAGATCTACCATTGACATGCTGTTCTCCCTTCACCAGCTACAGGAGAAATGCCATGAACAACAGATGCCCTTCTACATTGCTTTCATTGATCTCACCAAAGCCTTTGACCTCGTCAGCAGACATGGTCTCTTCAGACTACTAGAAAAGATCGGATGCCCACCAAAGCTACGAAGTATCATCACCTCATTCCATGACAATATGAAAGGCACAATTCAGCAATGCGGTGCCTCATCAGACCCCTTTCCCATCCTGAGTGGCGTGAAACAGGGCTGTGTTCTCGCACCTAACTGTTTGGGATCTTCTTCTCCCTGCTGCTCTCACATGCATTCAAGTCCTCTGAAGAAGGAATTTTCCTCCACACAAGATCAGGTGGCAGGTTGTTCAACCTTGCCTGTCTAACAGCGAAGACCAAAGTATGGAAAGTCCTCATCAGGGAACTCCTCTTTGCTGACAATGCTGCATTAACATCTCACACTGAATAGTGTCTGCAGAGACTCATCGATAGGATTGCGGCTGCCTGTAACGAATTTGGCCTAACCATCAGACTCAAGAAAACGAACATCATGGGGCAGGACGTCAGAAATGCTCCATCCATCAATATCGGCGACCACGCTCTGGAAGTGGTTCAAGAGTTCAGCTACCTGTTCGCAAGAGCTCGCAATCTGAAACGAGGAATTAAGAGGGCTAAAAGGGGTCATGAAATATCTTTAGCAAACAGGGTTAAGGAAAATCCCAAAGCCTTTTATTCATATATAAGGAGCAAGAGGGTAAATAGAAAAAGGATTGGCCCACTCAAGGACAAAGGAGGAAAGTTATGCGTGGAGTCAGAGAAAATGGGTGAGATTCCAAACGAGTACTTTGTATCGGTATTCACCGAGGAGAGGGACATGACGGATGTTGAGGTTAGGGACAGATGTTTGATTACTCTCGGTCAAGTCGGCATAAGGAGGGAGGAAGTGTTGGGTATTCTAAAAGGCATTAAGGTGGACAAGTCCCCAGGTCCGGATGGGATCTATCCCAGGTTACTGAGGGAAGCGAGAGAGGAAATAGCTGGGGCCTTAACCGATATCTTTGCAACATCCTTAAACACGGGTGAGGTCCCGGAGGACTGGAGAATTGCTAATGTTGTCCACTTGTTTCAGAAGGGTAGCAGGGATAATCCAGGTAATTATAGACTGGTGAGCCTGACGTCAGTGGTAGGGAAACTGCTGGAGAAGATACTGAGGGATAGGATCTATTCCCATTTGGAAGAAAATGGGCTTATCAGTGATAGGCAACATGGTTTTGTGCAGGGAAGGGCATGTCTTACCAACTTAATAGAATTCTTTGAGGAAGTGACAAAGCTGATTGATGAGGGAAGGGCTGTAGATGTCATATTCATGGACTTCAGTAAGGCGTTTGATAAGGTTCCCCATGGTAGGCTGATGGAGAAAGTGAAGTCGCATGGGGTCCAAGGTGCACTAGCTAGATGGATAAAGAACTGGCTGGGCAACAGGAGACAGAGAGTAGCAGTGGAAGGGAGTTTCTCAAAATGGAAACGTGTGACCAGTGGTGTTCCACAGGGATCCGTGCTGGGACCACTGTTGTTTGTGATATACATAAATGATTTGGAGGAAAGTATAGGTGGTCTGATTCGCAAGTTTGCAGACAACACTAAGATTGGTGGAGTAGCAGATAGTGAAGGGGACTGTCAGAGAATACAGCAGACTATACATAGACTGGAGAGTTGGGCAGAGAAATGGCAGATGGAGTTCAATCAGGGCAAATGCGAGGTGATGCATTTTGGAAGATCCAATTCAAGAGTGAACTAGACAGTAAATGGAAAAGTCCTGGGGAAAATTGATGTACAGAGAGATTTGGGTGTTCAGGTCCATTGTTCCCTGAAGGTGGCAACGCAGGTCAATAGAGTGGTCAAGAAGGCATACGGCACACTTTCCTTCATCGGACGGGGTATTGAGTACAAAAGTTGGCAGGTCATGTTACAGTTGTATAGGACTTTGGTTCGGCCACATTTGGAATACTGCGTGCAGTTCTGGTTGCCACATTACCAAAAGGATGTGGATGCTTTGGAGAGGGTGCAGAGGAGGTTCACCAGGATGTTGCCTGGTATGGAGGGCGCGAGCTATGAAGAGAGGTTGAGTAGATTAGGATTATTTTCATTAGAAAGACGGAGGTTGAGGGGGGACCTGAGTGAGGTGTACAAAATCATGAGAGGTATAGACAGGGTGGATAGCAAGAAGCTTTTTCCCAGAGTGGGGGATTCAATTACAAGGGGACACGAGTTCAAAGTGAAAGGGGAAAAGTTTAGGGGGGATATGCGTGGAAAGTTCTTTACGCAGAGGGTGGTGGGTGCCTGGAACGCATTGCCAGCGGAGGTGGTAGACGCGGGCACGATAGCGTCTTTTAAGATGTATCTAGACAGATACATGCATGGGCAGGAAGTAAAGAGATACAGACCCTTAGAAAATAGGCGACAGGTTTAGACAGAGGATTTGGATCGGCGTAGGCTTGGTGGGCCGAAGGGCCTGTTCCTGTGCTGTAATTTTCTTTGTTCTTTGTTCTTTGTACCTAGGCTCAACTATCACCAGTAACCTGTCTCTCGATGCAGAAATCAACAAGCGAATGGGAAAGGCTTCCACTGCTATGACTGGCCAAGAGAGTGTGGGAAAATGGTGCACTGACACTTAACACAAAAGTCCGAGCGTATCAAGCCTGTGTCCTCAGTACCTTGCTCTACTGCAGCGAGGCCTGGACAACGTGTGTCTGCCAAGAGCGACGTCTCAATTCATTCCATCTTTGCTGCCTCCGGAGAATCCTTGGCATCAGGTGGCAGGACCGTATCTCCAACACAGAAGTCCTGGAGGCGGCCAACATCCCCAGCGACGCTCGAGATGGGTTGGCCATGTGAGCCACATGGAAGATGGCAGGATCCCCAAGGACACATTGTACAGCGAGCTCGTCACTGGTGTCAGACCCACAGGCCATCCATGTCTCCACTTTAAAGATGTCTGCAAACGCGACATGAAGTCCTGTGAAATTGATCACAAGTCGTGGGAGTGAGTTGTCAGTGATCGCCAGAGCTGGCGGGTAGCCATAAAGGCGGGGCTAAAGTGTGGCGAGTCGAAGAGACTTCGCAGTTGGCAGGAAAAAAGACAGAAGCGCAAAGGGAGAGCCAACTGTGTAACAGCCCTGACAACCAATTTTATCTGCAGCACCTGTGGAAGAGTCTGTCACTCTAGAATTGGCCTTTATAGCCACTCCAGGCACTGCTTCACAAACCACTGACCACCTCCAGGCACTTACCCATTGTCTCTCGAGACAAGGAGGCCAAAGAAGAAAGTCATTCTTGGTTAGACCACAAAATTATGGCAAATACTGTGACCTTGACAAAGCACTGCTGGAACTGCTATTCCTAAAGTTTTGCATGTGCCTACCTTGCATGATATCTCTCCTTGATATTTGTGTGATGCTGCCATCACTTAGCTCTGTGAGAGAAAGAGATTGAAGAATATTTTTGCGTGAAAGGCATGGATATCCAGTACAGGGCACAATGAGGGTCTATCATCATGTCACTGGATCCCACCATCATACAAGTAGCTACGGAGATATGGGACAATATCAGTAACTCCCATAAAATGAAATGCTCACTGAATACAGGAACATTGACACCACTGGATGTGAGAACATATCTACAGCAGACCTGAATTTGAAATAGCTTGTCTGCTTTGAATTGTCCTTGGAATCAGACATTCAGTGCCTGGACTACTATTAAGATGCTCTAGTCATGCAGCAAGAAAACCATTTAATTTCCATGGAACATTGGGCCTAGATAAGCTTGTCGAGAGTTGCTAAAAAGTTTACTTGATATTATATATCCACATTTCCAAATGACCATCATATTAGACAAGAAGTACACCTAAGATCTCCAATAATATGAGTTCCCATGGCCAGAGTGCTGTGAGATTTCAGGTGCGTCTGTATGTAACATGAATGTATTTTATGACATTTCCATTTTTCCTATAAATAAATGAGCAAGTGTTCACTTTTAACAAACTGGACAAATTGCTCACTGATATCTCTGACTTTTAATCATCTAATTGAGTATATCATAGAGTCATAGAGTTTACACAGCACAGAAGCAGGCCCTTCGGACCACCGTGTCCGTGCCGGCCATCAAGCACCTATCTATTCTAATCCCATTTTCCAGCACTTGGCCCATGGCCTTGTATGCTATGGCGTTTCAAGTGTTCATCCAAATATTTCTTAACTGTCGCAAGGGTTCCTGCGTCTACCACCCCTTCAGACAGTGTGTTCCAGATTCCAAACACCCTCTAGATGAATTTTTATTCCTTCAAATCCCCTGTAAAGCTCCTGCCCCTGACCTTAAATCTATGCCCCCGGTTATTGACCCCTCCGCGAAGGGAAAAAGTTTTTTCCTATCGATCCTATCAATGCCCCTCTTATTTTGTATATCTCAATCAGGTCCCCCTTCAGCCTTCTCTGCTCTAAGGAAAACAACCCTAGCCTATCCAGTCTCTCTTCATAGCTGAAATGCTCCAGCCCAGGCAACATCCTGGTGAATCTCCTCTGCAACCTCTCCAGTGCATTCACATCCTTCCTATATTGTGTATATATATATTCACTTGTGCTAATTTTAGATGTGTATAATCTGCACTGGATGAATATCATTACTGGAAATGTTTGTCTTGTTCTATTATTTAAACATTTATGAAGTAGCAAAGACTTCTTATATAAAAAAATACATCAAATATTAAAAAAAGATAGTAAGGGAAAAAAAACCTTGTGCCAAACAGGGCATATTGACAAGGGGGTGACCAAAATCATGGTCATGATGTGGGTTTTAAGAAAGGTCATAAAGGAGGAGAGGCAGGTGGTGAGGCAGAGGTGTTTCGGGTGGGATTACAAGAACATGAATCTCGATGACTGAAGGCACAGCCGGCAACAGTAGAGTAAAGGGAGCAGGGGATGCATAGCAAGATGGAATCAGAGATTTTGGAGAGGGAGGTACTGAAGGGCTGGAGGAGATTATGGAGATAAGGAGACCATGAAGGGATTTAAACAGAAAGATGAGAATTTTGCATTTAAGACATCGGCAGGACTGGGAGTCAATGTAAGTCTGCAAAGATAAACATGGTGGGCAAGTGGGATGGGTGCAGGAGTTGATACAAGCAGCAGAGTTTTGAGTGAGCTGGCCTACAGAGTTGGAAGAATGGGGATGTTGGCCACGAGAGCATTGAAATAGTCAAATCTGAAAGTAATAATGGCATAGATTAGGTTTCAGCAACAGATGGGCTGATGTTAGAGAGGAATAAACAATGCCATTGATGCAAAAGTAGGGCAAGAGAGAATTGGAACAGTTGACTTTCGATAATTAGCAAAATTGATCTGATCTTGATATTTAGCAAAATTGATGTTTTAAGTTAACTGGCTATGAATCAATTCTACAACAACTTGGGAAATCTGTCAATAAACACACACAAACAACATGCATTTATATAGCACCTTTAACATGTAAATTGTAAAATGTAACATGATGAGTGGATTCAAAGAAGCTAATCGGGAAAATGATATCAGTTGGTAGATCGCTGAAGAATAAAGGGAGCGGTTAGAATAAAGATTTCTACAGTGGGCTGTTCGAACAAGGAATGCCCCACTAGAAACATTGGGGGAAGCAGAATCCATAATAGCTTTTGAAAAGAGATGTGTATAGATATTTGAAAAAAATAAATATTTAAAAAGGTAGGGAAACTAGATAAATGAATAACTATTTCAGAAAGCCAGAACAGTTGTACTAGGCTGAATGGATACAGATTGTGCTGTAAGATTCTACAGCCTAGAAATTCAGCCATATTTTTCAGGCACGGATGATGAGAAAGAAGCATATATTTATTACGAGCCTCAACGATGTTGTTTCCCATAATAGTGTACATAGATACTTGGCGTCAGAAGCACATATTAGATTTATACAAGCAGTGTAATATCTTACTAAAATTAGAGTCCTGTGTTTCTTTCAGCAGCTGTTTTTGAGATTGTAATGCTCCAGCACATTACTCACCATGTATAAAACAGGTCCAGCTAACCAGCAGGAAGGACACCTTGCCAGGAATCATGCAGTACAAAGAGGTTAGTTGCTGGTTTGTCATTTCAGACGAATGGTTAACCTCTGGCCATGTCTTTATAGGTTTTATCATCTGGAAAGTACACTTTGTCAAAATTGTTCAGGTATTGTACTGTTGTTGGCTGCCTCAGGCATAGTTTGGCAGCAGTCATGTTGGTCTCCTGGAGCAGCCTCCAGGGCTGGAGGATGTGCAGAAGCAGCCAGGAAGGCATCTGAGTGCAGGACCAGCTGCCAGAAACGTGCATAGGAGGGGGCACTGCTGAGGAGGACATACCCACAGTGGGTCTTCAGGCAGCACTTCTCCTTACTGATCTTCACAGAAGAGTTATGTTTCAGTTACCTTTGCTTCACAAAGGAGGATATCATGGATCTATGTCACCTGCTGAAACCACAATTTGAGCATTGTACCAAGGCATAGACAGTGCTGATTATGGCTGTTAAAGTCACAGCGGACCTTAACTTTTATGCCACAGGCTTATTTCAGACTGAAGCACGAGTCATATCATGCTTCACAATGCACTGATGTATCAGGGAAGTAACTGAGATTCTCTATACCAGGAGGAACACCTGCATCATCTTCTTAACAGGCAGTTTTCCCCCAGGGTGAAAGGTGCTTTAGATTGCATGAATGTTGTCTTGCAGAGACCCATCACTAGCCTGGCATCTTTATCAATAAAGGATTCCACTCACTCAATTTTGGCACATTTTAGGTTTGTGACTATAAGTAATGCATAATACAGGTCTACTCCCAGTATCCTGACAGCAGTTATGATTCTTCCATTTTGCTCCATCTCTTTCGAGCCTGGCCGGGAAGCTACAACCTGGCTACTGACCAACAAGGACTACCCCCTCTAGACATGGCTCATGACTCCTATCAGGAACCCACGTACAGCTGCACAACTGGCCTACAGCAAAAACCATGCTGTCCCCAGAAACGTGACTGAGCAAGCAATTGTCATGCTGAAGCAACACTTCCACAGCTGGGACTGTTCTGAATCAAGATAGGTTGTCGCTGACCTATGCAGCATGCTGGAGGAGGACTTGAAGCCACTGGGATGTGGTGGGCACCCATTGCCTGTGGTGGTGAAGATGAACATGGCATTCAACCTTTTTGCTGCAAGGCTGTTCCAGAGATCGGCTGGGAAGTTTTTTTTAGAGATACAGCACTGAAACAGGCCCTCCGGCCCACCGAGTCTGTGCTGACCATCAAGCACCCATTTATACTCATCCTACACTAATCCCATATTTCTACCACATCCCCACCTGTCCCTATATTTTCCCTACCACCTACCTATACTAGGGGCAATTTATAATGGCCAATTTACTTACCAACCTGCAAGTCTTTTGGCTTGTGGGAGGAAACCGGAGCACCCGGAGAAAACCCACGCAGACACAGGGAGAACTTGCAAACTCCACACAGGCAGTACCCAGAATTGAACCCGGGTCGCTGGAGCTGTGAGGCTGCGGTGCTAATCACTGCGCCACTGTGCCGCCCTTGTAGGAACATTTGTAGGATCTCGCAATCTATGGCCCAGCATTGTTTAAGGCAGGTGATGGATGTCTTGTTCTCAAGGGCAGGAGAGTCTATAAGGTTTTGGACTGATATTGAAGGTCAGGCAGAGAGGACCATTGACTTTGATGCCATGGTAGATTTCCCTCAGGGTTCATGGGTCATAGACTGCACATGTGTGGCCTTCAAGGCTCTCGCAGAGCAGCCAAGTACTTTTGTCACCAGGAAAGGGTTCCACTCCTTCAATGTACAAATCATGTGCAACCACTGGAAAAGGGTCCAGCAAGAGTGTGCTAGGTTCCCAACAGCTGCCCTGACTCTTTCATTCTGAGACAGTCCCAGATGCCTCAGTTGTTCACTGCACTGGAAAGCCTTCATGAATGGATGCTGGGTGACAAAGGTTATCCACTGAACAGATGGCTGCTCACAAGAATGCGGAACTCCAACAGAGAGGTGGAGTATTCACAGAACCGCAGCCATCTAATTACAAGGGCAAGCATTAAGCAGGCAATTGGCTTACTGAAAATGCGCTTCAGATGTTTAGCCTATTCTTGGGCATCCCTTCAATCCAGACCCTCAGAGGTTTCCCATATCATGGTGGTTCGCTGCACTCTGCACAACCTGGCTCAGCTGTGAGGAGTTGAACTGGCGCCAGATGATTCTCTTGAGTATGCTGCCTCCTCTGATGAGGAGGATGAGGGGAAGGTAGAGCTAAACCGGGTGGACAATGGTTGTGCACAGAAGATGCCACTGGCTGCAAGGGAAACCCAGACTCTTTCATCCACAATAAATTCAGCTGAGACAACACATGCTGCCATTCATCTCCCTGTGGATGCCCAGATTGCATGCGGTGCCATACCATCACAATGTCATGGGCCCCACGAGGAGCCCACGCCACGTTCATCATCCATCCTTGCCCTTCAATCACCACTGTTCCTTTCATGGACTCCATCTCCATGCCCCTACATCCTGTTATGGCCCTTTGGGGAAGTAAGAATCACACAACATGTTGGATTAAGACATTAACTATATGTTTAGGTGCATAAATGAAACACACAATGCATAAATGAAATAAAGGCAAAGCTATGATACCCATTGTGCAACTATGTGCATTGATGTGTTTGCTTCTGAGTGCTTCTATGTTGTGCTGTCCCTGTGGCTGGAGCTGATGTGAGGGCAGCCTGCTGCTCCAGTGTATTAGATGTCCATGGCAGATGACCTCTTGGTTGCAGACCCCTTGAACGGCACGACACAGGTTGTGCCACCTCCATCTGTGCAGCGGCAGCCACTGTCATTGGGGCTGGAAGCTGTGTTTTTGTCACTG
Source organism: Heterodontus francisci (assembly GCF_036365525.1). Taxonomy (NCBI): domain Eukaryota; kingdom Metazoa; phylum Chordata; class Chondrichthyes; order Heterodontiformes; family Heterodontidae; genus Heterodontus; species Heterodontus francisci. Next base: position 143,569,573 of record NC_090376.1, read on the forward strand.
TCAGAGGGGCTGAGAGGCTGGCATCAAAGCCGGAGGCACCTTGAGCAGAGCTCCCATTGCCTTCAGCCATCCTTTGCTCAACCCCTTCATGGCACACCTGCACCCCCCTGTTTCCAGGAGCTCTCTACCATCTGGCAAAGGGTTCATGCATCTCTGAGCCATCTCATTTACCAGTGTGCTCAACATCACCCAAGGTTGACGTGATACTTTGGAGGCCAGTTCACACCTCCTGCATGCACTTGGCGACCTGCCGCACGTGGTTCTCCTTGAGGGTCACCACCCTCTCAATGGAGGGGCTATGCATTCTTAAGACAGAGATATGGCGCCACTCATGGCATGGATAGACTCCTCCATCATTACCGCATGGGAATGAACAGCCTTTGGGAACTCTAACAGATATCCACACATTTCCTGCTGCGGCACTATAAGCACCCACTTCACTGATGACCCCAGAGGCACAGCATCTGTGTGAAGCTCAGCATTGCTGGGCCTGTCCTCAAACCTCCAATGAGGACAGGCCACAGTTGTCAGCTTCTCCATCACCTACTCCTGCATGTGGGTGCCATGCTCGTCAGCTGGTGCCTTCTGTTCTAACTGTGCTTCATTACCCAAAGATGCGAGAGTATCTCCACAGTTGGAGGGTGTGATGGACTGATGTGACGGTGCATCCTCAGATGGCGCCTCCTTCTCCGAGGTCACTGCTGGCTCCAATGACTTTTTCTGTGTCGTCTCCACCACTGGCTCTGCGGGAGGGACAAGAGTGTGGTTAACAACACCCCAGTGTAACCCTTTTCCTCCTGGCTGCACATGCTCATGAGCTTCATTTGGTCATCATGGACCACAGAGACCACACAGAAATGACAAATGAGAAAGATTCATGTCTGCTGCCATCACATCTCTCTCTTAGTTGGGCTCCACACCTGTCTTGCCCTCTGAGACAGCCTGGCTTGCTGCCATCCTGCCAATCTCCATTGCCTCCTCCTCCATCTGCGTTATCATAGTGAGAAAACACATCTCACCACCCGTCTGTCTCCATTCCTTTCTATTATAAACTCTCTTCTCCTACAACGATACAAAGAAAGTGTGTGACACAATTCTCCTACACCTGAGCTACTCAGAATTTCTTTTAGTTTTGGTTGCAGCAGCTTGGACAGAAGCAGAGGTACGGAGCGAACTTACAGCTGGGAGGTCAATTTCAGTGTAAGTTAAAAGTAAATTCCCTTTTGTTTTCGGAGGACCAGGGGACTGCTGGGTAAGTGAAAACTATATATTTGGGCGGTTTAAAATCAATTTCTTTTTGTTTTGGTTGCAGCAGCTTGGACAGAAGCAGAGGTACGGAGCGAACTTACAGTTGGGAGGTCAATTTCAGTGTAAGTTAAAAGTTAATTCCCTTTTGTTTTCGGAGGACCAGGGGACAGCTGGGTAAGTGAAAACTATATATTTGGGCGGTGGCTGTACCTGAGACACTACACGTGTAGTGTCTCCCACCCACCCTCCTCCTCTAACCAAAAAAAAAGGACTCTAGTGTGTTGATAAGGTAAGCTTTTTATTTAAAATGTTCTGTCCGTCGGATTGCTAATCTAACAAGTTTTGAATTTTTTTGGGGGGGTTTTTCAGTAGATTTGTTGGGAATTTAGAATAGTGGGAATGGAGGTTAAGGCAGTTGTATGTTCCTCCTGCAGAATGTGGGAGGTAAGGGTAGCAAAGAGTGTCCCTGCTGACTGCATCTGCGGGAAGTGCACCCAACTCCAGCTCCTCGAGAACCGCGTTAGGGAACTGGAGCTGGAGCTGGATGAACTTCGGATCATTCGGGAGGCGGAGGGGGTTATTGAGAGGAGTTATGGGGAGGTAGTCACACCTCAGGTAAAAGAAGTAGGTAGATGGGTTACCGTCAGGGGAAGGAGAGGGAACCAGCAGGCAGTGCAGGGATCCCCTGTGGCCGTTTCCCTCAACAACAGGTATACCGTTTTGGATACTGTTGCGGGGGACGACTTACCGGGGGTAAGCAATGGGGTACAGGTCTCTGGCACAGAGTCTGTCCCTGTTGCTCTGAAGGGAAGGGGGAAGAGGAGCAGAGCATTAGTCATTGGGGACTCCATAGTTAGGGGAACAGATAGGAGGTTCTGTGGGAACGAGAGAGACTCATGGTTGGTGTGTTGCCTCCCAGGTGCCAGGGTTCGTGATGTCTCGGATCGTGTTTTTGGGATCCTTAAGGGGGAGGGGGAGCAGCCCCAAGTCGTGGTCCACATAGGCACCAACGACATTGGTAGAAAGAGAGATGGGGATTTAAGGGAGAAATTCAGGGAGCTAGGGTGGAAGCTTAGAGCGAGAACAAACAGAGTTGTTATCTCTGGGTTGTTGCCCGTGCCACGTGATAGCGAAGTGAGGAATAGGGAGAGAGAGGAGTTGAACACGTGGCTGCAGGGATGGTGTAGGAGGGAGGGTTTTGGTTTCCAGGATAATTGGGGCTCTTTCTGGGGTAGGTGGGACCTCTACAAACAGGATGGTCTTCACCTGAACCAGAGGGGTACCAATATCCTGGGGGGGAGATTTGCTAGTGCTCTTCGGGGGGGTTTAAACTAATCCAGCAGGGGAATGGGAACCTAAATTGTAGTTCCAGTGTACAGGATGTTGAGAGTAGTGAGGTCAGGGACAAGGTTACAAGGACGCAAGAGGGCACTGGCAAGCAAGAACTTGGTTTAAAGTGTGTCTACTTCAACGCCAGGAGCATCCGGAATAAGGTGGGTGAGCTTGCAGCATGGGTTGGTACCTGGGATCTCAATGTAGTGGCCATTTCGGAGACATGGGTAGAGCAGGGGCAGGAATGGATGTTCCAGGTTCCGGGATTTAGATGTTTCAGTAAGAACAGAGAAGATGCTAAAAGAGGGGGGGAAGTGGCATTGTTAATCAAGGAGAGTATTACAGCGGCAGAAAGGCCGTTTGAGGACTCGTCTACTGAGGTAGTATGGGCCGAGGTTAGAAACAGGAGAGGAGAGGTCACCCTGTTGGGAGTCCTCTATAGACCTCCGAATAGTTCCAGAGATGTAGAGGAAAGGATAGCGAAGATGATTCTCGACAGGGGCAAGAGTAACAGGGTAGTTGTTATGGGGGACTTTAACTTTCCAAATATTGACTGGAAATACTATAGTTCGAGTACTTTAGATGGGTCAGTTTTTGGCCAGTGTGTGCAGGAGGCTTTTCTGACACAGTATGTAGACAGGCCAACCAGGGGCGATGCCACATTGGATTTGGTACTGGGAAATGAACCCGGCCAGGTGTTAGATTTAGATGTAGGTGAGCACTTTGGTGATAGTGATCACAATTCGGTTAGGTTTACCTTAGCGATGGGCAGGGACAGGTATATACCGCAGGGCAAGAATTTTTGCTGGGGGAAAGGAAATTATGATGCGATTAGGCAAGATTTAGGATGCGTAGGATGGGGAAGGAAACTGCAGGGGATGCGCACAATCGAAATGTGGAGCTTATTCAAGGAGCAGCTACTGCGTGTCCTTGATAAGTATGTACCTGTCAGGCAGGGAGGAAGTTGTCGAGCGAGGGAGCCGTGGTTTACTAAAGAAGTTGAAGTGCTTGTCAAAAGAAAGAAGAAGGCTTATGTTAGGATGAGACGTGAAGGCTCAGTTCGGGCGCTTGAGAGTTACAAGCTAGCCAGGAAGGATCTAAAGGGAGAGCTAAGAAGAGCAAGGAGAGGACACGAGAAGTCATTGGCGGATAGGATCAAGGAAAACCCTAAGGCTTTCTATAGGTATATCAGGAATAAAAAAATGACGAGAGTTAGATTAGGGCCAATCAAGGATAGTAGTAGGAAGTTGTGTGTAGAATCAGAGGAGATAGGGGAAGCGTTAAATGAATATTTTTCGTCAGTATTTACAGTAGAGAAAGAAAATGTTGTCGAGGAGAATACTGAGATTCAGACTACTAGGCTAGATGGGATTGAGGTTCACAAGGAGGAGGTGTTAGCAATTTTGCAAAGTGTGGAAAATAGATAAGTCCCCTGGGCCAGATGGGATTTATCCTAGGATTCTCTGGGAAGCCAGGGAGGACATTGCAGAGCCTTATGTCGTCATTGTCGACAGGAATAGTGCCGGAAGACTGGAGGATAGCAAATGTTGTCCCCTTGTTCATGAAGGGGAGTAGAGACAGCCCTGGTAATTATAGACCTGTGAGCCTTACTTCGGTTGTGGGTAAAATGTTGGAAAAGGTTATAAGAGACAGGATTTATAATCATCTTGAAAAGAATAAGTTCATTAGCAATAGTCAGCACGGTTTTGTGAAGGGTAGGTCGTGCCTCACAAACCTTATTGAGTTTTTCGAGAAGGTGACCAAACAGGTGGATGAGGGTAAAGCAGTGGATGTGGTGTATATGGATTTCAGTAAGGCGTTTGATAAGGTTCCCCACGGTAGGCTATTGCAGAAAATACGGAAGTATGGGGTTGAAGGTGATTTAGAGCTTTGGATCAGAAATTGGCTAACTGAAAGAAGACAGAGGGTGGTGGTTGATGGCAAATGTTCATCCTGGAGTTTAATTACTAGTGGTGTACCGCAAGGATCTGTTTTGGGGCCACTGCTGTTTGTCATTTTTCTAAATGACCTGGAAGAGGGTGTAGAAGGGTGGGTTAGTAAATTTGCGGATGACACGAAGGTCGGTGGAGTTGTGGATAGTGCCGAAGGATGTTGTTGGGTACAGAGGGACATAGATAGGCTGCAGAGCTGGGCTGAGAGATGGCAAATGGAGTTTAATGCGGAAAAGTGTGAGGTGATTCACTTTGGAAGGAGTAACAGGAATGCAGAGTACTGGGCTAATGGGAAGATTCTTGGTAGTGTAGATGAGCAGAGAGATCTTGGTGTCCAGGTACATAAATCCCTGAAAGTTGCTACCCAGGTTAATAGGGCTGTTAAGAAGGCATATGGTGTGTTAGCTTTTATTAGTAGGGGGATCGAGTTTCGGAGCCACGAGGTCATGCTGCAGCTGTACAAAACTCTGGTGAGACCGCACCTGGAGTATTGCGTGCAGTTCCGGTCACCGCATTATAGGAAGGATGTGGAAGCTTTGGAAAGGGTGCAGAGGAGATTTACTAGGATGTTGCCTGGTATGGAGGGAAGGTATTACGAGGAAAGGCTGTGGGACTTGAGGTTGTTTTCGTTGGAGAGAAGGAGGAGAAGAGGTGACTTAATAGAGACATATAAGATAATCAGAGGGTTAGATAGGGTGGATAGTGAGAGTCTTTTTCCTCGGATGGTGATGGCAAACACGAGGGGACATAGCTTTAAGTTGAGGGGTGATAGATATAGGACAGATGTTAGAGGTAGTTTCTTTACTCAGAGAGTAGTAGGGGCGTGGAACGCCCTGCCTGCAACAGTAGTAGACTCGCCAACTTTAAGGGCATTTAAGTGGTCATTGGATAGACATATGGATGAAAATGGAATAGTGTAGGTCAGATGGTTTCACAGGTCGGCGCAACATCAAGGGCCGAAGGGCCTGTACTGTGCTGTAATGTTCTAATTCTAATAAGGCTGTGTCACTCTCCAGGTCATCATTGTGCCACTGGGAGGCTTGCTCCATGCATTCATCCATGCTTAGCACTACATCAAGTACTAATGATTGGCCGTGGTGCTCTGGTGTCACACTACCCACTGTCTTGATGCATAGTTTGATACTTGTTGCGTTCCAGTGTATGGGGCATCTACATTGCTGCGCACGTCATGGCCATCATATTATACATACAGGCCTACCACCTGTCATCATGCATGCCACTTGCTTGCCAGCCCTCACTAGGTAATTGAAGTGCTTCTGACACTGAACCCAGATCGTCTTATGGTCCAATAGTTGCTCACTTCCTTGGCCACCTCCAGCTAGGTCTTCTTTGTGAGGCTGGCTGGCGTCCTCCTCGAGTCCTCTGGGAATAGTACCTCTTTCCTTTCCCTCACCACCTGTAGGAACACCTTCAGGGAGGCGTCACTGAACCATGGAATGACGTTGCCTTGCATTTCAGCCATCCCTCCTCACAGTGCTTCTGCCGCACCTCTTCTTCAGTCAACTCTGTGTGCAGCCAGTATGAAGACTGCAGACTCACCTTTAAAAATAGCACCTTCAAACTCCTTGCTGGCGCAAACTTCCATCCAGCATTCTTTATTGGTTGCCGCACCCCCCCCCCTCTGCCACCCCCACATACACCTGCATTCCTGAGGTTAATTTGCAGCATATTGGAAGACTGCTGCAGAAGTTCTGACAGCTGCGGGCTGTCAGGACCTCAAGACCATCGGCAAAATCCAAAGCATTGTGCGGAGGCTCACTGGCAGGTGCTGGCATTTCCTGGTGTATGCCCCGCAGCCTCCTTCAGGAACTTCAAAGTCAGATCTTTGCAACAGAACTAGGATGTAACTTCACCTTCCGGCAAGCTGGTAGCTGTGATAACCTATTGCTCTGCCTTAGTTCCTATGCAATTGTGTCCAAGTATTCACCACATGAAAGCACGTCCACCACCTTCACCTCTAAAGTACGTGCTGTCCCAGTATCCGGGCACAGCATGCAAGAGTGAAATTGAGTGATGGTACATCTTGCCAAAGTTTGTCCTGCTTTTCTTGCAGTAGCAGAGGATATGACAAGGGTTAGTGTGTGGTGTGAATGAAAGCAGAATGAGGGACAGAAGTGGGTGGTGAAGTCATCTGCAGCTTGCCATATAAAGTATGTAGGGTGCAACAGATGGTAGAGAGGAAAAAGAGGATTAGGTATGAAGAAACCCTGTGCCCATGCCCATGATGGTCAATATGCTTTCTTCAAGAGAGAGGGAGGGAATGCAGGTGGGCTCTTCTTCCTCTGGTGGCAGCCTGATACCTGGAGTTGTATGCAATCTTTGCCTGCAAGATAGGAAGGAGTGTGCTCGTAAAGTCTTGTGAGGTATTTAGAAAATGTGTCTGTCATGCCTGAATAGTAATACTCATGGCATCCAAAGTGAGGTGTGGGTAGATGAGGGTTGTAATAGCAGTTAGTTTTTGAGTGGTGAAGAGAAAGATGTATAATGAAATGTAGTCCAGTAATTAAAGGAAAATTAAGGGGAAAATGGAGGAGAGAGGTTTCGGGTGGAGATTTGTGAATGTTCTGAAGAGTGGGCTGTAGTTGATGGAGGTGTGAGTAGAGAGTAAGAGGGCAATATTCTTACCTTGACTACTCTACTGAGGTCATTGAATTTTGTCCAACATTGCAGCCTTGTTCTTGGAGCTAAACCCCAAACAGAGCCATCAGCACCCCCACTCTTTACAACTGTGAGATCACCCTGTCCTGATTTGATACATTCAGTTAAGATTAGGAACAGAAATCAGAAGAATCTGTTCTCATGCTTCTGCTGTATGCCTGAAGATTTGCAAAACCATAGGCAAGGGCTTCTTGTACTCAATTATTCCTTTCTACATTACCCCTCACACCTGGAGGTAACTCAGGGCCAAGCTCTTTATGTGGAACAAAGAAACAAGTACTGGAGATATATTGTGAGCTGAGAAGTTAGAATTCAAGGACAAGCTTCTTGATATTAATGTTGGTGAACTTTTGGAAATAGTTTCCAGTAACTGTAAATACAGATAACTGAAACAGTCAGTGGATATATTCCTCATTCCACAGATAGAGGATATGGTCCTGACATGAGGGAGATAAAAAACGATTTATTCAGGGCCAGACCACAGGATGAAACAATGAGTAGCACTGGTTGAATGCTTGTTTCTTATTCCGGCTTTGCTATGTTCTCATCTAGATGTTCCATTGGTGTGAGCAAGTATGTGTCAACAGACTGGGCCATGGTGTAGGGTTATACATGCTGTATGAGGAAGTATGAGAATAAATCAGATAATGAAGTGGTCCATGCCCTCACTCAGCAAGTCCTGGACAACATCCTTGGGCTGAAAAATGGGAAGAAACATATATGCCATACAAGTGCCATTGTCCTTTTGTCTTTTTCTGTATCCTACAGACTCCCCATGTAAGTCTGCTTATAACCTGCAAAGCTTCATCCTCATACACAAGCACAATGTTCACATTTGGTCTTCCTGCTCAATTGCAAAATTGAAAAATTTGCCCTCATACCTCATTTTTTACCCAATAATTGGCATTTACTTTCATCACAATATGAGCCTCAGATATCACCTAACATTTTATTATGTACTTTCCCCTCAAAATTCTGACATTCTCTTAACACCTTACCACACACTTGAAATACTGGCACCCTACATTGTGCTTTCTTTACCTGTTAACTAAAGGTTAATAGCACCTTGTTCTAATCCCAGCACTTGCCTTAAGTACATTTGGCATCCTCTGCTCTGAGTTCTTTGCTCTCCTAGCACCTTACTTTAGTACTTCTAGTAGGTTGGTTGGTGTTTCCCTGTTTGATATCTTCTGCTGGTTCAATGCCTATCTGTCACTTTCCTTCTGCTCTCGTAACCTAATATTTTATGTTAGCTTGTGTGCCTTTGACAGGATAGGATTGAATTATCTTTTTATCTTCATCAGAAAAATGTATCCTCTTAACCTTCACTAGGAGATTCCCTCTGTCTAATAATTACAGTGCAGTCTCTTTGTTGTAGAAGCTACTGCCAATCAGTAAGAGTGTCAAGCTGAAGGACAACAAGGAAACAATTTGGTGTTAATCAAAGTAAGTGCACTGAATCGACCAGTATAAACATTTCAGGTACAATCTGCAAAGAGCTGGAAGGAATATATAGACTATTATTTCATTCAGCTGATAAACTGTATAATGCAAGGGTTTGGAAAGCTTGTGACATGCTGTGATTGAGTAATCCCTAACATGGACCATAAACCTTCCATATTATGTTTTAGATTGTAGTCAGCTAGTTCTAAGAAGTAAGTGGCAATTTTTAGCATTTTATGACTGTTGATGCAATTGCTTCACCTCTTTTTAACCTGCCTACTCTCAGGCCCACTGGCCACGAAATTGGGCTCTGTAGCACTGCTGGTGTCGGCATCACGGAAGTCCTGAAGTGAAGTAAGGTGGCCACAACCTCTGGCATGGCCCACACATGGTGCCCTGACTAGTATGGTGCCAGTACGGGCATGGCGTGTATGTGCCAGAAGCATGCAGAGTAAATGTATTGTGAAATCAATCAGCCTCCAATGCTGATTTGGTGCATGATCTGGCAATTTCGACCATGGAGGTCCAGGTAACACCCTCTCTTAATCACTCCCAGCTGAACATGCCTTCAGCAGCATAAGGGACCAGCTCACTAGTGCTATTTAAAGGGAAACCATCCAACTTACAGGTGAGGTGCTTTTAACTTACTTTTGTTGGTCCAGAGTTTGTGAAAGTACTGTGTTGTTTTTCTGGAGGAGTTTTGCTAACTCACTCGATGAAGGGTCACTGACCCGAAACGTGAACTCTGCTGAGTTCCGATGAAGGGTCACTGACCCGAAACGTTAACTCTGCTTCTCTTTCCACAGATGCTGCCAGACCTGCTGAGTGATTCCAGCATTTCTTGTTTTTATTCCACCATACTGAAGATTGTGTCCTTGCTCTGCACTTGGTTATACCAAATTGACCTTGATTTAATCATCTAAGATATCACATCTCATTGAAGTGGGAATAATAATTCTGTCATTGCAAATTAATAAGTCATCAATTAAAGTATTTCCTACTAGTTGTCTTTCTTTTTGCTGAAGAGTTGCTTGGAGTTTGCCTTTTCCTCGCAGTTGTGTCCCACCTGGACTGTGCAACTGTATAATATCTGTCCATTGCAGATAATGACTCTTGGTCAGACAATACTGTGCTGCGAGCCCTTGTGTCAAGCTCAAAATTCGTGAGCTGTCCATTCACATAGATGTCGGCTGTCCAAAAATCTTGGTCTCGGTTACTGATTTCTCCCAAGAAATCTCCTGGATCTTTCTCTTGTAGATATTGCTGTACTTGATTCACTGCTCTTTGTGTGAAGGTATTCTGCTTCGTACCTTTAAGCAAAGAAATTTTGCTGTGACACATCTCTCCTCCTTTCCACTTCCTGCACTAATGCCTCCCATGCCATATTAAAAAACCAGGGAGCTCTCTCTCTCTCTTGTCCGTTGCTCCATTTTCTGTGTTTTTTCTTGTTTCAGGCTGTCTGATATCTGATAGCTCTGACAAGAATTGTTTATGTTCCTGTAAGTCTGGAAATTTTTGCAATATAAGTATATGAACACTTAGGTTACATCACATTCCTTTGTCCATTATTTCAACAGAGGTGTAATCTATTTAAAATTAAATGGTCAGTGTCTCCATAAAAATAGTGAACAGAGGAATACCATTTGGAATCATTAATGGGGTTGATTTCCACCGGGTTTTTCTTGCTTATGCATGAGAACTTTGGTGGAAAAGTTGCAGAGTCTCTGGAGATATTTTATGAATTCCACTTTGCTGCTGATTTCCTGGAGTTTTCACAGCTCTTTCACCTCATTTATGGCAGACATTGGGGGAATTTTATGCTCTCCCCCACGGCGAGTTTGGGGGCGGGGAGAGCATTTAATTGGGCCAGATGGTAGAGACGGGGGAGAACCTGCCACCTTCCTGCCTTTACTCCAATTAAGTCCGTGGCGGGAAGGCTTGTGGACGTCCTTCCCACTCCGCTATCAATTGAGGCCCTTAAGTGGGCAATAAATGCTCTTTTAAGGGCCTCATCCTGTCGCCGCCGGTATTAACCCAGTGGCAGGTGGGCCTGTTGCCACACAGGGAGCACGCCAAGCAAACCTGTGCGGGTTGCTTGCCAGCTCCAGGGGAGGGTCCATCGTTAAAAGGGAATTAGTGCCTGATTGAGGGACCTGGCATCAGGAAGGGAGAGTCTGCTGACAATCACCTCCCTGCCCTTACTGCGACTGCCCCTATACCCTCCTCCTACATGACTCCCACCCTGCAAAGCCCCTCCCCCCTGACTCACCTGTGGCCTGGGTCCCGAGCCTCCGATGGATGCATTACCAGCAGCAGCCATTGGCTCCATGGTGGCTCTGCTGAGTAAAAGAGCTGTCAGCTTCTGATTTGCCGTTAGCTCTCAGCAGGCGAGGCTTCCATCGCTGAGGTCCTTAATCTCAGGGAAGGCCCACCACTGGCCACTTAAGTGCTTAATTGCCACATAATGGGGAGGCGGTGGCGTAGTGGTATTGTCAATAGACTAGTAACCCAGAGACCTAGGGTATTGCCCTGGGGACAGGGTCCTTATTCTACTCCAAACACTACCTACTACAATCTAAATCCCCGACCTTTACTTTTACTTCAGCCACATACAAGATACACTACAGCAAATAGCCACTCCTGCTTCAACAGCATCTTCACAAACCACAACTTCTACCATCTAGAAGGACAAGGGCAGCAGATGCATGGGAACACCACCACCTGCATGTTCCCCTCCAAATCACACACCATCCTGACTTGAAACTATATCGCCGTTCCTTCACTGTCGCTGGGTCAAAATTCTGGAACTCCCTCTTCAATGGGGGAGGCGGTGGCATAGTGGTATTATCACTGGACTAGTAACCCAGAGACCTAGGGTATTGAACTGGAGACATGGATTTGAATCCCACCACAGCAGAAAGTAGAATTTGAATTCAATTAATAAAATCTGGAATTAAAAGCTAGTCTAATTATGGCCATGAAACCATTGTCAATTGTTGTAAAAACCCATCTGGTTCACTAACGTCCTTTACAGACAGAAATCTGCCTATATGTAGCTCCAGACCAACAGCAATGTGGTTGACTCTTAACTGTCCTCTGAAATGGCCTCACAAGCCATTCAGTTTAATCTTACTGCTACGAAGTCAATAAAGAATGAAACCAGATGGACCACCCAGCATCGACCTGGAAATGACAATGGCAAACCCAGCCGTGTAAACCCTGCAAAGACCTCCTTCCTAACATCTGAGGGCATGTGCAAAATTTCGGAGAGCTGTCCCACAGACTAGTCAAGTAACAGCCTGACATAATCATACTCACAGAATCATATCTTACAGACAATATCCCAGACACCACCATCACCATCCTTGGGTATGTCCAGTCCCACCGGCAGGACAGACCCAGCAGAGCTGGTGGCACAGTGGTATACAGTCAGGAAGGAGTTGCCTGGGAGTCCGCAAGATCGACTCCAGAGCCCATGAGGTTTTATGGCATCAGGTCAAACATGGACAAGGAATCCTGCTGCTGATTACCGCCTACCACCCTCCCTTGCTGATGAATTAGTACTCCTTCATGTTACTATCACTTGGAGGAAGCACTGAGGGTGGCAAGGGTGCAGAATGTACTCTGGATGGGGGATTTCAATGTCCATCACTAACAGTGGCTCTGTAGTACCACTACTGACCGAGCTGGTCGAGTCCTAAAGGACATAGCTGCTGGACTGGGTCTGGGGTAGGTGGTGAGGGAACCAACCAGAGGGATAAACATACTTGATCTCGTCCTCACCAATCTGCCTGCCGCAGATGCATCTGTCCATGACAGTATTGGTAGGAGTGACCACGCAAAGTCCTTGTGGAGACAAAGTCCCGTCTTCACATTAAGGATACGCTCCATTGTGTTGTGTGGCCATAGTATACAATGGGCCAAGTGCTGGAAAATGGGATTAGATCAGATAGGCTTGATGGCCGACGTGGACACTGTGGGCCGAAGGGCCTGTTTCTGTGCTGTATAACTCTAACTCTATGACTCTATGACTACCACCATGCTAAATGGGATAGATTCCGAACAGATCTAGCAATGCAAAACTGGACCTCCATGAGGCGCTGTGAGCCATCATCAGCAGCAGAATTGTACTCAACCACAATCTGTAACCTCATGGCCTGGCATATCCCCCACTCTAACATTACATCAAGCCACGAGACCAACCCTGGTTCAATGAAGAGTTCAGGAGGGCATGCCAGGAGCAGCACCAGGCATACCTCAAAATGAAGTGTCAACTTGGTGAAGCGACAACACAGGACTACTTGCATACCAAACTGTGTAAGCAGCATGCGATACACAAAGCTAAGCGATCCCATAACCGACAGATCAGATCTAAGCTCTGCAGTCTTGATACATCCAGTCGTGAATATAGGTGGACAATTAAACAACTAGCAGAAGGTGGCTCCAAAAATATCCCATCCTCAATGATGGGGGAGCCCAGCACATCAGTGCAAAAGATAAGGCTGAAGAATTTGTAACAATTTTCAGCCTGGAGTGCCGAGTTGATGATCCATCTTGGACTCCTCCTGAAGCCTCCAGCATCACTGATGCCAGACTTCAGCCAATTCAATTCACTCCACGTGATATCAAGAAACGACTGAAGTCATGGGATACTGCAAAGGCTGTGGGCCGTGACAACATTCCAGCAATAGTACTGAAGACCTGTGTTCCAGAACTTGTCACGCCCCTAGCTAAGCTGTTTCGGTACAACGACAACACTAGCATCTATGCGGCACTGTGGAAAATTGCCCAGGTATGTCCTGTACACAAAAAGCAGGACAAGTCCAACCCAGACAATTACCGCCCCATCAGCCTGCTCTCAATCATCAGTAAAGTGATGGAAGGTGTCGTCCACACTGCTGTTAAGCGGCACTTGCTTAACAATAACCTTCTCACTGACACTCAGTTTGGGGTTCCGCCAGGACCACTCAGCTCCTGACCTCATTATAGCCTTGGTTCAAACATGGACAAAAGAGCTAAATTCAAGAGGTGAGGTGGGAGTGACTGCCATTGACATCAAGGCAGCATTTGACCGAGTATGGCATCAAGGAGCCCTAGCAAAACTGAGGTCAATGGAAATCAGGGGGAAAACTCTCCACTGGCTGGAGTCATAACTAGCGCAAAGGAAGATGGTTGTGGTTGTTGGAGGTCAATCATCTGAACTCCAGGATATCACTGCAGGAGTTCCTGAGGGTAGTGTCCTAGGCCCAACCATCTTCAACTACTTCATCAATGACCTTCCTTCAATCCTAAGGTCAGAAGTGGGGATGTTCGCTGATGATTGCACAATATTCAGCACCATTTGTGACTCCTCAGATACATCTCCAACAAGAGAGAACTTGCTATCTTCCCGTGATATTCAATGGCATTACGATCGCAGAATCCCCCACTATCAACATCCTGGGGGTTACCATTGACCAGAAACTGAACTGGAGTAGCCATATTAATACCACGGCTACAAGAGCAAGTCAGAGGCTAGGAATCTGTGGCGAGTAACTCACTTCCTGACTTCCCAAAGCCAGTCCACCATCTAGAAGGCACAAGTCAGGAGTGTGATGGAATACTCTCCACTTGCCTGGATGGATGCAGCTCCAACAACACTCATGAAGCTCGATACCACCCAGGACAAAGCAGCCGCTTGATTGGCACCCCATCTACAAACATTCACTCCCTTCACCACCGACGCACAGTGGCAACAGTGTGTATCATCTACAAGATGCACTGCAGCAATGCACCAACTCTCCTTAAACTGTGACCTCTACCACATAGAAGGGCAAGGGCAGCCGATGTTTGGGAACACCACCACCTGCAAGTTCCCTTCCAAGCCACACACCATCCTGACTTGGAACTATATCGTCGTTCCCTCACTGTCACTGGGGCAAAACCCTGAAACTCCCTTCCTTACAGCACTGTTGGTGTACCTACCCCAAATGGACTGCAGTGGTTCAAGAAGGCAGCTCACCACCACCTTCGCAAGGGCAATTAGGGTTGGGCAATAAATGCTGTCCTAGGCAGTGACACCCACATCCCATGAATGAATTAAAAAATAAGAATGCGGCAGGCCTTCCCCAGAGGAGGTGACGTGGTGCTCTCGCAGGTGTTTTAGCTGGTGGCCGAGACCCCTGTCAGCCACTTAAAATCACCCCTCCCCTCACCATTGTTGTTGTATTGGTGTCACAGCCATGTCTAGGCAATAATTCTTAGAAACAAACAGTAACAAATTGCATTTCTATTGGGCTCCTCACAGGTAGAAATATGCTCTCAGTACTTCAAAGAATGGAGGAGAAAGGTAGACTCTAAGCAGAAGGAATGTGGGGAAACAGAATAGTTAGGGTTATGGGACAAAAAGCTCCATTAAAATGAAGTATTCTTCGTGGCCTTTTGAAAGTAGGGAGGGAGGTATGAAGAGAGAGGGTTTTCAGGAGGGAGTTCTAGAGGATAGGGATATATTGACTAAGAGAGTGGGAAGAAACAATGGGTGATTGCTGATACAGATGTAGGAGATTGGGTAGGATAAAACCATGAAGAAATTTGAAAATGAGGTTCAAGGATCTTCAAAACAATTCATGGTGATGCAAGTATCCAGTGCAATTTGGTAAGGATATGAATAGAGGTGTGGGACTTTGTACAAGTGATGAGGTGCATAGCAGTGTTCAGAATATGTTGTACAGGTAAAGGCAGGAAGGGCTTAGCATTGAGAGCAACTGGAAAGGAAAAGCAGTCAGAAGTTAAAGGCATTGATTAGTATTGTTCAATTTGATATTGTTGCCAAAGATAAGGCTAAAACAACACTTTGATGAGTTGATTTTAGACCGAAAAGTCTTAGGGAAAATTAATTGTGAAATCACAACTAAAAATAGAATAACAAAAGAAAATGGAACACATTTTAAGGTCATTATACCAGAAGAATAAAAGGAAATATATTCCATTGAAAAGAAATAAGAAACATAACAAAACTTAGACTAAAGGAGTTTTATAAAGAGATTCAGAATGCTGCTACCTACGTCATCCATGCAAAGTCCTGCATCCCTTTCAGCTGCATTTTTACCCAACTCCACCTCAATCAATCTCAGGTTCTTGAGAGTTTTGTGCTAACCTTTTTTTTTTAAAGTACATATTTCCTCAAGAATTAAAAAACTAACAAGTAAAAGACACAAGATAACATCAATAATGGGAGAAATTAAGATTCATGCAAAAGACAACTGCAGCAAACTGAAAATTAAGTGAGAAATGGAGGGACAAATTTCTGGCGCAGAAAGTTCCCTGCAAAAATGGTTTATAACACTTTACAAATGTTTTGGTCTTCACTGTCTGTGGGGTATTCAGCTGGAGCAGATCACCTGCCTATTGTAGAACCCATCCAATTTTCATTCTATCCAAATCCGCGGAAAGAGAATCGAATGGGTTGTACAATGGGTGGCCAATCTACCTTGCCAGATTATCATTCAGGCGATGAAGGTGAAAGTTTGCCTCTATGTCAAAAGCAAACATGAGGTCAAATAACACATGATTCCATTAAAGCTTAATTTGTAGAGCTATTACAGAAGATCAGGATATGGAAATATATTGATTAAGCACTGATTTATTGAGCTTCAAACTCTTATCTGACCAATCATCAAGACTGCTGACTTCCACCACTGCAATGTTACAAGTGTCTGTCTTTACTTCATCTCTGTCATTGCTGAAAATCTCATCAACACCTGTATTACTTCCAGATGTGACTATATCAGCATATTCCCTGCTGGCTTCCTGATCTCCACTTTACAAACTTACCAACTCATTCAAAATTCTGTCGCTAAAATCCTGTTCTGCACCAAGTCCCACTCATATGTTACACTTGTGTTTGCCATTTATATTTGGTCCCCTGTCCTCCAAAATATTCAATTCAAAACCCTCATTCCCATAACTCACCTTTTTGGCCTCATACATCTCTACCTTAAGCCTATGTCCAAGCACATATCCTCCAGCCATTTGATTCTAGCCTCTTGGCATCTCAAGTCTCCCTTCATTTCACCATTAGAACTCCAGCTATCTTGATTCTACTGTTGGAAGTCACTCCCTAAACACTTACACCTTAATATCTCCCTCCTCACCTCTGAGAGCCTTCTTAGAACTTATCTTTTACACCACGCTTCTGGTCATTTCTCCTAACTTCTCTATTATTAGTTAGTTAGAGATACAGCACTGAAACAGGCCCTTCGGCCCACCGAGTCTGTGCCGACCATCAACCACCCATTTATACTAATCCTACACTAATCCCATATTTCTACCACATCCCCACCTGTCCCTATATTCCCCTACCTATACTAGGGGCAATTTATAATGGCCAATTTACCTATCAACCTGCAAGTCTTTTGGCTGTGGGGGGAAACCGGAGCACCCGGAGGAAACCCACGCAGACACAGGGAGAACTTGCAAACTCCGCACAGGCAGTACCCAGAATTGAACCCGGGTCGCTGGAGCTGTGAGGCTGCGGTGCTAACCACTGCGCCAATGTGCCGCCCCATCGTATGTTGTTCCTTTCTAATGCATGGGATGCTTTACTGTATTAGATGTGTGATATCAATGTTGCTGTAATTCATATCAATTTTCTTGAAGAACTATACACAAATTCAAGCCACAGTAAATGGGCTAATTGATCCAAAGCATTTATAGAACTTAAAAGCTTAAATATCCACCAGGCATGATATTAACTAAAATCATCAAAGATTTAAAGGAAAGAAAGTTTTAATGTTTTGGTTGATATTTTTCAGAGCTCATTATATAGGATTAACATAGGAAGACTTCAAAATGGAAATGTAGGGCTAAAATTTATGTTGTTGCTACCGTGATCTGCGATGGCGATATTAAACGTGGCGGTTCATTTATTTGGCTGGGGCGGACTGCGACCCCCCCCAATGACATGGAGCGGGTGGGCGATCTGTCCCTGGCAACGGCATCAGGCAGCACTGCGCAGGTGCCATTTTTAAAGGGTTTCAAGCCCTACATTACAATTAAAATTGTTAAAAGATACAGTGTTTGTAAAAATTTTAATAAATTTATCCTGACCCTCTCCCACTCTTCTTCAAAAACCATAGAAATAAAAACCTGCCCTCCCCCCACAAAAAACACTTACCTTATGCTCCTGAACGTCCCCCCCTCAACGTTCATCAACTTTAAACTTTACTCCTTCCCACCACCCCTGAGACCAATGAAATTAGTTTTACCCCAATTCCCCCCTCCCATACAGAGAAACTTACATGCTCCCCCCTCTCCACCAGTGTTCTACCTTGGATCTCTGGACGGAGGTCCAAAGGCACGGGAGTGCCGGCCACCAGCACCAATATGGCACCAGAATGGATGGTGGGAGCAGGTAAGTCATTTATTCATTAAATTACATTTATTTAGATTTTGCTTCCATCGCTGAGAGGTCGGGGGGGGGGCGGGGGGCAATGAGGCTTCACCACCGCTGGCAACATTGGGCCATGCCTTCCTGGCGGTGAGGCCCATGGTGGGCCTCTGCTGGAGACATTTTCCAGCCCGCCCTACCACCACCCCTGAAGTTGGGGGGGACTGTAAAATTCAGCCTGTAATTCCAAAAACAGAACAAGGCACAAGCTAGTCAATACAGCCTGGTTAATCTAATGTTCATACATTGCAAAATGCTATCACTAAACATTTAAAGAGCACAGGTATTATAGGAAGCAATCAACATGCTTTTCGAAGTAATAGATCATTTGTTGACAAACCTACTGGAATTCATGGAGCCATGTTGTTTTGTCTTTATGTTGTTTCTGTTCCCAGATGTTGGAAAGAATCACACTTTAATGCTGGAAAAGGCTGGAGTCAGTCTTGTTTAATTCAGCACAATGCTCTGTGCTGTGGAACCTGGTTTAACTGGTTCTTGTGTTACATATAACATGACTCCCCAGTGCAGCTATGAATGTGGCCCCCTACTGGAACACTTACACACAACATCTAGTTCCTAGCTAATTAGTTCCTAACATTTTACAGATAATATAACAATAGATACATATATAACACATGTCTAATCTGCAGCATATCGGTAATTCAGTGAGAGTTTGGATTTTTGAAAAGACATCGGGCAACTATCCTCATGCAAGACTAGGAGGGAATATTCAGGCACATGGAATAGATGACAAATTGCCTAGATGGATTGAAAATTGGCTAACAACAAAAAAAAAAATGCTCGGCCCATTGGAAAATAACCAGTGGCCTTCCAGAGACCTAAGACTCCTCCTGTTCGCAATATAGGTTTAAAAGTCACATTATTTATTTTGCTAATGACACAAAGCTATGCGAATAGGTAACATATGAAACACATATCAAATATCTTAGGTTGATTATGTAGAGGCCTGAGATATGGCAAATTGATTTTAATGTGGATAGAAATTGAACAATGCCTATTGAGATAAAAACAAGAAATGCTGGAACCACTCAGCAGGTCTGGCAGCATCTGTGGAAAGAGCAGCAGAGTTAACGTTTCAGGTCAGTGACCCTTCTTCGAAGAAGGGTCACTGACCCGAAACGTTAACTCTGCTGCTCTTTCCACAGATGCTGCCAAGCCTGCTGAGTGGTTCCAGCATTTCTTGTTTTTATTTCAGATTTCCAGCATCTGCAGTATTTTGCTTTTATTTTAATGCCTATTGAGACATTGCATTCTTCAAAGTAAAAGTGGAAAATTTTGAAGCACAGGAAGAACAGGACAATAGGGTTAGAGGAGAGCAATGGACTAGTGTTGAATTGCTTTAGCAAAAGCCAACAGATACAATGGAAAAATGTTAGTGTTCTGTACTATTAACTTGCACAAATCTACACGGATCGCAGTCATGATAAATATGTATACGACATGAAAGTGAGTCGACTGGCAGAGGTTAAAATGGAAAAGGATTTAGAAGTGACAATTGGTCTGAAACCAAATGGTCAGTATGAGGCAGTTATCAATAAAGCAAATCATCTCTGAGTGCATATGGACCTCAGTGGACATAAAAAGAAACTCTATTGTAATGGGATTCTTACATGAACAGGGGCATTTTTAATTAACACTTCTTCTTTCATTCTCAATATCTTTTAATGTTTTTTGAATTTTTCATATATTGGGTCAGAATTTGCTGGAAAATAATGCTGTGTGAACAATACGGGCTGGGTTTTTTAATCCGTTCAGGGTCTGGATTGGAGGTGGGCAGGAGTACAATTTGGCGCTGCCGGCCTCCGTGCAATTTCGCCGCCATGATCCCGTCTCCAAGCCAGGAGGGCAGCTTGGGGTCTGATCGGCTGCCTGCCATCTCTTGGAATATCCAATCAGCAATGCAGGAAGCCCAAGTCAGCCTAGACCATGGATCACACGAGGGATACCCCGAACCCCACCCCGGACACATAACGTCTGCTAAGACACAGCTGTGGCCACTGGCCATTGCCTGGAGGGGTTGCCCCTTCAGGATCATAGCCAGGCAGCTGTGGCCTTTTAAAATATCAAAAAAACTGGCCTTCTTCCTCTCTCTCTCTCTCTCTCTCCATCTTCAGATCGGTAGCTCTCACCTAGGCCAGGGGGGTTGCCGATCACTGAAGAATGCTGGAGGACCTCACATTGGCCCTCCAGCATCGGGGGCCTGCCTGCCGTCCCTGATTATAGGGAAGCCCGCTCCCTGGCCTTTAATTGGCTGAGAATTTTTAAATCCCAAAGGCTGTGCTTAAAGTATGCCATGCGGGGTTGGGACCTGGAACCAGCTCCGATTTCCAGTTCCCAATCCCTGATTAATAAAGACATATGGGGCTGAATTTTCAATGTGAAAATCGGTCAGCAATTTGTGGGGAGGAAGAGATACCCTGTAACTTGCGAATCACCACAAGTTGCTGCCAATTTGCTCTGCTCTGGGTTTCCCAGAGCTTTTGCAAAGCAATAATGGGCTGCCCTTTGTGAAAATGGCATCTTGCCCTTAATCTCCCAATGAGTTTCAAGAAGTTGCTGCATTTTTACATAAATTGCCCATTAAACTCATGACAGAATGTTAAGTCTAGTAATTAATACTGCAAGTACCCTATTATGTGGTAATTGTTAATGCTTGCCATTCAACCTCTGTGGCTGAGAAAGTGAACAGCTAAAAGTGTGAAGGCAATAAATTGTTGTTGGAGATTTGAAAAATGTCAAATTTATTTTTTTACATTTTTTCTTACTTTTCCTTTCTGTCTCCTCTATTCTTCGCTCAATTGATTTATCTTTCTGTACTTGACTTGACATTCAATTCACCCTCCCTAATTCATTCTCCTTCTCAATCCATCCTTTGATTTTTTTTTTAATCAATCTTTATATCTCACTCATTAAGGAGATATACTGTTGGTTCCATAATTCACCAAGCTTCTAAATGCTCTTTTACCTTCACTGTGCCATTGTCAGCTTACACTTCAGCAACAATCTTTGAGGAACATTCTGAAGGATGCAGGAAAATATTTAACAAAACCAGATATGCCATGAGATGCCTTGCTCCTGCAAATTCCAGCCTATTATTTTTCTCTGCTTTTCGTTTTTTTTTACTTCTTTTGGGATTGAATTATTCATTTGTTTTCATGGCAGTAAAATATGTTCAGAATATTTTTGTGGAGCTAAAGCAGCCCATTACTGCTTCGCAAAAGCTCCGGGAAACCCAAAGTAATCAAAACATTTAAAAGAGTTTTAGCAGAACTGGAAAATGGTAAAAGAAGAACGGATATTGTCACACTCACGCATAGAGAAATTATGAACTATACAATGAACTTATAAAAGAAACAAAAAATGACACTATTTCTGAAGAACAAAATGGAGACAAGAGGTCAGGTGACCTCTTCCTGTACTGCCAATACACATGGGAGCTACAAGAACCTTGAGTCAATCTTCATGTCTGGACCAGCCTTGGAGAAGGCATTAAAAAATGTAAATGGCCCCTTCTGTGTTAGTGGCTACCTCTCCTACAAATTGGGTTAACAATGGTGTGGCAGACATGATGGGTGGAATTTAATACTGGTGGCGGGAGTCATGACATCGGGGAAACCAAGGCCGAGATCCCCGCATCACCTCTTATACGTAAGGCCCGCCAAATTTAGTGTCAATCAGGCACTTAACTGGACAGTGGCAGACCTTCTGCATGATTTTGGACCCCGTCGTTTGAAGTCCCAGCTTTGCAGAGCTGCCGGCCAATCAGACATTGAGAAGTGGTTCTGGAACCAGGCTTAAGGTAGGTCAAGGGAGGGGTCTTGCTGAGTGGGGATCATCAGCAAGGCCATCAGCAGCAAGGCCATAGGAGTGGCCCTCAGAGGGCACCCCTCTTCCTGATGCTGGGAAGCAGCCTGCACAGTTTTTGGTACCATGCTTCCCATGCGGCGACAGGGCTGCCTGCCGCACGGGTAATTGAGGCTGCGGTGGGAAGAAGGCCTTAATTAGGTACGACGTACCCTGCTAAGGGCCTCAATTGTTGGCAGGTTGGGAAATATACCAATGCATAATTCTTTCTTGTTTTATATTTTATATGACACTAGAGACTATAGAAATCAACTTGATTGAATATCTCTAACCTATTGTAGAACTGTTGTTATGTATTGTTTCTATCCTTTACTCAAGTATCAACACAGGTAGAGATGGAATGATGTCTTCTGTGTCAAATATAACCATAGTGAGCCAGTCACCATCCTTTCCATACACATTCAACACACATATAGAGAATATTCTCCAGTAATCAGAGAATTACACCAATGCTACTTTTACCACACCTGCCATTTGAGAGACTGTGGACACCATTTCCATAAGGGTATAACATAAACATTCCAAAATATCTTAATATCAATGTTAAGGAACCATCAAACACTAAACATCTATTAAAAAACACTAAACATCTATTAAAAATTTACCAGATCGCACTTTATAGCTTGGAAATTGCTTTTGATGTCAACTCTACCATCTCGATTTTTCAGTCATTTCAGTGGTGTGGGGAAGGTAATCATTAAGCAGACCACTTTAAATTACTGGAGAAATGAAGCAACTTCCATGTGCATCAGTCTTATGGCTCTATGTTAAGCTATTTGAGCTTGTTATTAGTTGCTTTATAGCTCCTTAAGGAAAGAATGTATGTATTGTAAGGTTCAGGCATCCCCATGTGATGTATTCTTAATGCTGATCGAGCACTGCAGCAGTGATCGCATTTGCTAAATTTCAATTGCCAATTGTCAGGTTAGCAGGGAGGCAGAATTTTCACCGACCCATGTTGATCCAGGTCTTAATTATCTAGTCAAACTAGGTCAGGAGCAGTAATATCACTCCTCATTAATTTACCACTGCTGGGAGGGAGGGAAATTGAGTGCTGCTGTTTTTAAAGCACTGCAGCTAATTAAAGATAGGCATATCTTTTTGTAGAGTAGAAGTCACAAGTGGAAGAAGCAGCTGACTGGAGTCATTCATTTCATTGATGCTTGTGGGACCTTCCTCTGGAAATTGGATGTAAAGTTTGCATATTACAACAGTGACTACATTTTGTTAGCTGTGATTTGTTTTGGGATTTCCTGAGGTTATGATGCTGTATAAATTTATTTTCTTTCCCTTCCCAGCTCCGCCTGTTCACCAGTGCTTTGTGGATCACCCTGTGTTTCATTCTCTTCCTTGTAATCGATATTGCCCTGAGCCACATTGTCCTGAGCAGGTGTATTGGGACTGGTTCTGGAATGAACAAAGTGCCATGACTGACAGTTTGCTACAAAAGTGGTTACTGTAGAGTTGCCAGTATGCTGTTCAGTACATTAATTTTCAATGAATACTGTATTAAGGAAGGGTACAAAGGGAATACATTTAAAACAGTGGCCTTTCAAGTGTGACTTAGAAGAAGTGACTGAGAAATTATGGAAGGCCTTGCAATTACAGTGAATGTATGAAGACTGTAACAACTAACTGTACTGTAGGCAATTCAAACTGATATCATGCTGTTCTTAGCATCTCTCCTTTACCATCTTCCTCTCCTATCACAAAAGATGATGGACATGCAGCAAACAATCCATTTAGGTGGAGCATCTTCTCGTGGTGCACCTTTGTTGATGGCTGTGAAAGCCAATCCTTGACAGGCAGGTTCTGCCACAAGTGCCACATGCAAAGCTGCCAAGTGACGTTGTGAGTTGTTGTTTTTGACGTTGTGGTCTGTTGTCAAGCTGCTGTTGCAACTGGTCATCATGGTAGTGCACACCAGTCCACAGGATGTGTCGCCATTTCCCTTTTTCACCAGCTAGTGAGTCACAAGTGCGATAGTCGACACTTCGGGCCTTCATGTCACACTTGCAAGCATCCTTGAAGCAGAGCTTTGGGTGCCCCACTAGTCGCCTGGCCCCCAGCTACCTCACAGGTCCTTGGGTACTTGACTGTCTTCCATTCTGCGGACATGTCCGATCCACCCAAGTCGTCTCTGTTTGATTAGTACAAACATACTTGGGAGCTCTGCCTTTGAGAGGACTGCCGCATTTGTGATTTTGTCCTGCCAGGATATACCCATAATGCACCACAGACAATGAAGCTGGAAATTATTGAGCTTCTTTTCCTGGTAGCTGAAAGTCACCCATGTTTCACAGCCAGACAGCAAAATGCTGAGAACACAGGCCTTATCAACCATCAGTTTTGTCCTAAAGGTCAGCTTGGTGTTATCCCATGTGTGCTTCGCAAGTCAGCCAAAGGTGGTAGCTGCTTTCCCTATGCGTGTATCGAGCTCTGCATCAAGAGACAGATTGTCTGTCACCGTGGACCCCAGGTAACAGAATTTGCTAACCACTTCCTGTGGGGTGTTATTTACTGTGATCAGGGGCGGAGATGCAACATCTTGTCCCATGACCACAGTTTCTTGATGCTTATAATCAAGGAGAACATGTTACAGGCATGGGAGAGACAGTCCATGAGTCTTTGTAGCTGAGTTTCCGTGTGAGCGACTAGCGCAGCATCATCAGCATAGAGGAGTTCATTGAACAGGATGTGATGTGTTTTTGTCTTCGCTTTCAGCCTCGATTGATTAAAGAGCTTGCCATCTGACCTAGTGTGCAAGTAAACTATTTCCATATCTGCAGGACAGGTGAAGGTTAGGAACATGGAGAAGAAGATGCCAAACAGATTGGGGGGTGGACTTAACCCTGTTTCACTCCATTCTTCGCTCTGAAACTGTCAGAAATGGAGCCATCAAACTGTACAATGCAGTGCATTTTGTCATGGAGGGGGCAGATGAGACTGAGGAGCTTCGGTGTACAGCCAATGTTTTCCAAATTCTTGCAGAGCTCTGCTCTACTGACAGTGTCGAATGCCTTAGTGAGATCTGCAAAAGTAAGGTAAAGGGGCATACTCTATTCCCTACTCTTCTCTTGTAGCTGGCATATAAAGATCATATCCACAGTAGATCTGCTATGATCATGATGCTAAGGAGTGAGATGCCCTGGTGGTAGTTGCAGTCTCCTCTGTCGCCTTTTGTTTTTGTATAGTGTGATGATTTTGACATCACGCATTCCTGTGGAACAGAGCCTACTTTCCAGCAGAGAAGGAGAAGGTCATAAAGTTGTGGCGGTATCGGCTGGGATTCCATCTTTGCCTGGTGCCCTTCTGTTCGCTAGGTGGTCTATACCCTTCTTGAACTCCAGTGATGAGGGTTCTTCACCTAACTCATCCATAACAGGTTGTTGCGGGAGATCATTGAGCACAGACGAGGAAATGTCCGACTCAGAGGTGATAGCAAACTAAATATTTAGCTGAAAACTGTGCATAATGTTTTTACATTTTTCATTTCAATATTTGGTCTATGGTCTCAGTGCATGGGATAATGTGCAGTAGAATGATGGGATGAGGCAGTGTGTATCTGGGTTGTGAGTTTCATTGTCAATATCATCCATCAATTACATTACACTCTGAGTGTGTGGGATGGGTACCTATGATTCGACCAAAATTCTGAGATCATGAATAATTTTCCTGCACTGTGTTGTTGTATATTGGATGGTCAAGGTGGCACTGACTACTGCCTGTGTCACCTGCCTCCACACTACCTGCATCACCCTCTTATAATGCTTCTGATCGGGATGCTGAAGCGATGATATCTTGCCCTTAACTCTGCCAATTGTACCTTGACTGATTTGTCTGAGAATTCTTACCACTGGAGACACTCCCCGTGTCACCTTTCCTTCTGTCATTGCAAGCCTGTTTCTACTGCCTCTTCCTTCAATTCAAGATCTTCTTGCCCTTTAACTGGTATTAACTGCTTCAGCTAAATATCATCTCCTGTGCTTCTAGCAGCAGTGAACCAGTCAGAATTAGGAATACTGCTCTCAATGCATCCTGCATATAAAATGAGGCACCTCCAGGAAAATGCTATGGGTTCCCATCAATCACTTCCGTATGTAAAAGTCGCATGCTGCCCTAAACGGTCAATAAGTTGTAAATCCAGCTTTAAGGGTCAGCAATTTGCTGTTCCACAAATGCATGAAGATGATAATAGACATATTATTCAATGAGGTCTGTATACACCTTAATCATATTCACCAGTGACTAGGAACAGTAGCGTGACAGAGTTGTATGATTCTACAGTCTGATGAATATCAAAGAATACTACCTTCTGCATCCATGGCTAATGATACCATGCACCAATCACAAACAGATTCAGAACATAACTACAGTAAGTGTCGTGCTACTCAAAGGATGGTTATAGAGTATGTCACTGGGATCTTGAAGCATTGCTTCAAATGTCTCGAGTATGAGGGACACATTGCAGTCCTGCCCCTAGAATCTCTCATGTAAATGCCACAATATTTCCTCTACTGAGTGAAAAAATATACAACATCACATTGCCCAACATCGATATGTTGTTGAAAGCAGAATGTATTAATAGGAACTTTAAACTTTTTCCCTTGGGAAATATGCAGTCAGATTAATTTGAGGACACATAAATTAAGATGAAATAAGCTCTCCTGCTATTCTTAGCCTAACCTACAGAATGATTGGTTTCATACGTATTGGATTGCTGGTCTAAGAGCATACTGCTATTTTCTCACTTGAAGGTCTTACCAAATATATTCTCATATAAATAAATTTAGAACCTAATTCTAAGAGAAGAATAAAAAGATTATGGGGTATTTATTTCCAATGTGTCTCACCCTTGAAAACAACAGAGCCAACCAGGACTTCTGTGCAATGTTTGACAACTTTAATTGGCTCCAAAAATGAGGTAACAGTTGAGCTGGTACATTGCCAAAGATGCTGATCTTTAGGTGGGATGTTGAACCAAGGTCTTGTTTTGTGGTTCAGTTGGGATTAAAGGTCCTGTAGAACTGTTTGAAGAAGAACTGTATTTATCCAACTTTCTTCCACAATTAATACCATCAAAAAATGCATTCCCGTTGTTATTGTGGAATTTTTCTGTGGAAAAATGGCTACAGTATTTACTCACATAATTGCAGTCCAAATTGTGTGAAGCATTTTCAGATGTTTCTAAGAGAAATGATAAGGCAGTATAGGGTATAACTTTGACAGTAAAGTAAAATGGAAATGTTTGATTGACAAGAGAATCAAAGGTTATGTGGGGGTGCAGGGGCAGGCAGGAAAGTGCAGTTAAGGTCACAATCAGATCAAGCATGATCTTACTAAATGGCGGAGCAGGCTCAAGAGGACAAATGGTCTATTCCTGCTCCTATTTCGAATGTTCTTGTGTTATTTTGTAAAAGCCAATCAGCAGCCTGCTTTGAACACCATTCAATTATCTTTTCCATTGATTTCAAGATCATGTTCATGTACGTCTTTCATTTTTTAAAGACAAACATAAATATTCCTGAATGATTTCCCTTTTGAGAAATATCTGAGAGATATGTTAAAGGACAATATGAATATAATTTTCCTTTGTAAATTTTCCTCATAAGAATTTTCTCCTTTACTTCTCCTTTCTATGAGGCATCCTATTTATCTATTGTAGAAGTTAGTAGTTTCTTGCCGTTGTAAAGCCTGACAGCACTATGTTATAGTAATCGATAACTAAAAATATGTGAATATGCTTACATGGTTCATTCTATGTGGTTGCATATTCTGGGCTCTGCTGTTTACAGTTATTACTCCCTGATAAATGAGTCCAATGTAACTATTGCTGCTGGTGGGCAACAGTAAGCAGTCGGTGGGCAGTCTGCTTTATCCTCCCAGTGATTTGGAAAGGAAGTTCAGGTGGGAGTCAAAAAGCCAGTGGATAAGCTACCGCATGTTTCTCACGTGGGGGAACAGTTAAAATCGACCGCCAAATGATAGTTGTGGACATTTGAACAATTTCATTTTAAAAATGAAAGTGCAGATACAGGAATTTTGAAATTAACACAGTGAAATGCTAGAAATGCTTAGCAGATAAGTTGGCATTTGCGGTCTGTTTCCCCTTCTACAGATGCTGCTTGACCAGCTGAGCTTTTCCAACATTTACTGTTTTTGCTCCAACAAGGCTGTTATCTATTTTGAACTAGACATTGTGTTGGATCATTCTTACTTACACATCAAGCATAAAAGCTACCTGAAATTATATATAGTATAAGTTATCCACAGGTCAAAATGCTGCTGGCGTGCGAGAAAATATGATGGTTCAGATGAGGCTAAGAACTGGTGCAATTTTCTATAGGTGCACCATTAAATGTGTTTGAGATTTTACGCAGTATATTCTTAAATGATAATTAAAGCATTTATCTTTCCTTTGATTCTCAGTTCCATTAAATATCATGCCCCCGAATTATGGAATTACATTAAAGGAGCTCAGTGAACATTCAAATATTTAATCAAACTGACTATAAAAATGTAGATATAGTAACAGTCAGTAATGTAACTGAAATCCTGTTTCACTTCTTAGATTAACATTTAAATGAAGCTCTTGAAACTGCCTTTAAGCATGATATTTGTTGCACTGGATTTGTGCAGTGTTTTAAAATTAAACTTGTCACACAGGAACAATTCATTTTTATAGTTTACTAATAAATAACTGCTGCCAATGAGGAACAGAATATAAAGTGAGCAAAGATTGTAATGTTAACTTTAAACAAAATTAGTTGAGTGATTGTAACAGTAATTATAACATTCAAATTTATAGGATGGCTTGATATACTTTAACATTAATGTTTTAATTTTAATTCTGTTCAATAGAATTCTGTCTCATTGAATTCACATAACATTAACACCTACTGTAATACAAATTTCCACATAGCAAATCATTCCTACAATTGGATAGTTTTATGCCCAATTTATTCTTTAATTCAGTTTCCTACATAATTTCAAACTTAATTGTACTTTCTGTCAGTATATACATTTTGATGAACATATATATGGCTATAGATGGACTTAAACTACATTTTCTAAAATTCAGCTGCTGACCACATCCCTAACTAAATGCCTGGACTTCATCATTAATGATTGATTCCACTTAATGATTGAACTGGGGAGTTTTGAGTGCAATAAATCTGTGATTCTGTGATATGGATGAGATATTCAGAAGCCATGTGCCACCATTTGGATCTCAAGTACAACCAGCAGCTTATCATAAAAATAACAGGTGCACTAACTTTGATATTCTATCTGTTGAAGTCAATTTTGCCCAAAGTTGACTGATTTGAAGCATCAGCTATTTTAGGAAGAACTGCTGCAAGCCTGCTACTGTAGGATTAATGTATCTGAAAAGCAGCTAACTGCCAACAAAGATTTTAAAATACCTTTTTATGTTACAGTGAACGGAGCAAAGAGTTTTAATTCACTCACGGCTGCTGCTGGACATTAACAATGAAAGGCAAAGTGCTAGCTTTCAATTTGATGCACAACTGCAGAATCTTGCAAAGGTAGGATTATTTAGATACTCTGGTCCACTCTTCCGTCACCTCCACCACCCCCACACACCCCCACTGCCATCCCCTTTCCACAACACCTTCTCGTGCAAAAACAGGAGATGCAACGCCTACTCTTTCACCTCTTCCCTATCCTATGCCCAGGGCCCCAAACTGATTTAAGTTCTGATGAAAGGTTAACTCTGTTTCTTTCTCCACAGATGCTGCCAGACCTGCTGAATATTTCCAGCATTTTCTGTTTTTATTGTAATGATTTGCTTTTAGTTCTTGCAACTTCGCATGCTGTATTCATTGCTCACAATGTGGTCTCCTTTACAATGGGGAGACCACATGCAGTTTGGATGATCTCTGTGCACAACACCAGTCTGCAACCATGACCCTGAGCTTGCGCTCACTTGTCATTTTGGTTTTCCATTGCTCTTCCACTCTGACTTCTGCAACATTTTTTTGGACAGCAGTTGCTATTAATGATTCTGCTTTTGTCAGTTTCAGCTCCTTTAGCCCATCTTTTGTTTCTTTTATTATCCCATTATCATGCCCTTTTGCCTTGCACCATCATCCTTTTGCCATTTAATCACTCCTGCCTTCCATCCAATCACAGATCTTCCCTTTTGTATTTTTCTCCCCTCCTCTCTTTCTCTGTCTCCATACCTGCTTAAAATCTGTTACATCTCTAACTATGACAAGTTCTGATGAAAGGTAATCAGCCTGAAACATTGGCTGGAATTTTACACGCATCCCCACCCCTCAGCAGGAGCGGGCGGTGGGGGCAGGGGAAGTCATAAAATTGAGTGGGATGTGGAGGGGGTGGGAGCCGTTCCCGTCCCTGCTGCAATTTTACACGGAGTGGCAATGGTGGCGAGAAATAGCCCGCCCACGCCAAACCCATCAAGTGGACCATTAACGTTTTACCAGTGGCGGGCAGGTGGCTCAGGCCACCCAGGCTGGGGGGGACCCCCACTGCACAACACTGTCCCCCCCAAACCCATCCAAACCCTCTTGTCTCACGGGGGCCCAGATGATTGTCCTTGGTGAAGCCCGAGAGACTTACCTATTTTCTGACCCAGCATCCATGATCCTGTTTTGGCTGGGTGCAGTCCCAGCAGTGGGCACTGCTCCCAGTGAGGCTGCTGTGTATCAGAGCTGCCAGCCCACTGATTGGTTGGCAGCTCCATTAGACGGGACTTCCTGCCTCAGAGAGGCGTAAGTCCCGACGGAGGCCAATTACAGGCCTGGGGAGCGTAAAATCCTGGCGTGGCTTCCCAGGCAGGCTTGCCCCCAATATTTTGGCCATTGGGAGGACCTCCAGCCCAACATTAACCCGGTTTCTGTCTCTACAGGTTCTACCAGATCTGCTGAGTATTTCCTGTTTTTGTTGCAGATTTCCAGCATCTGCAGTATTTTTGCTTTTGTGTATTTAGACAAATGTATTTTGAGTAAATTTAGCAGAGACTCCACTTAGAGTGATTGATGAGTCAGATTACATGACTAATGGCCCTGAACCTCCTGTATTATATCTACATTGAAAGTATGTGAAAGTTTAGGATGGTTTCTGCTCCAATCTTTCTTATGGGAGGTTCCTTGTGGAACCCATTTCCTTATGCTGGAACACAAAAAGTAAGCACAAATGCAATGCCACCAACTGTAATGAGTTCTTCATGTTGTCTGATGCAACATAAATGGGATGTGTGGAGTTCAGTTATGCTGAAGATCTCCAACAGGTTTATTAACAGCTAACAAGTATATACAGTACAGACCTCACTATTTACAGAACCTTCCTCTAGGTGTTACAGTTGCAGAGTGACTCTCGTACTTAGCTCATTAGCATACTAAGATCTTAAAGGGACATCCATTTTAAAGGCACTTATACAACACCAATAGAGGTAATAGCAAGATTGATGTTGTTATCTGCGGTGGCCCCTTACTTTTGCCTCTTGCCTCTGCTGCTCCCCTTCCATTGCTTTGCAGAACAGGTGTATCCATAAGGAAGGCCATTCCAGCTCCATAGACAAGGATCTGAAAAGTTTCAGGAGTGTTCACATTTGACAGAAAGAAAAGAAAGATTTTCATTTATATAGCACCTTTCACAACCTCAGAACCTCCCAAAGCACTATACAAACAACAAAGTACTTTTGAAGTATAGTTATTTTAATACAGGAAACACAGCAGCTAATTTACGCACAACAAGCTTCCACAAAGAGCAATGTGGTAATGACCAGAAAATCTGATTTTAGTGGTTCTACTTGAGGGATAAATATTGGCAATGACACTGGGGATAAGTCACCTGCTCCTCTTCAAAATAGTGCAATGGGATATTTTAATTCACCTAAGAAAGAAGACGCTGCCTTAGTTTAATGTCTCATCTGAAAGACAGCACCTCCAATAGTGTAGCACACCCTCAGTATTGCTTTGGAGTGACAGCCTTGGTTTTGTGCTCAAGTCTTTAGAGTAGGACTTGAACCCACAATGTTCCTACTCAGAGGTGATACTGCTACTACTGAACCATGGCTGACAGGGCTGACAGCATTTTGGCTGAGTAGAATGCAGGTCACAGTAAAAACAATTTTTAAAGAATTAAGAAGAAAATTACTATCAAAATCCAGAAATCTCAGTGACAACAATATCTGATAACTTTGAGCTCAGTGCTACTAAATTTTGGGATATAAAGGCACGCCTTTCTCACGACTGACATAAAAGTAGGACAGTTGAGTGAGCTGGACTTTTGTAAGTGAGCAGAACTATGTAAACGATTCACAAAGAGTTTTGGCAGACATACCTCGGAAGCCACAACTTGTGGAAACTTATACTTAGCAATGTTTCATTGTAAAACTGGTGTAAACTAGCCACATGCAAGTTTCCTTGAAAAACAAAAAAGCACCAAGCGGTTCCTATGCCATATTTACACTGAGACTTTCCAGGAAATTCCTGGAAATATTTTAGACTTCATAATTCTTAATATTTAAGGCAGAATTAGATTTCCTAACCTAAAACTGTTTAAATAGAAACACAAAAGCTCAGTAATTAGTTGATAGAAGTCTGTACATTAGAATGAATTCAAATATAATTCAGATGTTAGCTCAGAGGTTCAGCATTTAGAATATTATGTGGAGTAATGTATTCAAATTCAGTATATGAGCTAGAACAAGCATAAAGAATATAACAATCACAGAATCATAGAAATTTAGAACAGACGGAGGCCATTCAGCCCACTGTGCCTGTACCGGCCAAAAAACAGGTATCCGGCCTCATTCCACTTTCCAGCTCTTGTTCCGTAGCCTAGTAGGTTATAGCACTTCAAGTGCATATCCAAGGACTTTTTAAATGCAATGAGAGTTTCTGCCTCTACCACCCTTTCAAGCAGTAAGTTCCAGATCACCATCACCCTCTGAGTGAAAAACATTTCTCCTCAACTCCCCTCTAATCCTTCTACCAATTACTTTAAATCTATGCCCCCTGGTTATTGACCTCTCTCCAAAGGGAAATAGGTTCTTCCTATCCACTCTATCCAGGACCCTCATAGTTTTATGCACCTCAAATCTCCTCTCAGTCTCCTCTGTCCCAAAGAAAATAATCCCAACCAATCCAATCTTTCCTCACAGCTAAAATTCTCCAGTGCTGGCAACATCCTCGTAAATCTCCTCTGTACCCTTTCTAATGCGATCATGTATTTCCAGTAATGCAGTGACCAGACTCTCCACTAGCTGTAGTCTAAGTTGTGTTTTATATGGTTCTAGCATAACCTCCCTGCTCTTATATTCTATGCCTTGGCTAATAAAGCAAAGTTTTCCATATGCCTTCTTGACCACCTTATCTACCTATCCTGCTACCTTCAGGGATCTATGGACATGCACTCCAAGGTCCCTCTGTTCCTCCACACTTGTCAGTACTCCACTATTTATTGTGTCTTTCCTTGCCTTGTTTGTTCTCCCCAAATGCATCATCACAATTCTCTGGAATTTAATTTGCCACTTTTCTAGCCATCTGACCAGTCCATTGATATATTCCTGTAGTCTACAGCTATCTCACTATCAACCACATGGCCAATTTTTGTATCATCTGGAAACTTCTTAATCATGCCCCCTACATTTAATTCTCAATCAATGCTATGTACCACAAAAAGTATGAGACTTAGTACTGAACCCTGTGGAACCCCACTGGAAACAGCCTTCCAATTACAGAAACAGCCTTCAACAATTGCTTCTTGCCACTGAGCCAATTTTGGATCCAACTTGTGACTTTCCCTTGGATCCCATGGGCTTTCACAAGACACTAAGTGCAAGCCACTAGCCTGATATTAGAAAAAAGAAAACTGACAAAGAACCAGGAAGAGAAAAGATTACAGATGGATCAATGAAAATACATTTCTAAGTCTGGAAATAACAGTGCAGAGTATGAAGGTGTGTTTGAGTTGGTTGTTGTATCTTACTTGATCAAAAAGGGTGTAAATGTTTAATATTAATATTGGCTTATGGTACAAACTTAAGCAAGAAGCTCATGAGTTCTACTTGTTACTTCAGTAAAGTGAATAATGGCTTTGCCAAGCACATACTATAATGTTTAAATGAAATGTAATTCTAATGCAATGTTAAATTTCATTCAGCTAATGTTGTGTTATTGTAATTCCATTTATTGCTATAACGATTATGTTAACAATATGTTATCCTTGACCAGACAGATATCGGACATCACTTTCAGAGTTATTGCATAACCTGAGGGGTCTTGTACAGTGCGGGTGGTTAATTGGAAAATTGTAGTTGCATTGCCTTTGATTTTCAATGAATCGTCTGCTTTGTATGAGGCCCTGCTGATAACACAGGGTCTCATAAAATGTTACCCGCAGTTTAATAACATAATTTTTAATAATTGCATTTGAATAATTTTTAATAATTGTTAGTTCCAGACTTTCCAGAATCCATTGATTCATCTGTAATCTTTTCTCTTCCTGGTTCTTTGTCCGTTTTTTTTTCCAATATTAGGCTAGTAGCTTGCACCTGGTGCCTTGTGAAAGCCCATGCCATCCAAGGGAAAGTCACAAGCTGGATACAAAATCGGCTCAGTGGCAGGAAGCAATTGTTGACGGGTGTTTCTGTGATTGGAAGGCAATTTCCAGTGGGGTTCCACAGGGCTCAGTACTAAGTCCCATACTTTTTGTGGTACATCTCTTTGTCGGAAGTAAATGGTGTTTAACCAATGCTGTACTTAAGTTCTAACGGTGATCTTGGTGGGACCTTCTTAATTGAGCAAGTTTCTGTAGGAGGACGCCACTTTCTGGGAATATAGGAGTATTAGAAACATCGGAATGGGAGTAGCCCATTTAGCCTCTCGAGTCTGTTCCGCCATTCAGTGAGTTTGTGACTGTCCAGTGACCCAATTCCATTAACTTGCCTTTGCCCCATGTCCCTTAATACCTTTGCTTAATAAAAATCTATCGATCTCAGATTTAAAATTAGCAATCAACTGATGTTTGTGAAAGAGATTCCGAAACTATTATCATGCTCTGTCTGTAGAAGAGTTTCCTAACATGACTCGTGAAAGGCCTGTCTCTAATCTTTAGACTAGCATTTTATCAGCCTGTCACGGGTCCCAACTGGGGCATCAGATGAAGGGGGTGTAATCGCACGGCATGTGTGCAGCCGGTTGACCGCGAACACGTGGTGGCCGGCCTATTTGAATGCAGGAGGTGCAGGGCCTGTTCCATTGGAGGACAGGGGCGGGCGACAAGATGCCAATGGCATCGTGAGCTGAGACAAATGCTGGTGTTAAATTTGAAATGCTGTCAGCCCTGCTTGAACTGTTGGTTCAGTTAGTGAGTTCACTGCAGCTTTGTCTTTGAGCTGCTGTGCTGCTGACTGGAAACCTGTACTGCTGTGTTGCTGACCCCTGGTTGATGGTGCTTCTGACCATCGCCACCGCCCACTCACCCCACCCCTGTGCTGCTAAGACCTCATAAAGCTAGGTCCTGACCCGGGAGCCATGACAGTCCATGTCAGGCAGAAGACCTGTGGTCCCACAGTTCAACGGTGCGGTCCTGCGGATTGTCCTCCAGGCTGTAAGGGAACTGCGGGAGCTCCCTTTCCCAAGGGATGGCAGGAAGAGATCCTCCCATCTGACCAAGAAAGCCTGCATGGAGTTCGCAAAAGAGACCAGCAGCCGTGGGGTCACCCACTGAAACTGGATCCAGTGCCGCAAGAGGATCACCAAGGCAAGTCCTTGAGACAATGCACAGTCATGCACAGACAATGGTGGAGTCCATCCATGCCATGAGAGCTGCCATGTCTCAGGAATGTGAGCACATGGTATTTTCCATTGAGTGGTTTGCCAAACTCATGGAGAGCCAGATCTCAACGATGTGTGCAGACCTGCATCCCCTCGCCTAGGGTGCAGCAGTGGCAAGGCGAGAGAGGGACGAGACACCTGGTGTCTTCTTCAGGTTCTCACCCTTCTATGGTCAGCAGGGAGGTTCAAGTGAGCCTCAAAAGGGAGGAGGTGAGGTTGACTTCTGTAATATTACTTGCTCCTTCGATATGTAAACTATTGTAAGACTCATGGGACTACAAGTAATATCCAAAGAAAAGTTTGGTTTCTTTAGAATTTAACTAGAACATAAATAAACAGTTGCTGCATGAGCCGCTTCTAAACACATCTTACTGTGTAAGGTTGTCCCATAACATCTCCCTTTTCTCCAAAGACAAAAACATATACAAACAATGATGTTGTGGTTCAGATTCCATTTTCCTCGCCACAGCACTCCACCTCATCTCCTTGAAGCCCCCTGCAATAGTAGATCTACTCTACAGGACGAGCGGGAAACTATTTAATCTACGTTGCCTCCAGTCCAAAACCAAGGACACTCCAACCTTTGTCATCGAGCTGCAGCATGCTGACGATGCTTGCATATGCGCACATTCAGAGGCCCAGTTGCAAAGCCTCATCAATGCATTCACGGAGGCATATGAAAGAATGAGCCTTAATCTAAACATTCGGAAGACAAAGGTCCTCTATCAGCCTGCTCCTGCAGCGCAATACTGCCCCCCGACTATCAAGATCCACGACGAGCCACTGGACAATATGGATCACTTCTCATACCTTGGGAACCTCCACTCAGCAAGGCAGACATCAACGATGAAACTCAGCATCGCCTCCAGTGTACCAATGCAGCCTTCAGTCATCTGAGGAAAAGAGTGTTTGATGACAAAGACTTCAAACCTGGCACCAAGCTCATGGTCTACAGGGTCGCAGTGTTACCTGCCCTCCTGTATGCGTTGAAAACATGGATATCTCAAAGCCCTGGAGAGATATCATCAGCGGTTCCTCCGCAAGATCCTGCAAATTCAGGTGCAGGACAGGTACTCCAATATCAGTGTCCTCTCTCAGACCAACGTCCACAGTATCAAGACACTGTTCATGGTTAGTCAGTTACGGTGGGCGGGCCACATCGTCCATATACCCGTCATAAGACTCCCAAAACAAGCTTTCGACACTGAGTTCCATCACAGCAAGAGGCTACCAGGAGGGCAGAGGAAACGCTTCAAGGATGTCCTTAAAGCCTCCTGAAAAAATGTAACATCTTCAAAAATGGAGAAAAAGCATCTGCGAAGGTGCCAGCCAGTTCGAACAACGTCGACATACCCAGGCAGCGACCAAGTTCAAACAGCAGAAGGAGTGCTCGGAAATTTGAGCATTCCATTCACTCGCCTCACCAAGCACCAGCCGCCCCACCTGTGGCAGGTGTGTGGATCCAGAATTGGACTATTCAGTCACCTAAGGACCCACAACACTGGAGTGGAAGAAAGTCATCCCGTTCCCGAGGAACTGTCTAAGAAGCCGAGAAGACACGATTAAAACTTGTATTTACAAGTAAGTGTAACACTTTCTAAAAAGTAGAGGAGGTTTGTGTGTGGCTGGCTGTTGCTCTCCTGGTCAATCTTCACCAGCTTGCCCAGCCTCCACCTAGCCCTGCCTGCCTCTGAGTCTCTACTGCACAGTGTAGGGATCTACAAAGACAGGGTGTATGAGACCCATGCCAGCTGGCTGCTCCCCTCCCGTGCACTGTCCTTGGAGAGAAGACCTTGCCTTTGGAACCTTACCCTTGCTGCTCCCCTCTGATCATGGGCTAATGCCCCTCAGCGCCCATCTTTGCAGAGAGCCCACCACCCAAGACAAGGCCCATTTTTGCCTCGCGGGCTGCAACCCCTCTGCACCCACTCTTATTTTGCGGGCTGCACTGCTGTTGGATAATGGCCCCTACACCCCTCTTTTCCCCTTCCTGTTTTCATCCAATGTTCCCCATGGCTGTCTTCCCTTGGCAGCACTGAGGCCTCACCTTGGTGTCCTCACGTTTAAATGATCAGGGATCTGAATGCACATGATCCCCATGCACCGTTCACTAAATAGGACCGCCCCCCCCCCCGCAACATAAAGTCCAAGTCAGGCCGATGCAAATACATGCTAAATATCTCTTCAGCAATTCAAATTGCAGTCCTGCATTGTCATAGCTGCAACGCTGCCCTGGAACTTTTCCGCTGCTGACAAAGTCTGAAACTAGTGTCACCATGTCGGGTTTCCAAGCAAGGATGTCCCCTCCCAATATCTGATCCCCCGCAGTTCCAAACCCGCTCCTGCTGCTGGCTGGATAAAATTCAGCCCTAAGTTCCTAGTCCTCAATTCCTCAACCAGAGGAAATATTTTCTCTCTGTTTAGCCTATCATTTCCCATTAATATCTTAAAAACTTTGATCAAATCACCCCTTAATCTTCTAACTGCCAGAGAATACAGCCTAGTTTGTGTAATCTCTCCTTGCAACTTCATCTTTGGAGTCCAGATATCATTCTAGTAATCTATGCTGCAATCCCTCCAAAGTCAATATGTCCTTCCAAATTGTTTTGCCCAGAACTGAACACAAGTGTGGCCTAACCAAGGCTTTACATAACTGTAGCATGACTTCTACCCACTTTGTATTCTGGTCCTCTGAATATGAATGCCAGCATTCTATTAGCATTTTTGATTATTTTCTATACCTGTCCATGAAACTTCCATCCTTGAAAGTGGATAAATCTCCAGGGCTGGATGGATTGCATTCAAGAAAGAGTTCGATCTAGTTCTTAGGGCTAAAGGGATCAAGGTATACGAGGAGAAAGCAGGAAGAGGGTACTGAGGTTGGATAATCAGCTATGATCGTATTGAAAGGCGGAGCAGGCTTGAAGGGCTGAATGGCCTACTCCTGCTCCTATTTTTCAATGTTTCTATGTTTCTATCCCAGGTTGTTAAAGGAAGCCAGGGAGGAAATAGCGAATGCGCTGAGGATCCTCACTAGATACAGGCAAGGTACCAGATGATTGCAGGACTGCAAATATTGTACCATTGTTTAAAATGGGTGTGAGGGATAGGCCAGGTAATAATAGGCCAGTCAGTCTGACCTCGGTGGTGGGTAAATTAGTAGAATAAATTCTGAAGGACAGGATAAACTGCCACTTAGAAAGGCACGGATTAATTAGGGATAGTCAGCATGGATTTGTTCGGGGAAGGTCGTGTCTTACTAACTTGTTTGAGTTTTTTGAGGAAGTATCAGGGAGGACTGATGAGGGTAGTGCAATGGATGTGGTCTACCTAGATTTTAGTAAGGCATTTGACAAGGTCCCACATGGCAGACTGGTCAGTAAAATGAAAGCCCATTGGATACAGGGGAATGCGGCAGTTTGGATCCAGAATAAGCTCAGTGATAGGAAACAAAGGGTAGTGGCCGACGATGTTTTGCGAATGGAAAACTGTTTCCAGTGGCGTTCCACAGGGCTCCGTGTTGGGTCCCTTGCTCTTCGTGGTATATATTAATGATTTGGACTTAAATGTGGGAGGCATGGTTGGGAAATTTGCTGACGACACAAAAATTGGCCGTGTAATTAATAATGAAGAGGATAGCGTAGAATGCAGAATGATATCAATGGTTTGGTTGAGTGGGTGGGAAAGTGGCAAATGAAATTCAATCCAGAGAAGTGTAAGGTAATGTATTTAGGGATGGCAAATAAAGCGAGGGAATACACAATAAATGGGAGGATATTGAGAGGGGTAGAAAAAGTGAGAGACCTTGGAGTGCATGTCCACAGATCCCAGAAGGTGGCAGGACAGGTAGATAGAGTGGTGAAGAAGGCATACGGATTGTTTTCCTTTATTGGCCGAGGTATAGAATATAAAAGCAGGAATGTGATGCTGGAATTGTATAAAATGCTGGTTAGGCCACAACTGGAATATGGCGTACAGCTCTGGTCGCCACATTACAGAAAGGACATAATTGCTCTGGAGAGAGTACAGACAAGATTTA
Organism: Heterodontus francisci; assembly: GCF_036365525.1. NCBI lineage: Eukaryota > Metazoa > Chordata > Chondrichthyes > Heterodontiformes > Heterodontidae > Heterodontus > Heterodontus francisci. Next base: position 143,609,407 of record NC_090376.1, read on the forward strand.
CAAGAATGCTGCCAGGGCTTGAAAGTTGTAGATTAGATTAGATTAGAGATACAGCACTGAAACAGGCCCTTCGGCCCACTGAGTCTGTGCCGACCATCAGCCACCCATTTATACTAATCCTACACTAATCCCATATTCCTACCAAACATCCCCACCTGTCCCTATATTTCCCTACCACCTACCTATACTAGTGACAATTTATAATGGCCAATTTACCTACCAACCTGCAAGTCTTTTGGCTTGTGGGAGGAAACCGGAGCACCCGGAGAAAACCCACGCAGACACAGGGAGAACTTGCAAACTCCACACAGGCAGTACCCAGAATCGAACCCGGGTCCCTGGAGCTGTGAGGCTGTAGTGCTAACCACTGCGCCACTGTGCCGCCCCTAGCTATAAGGAAAGATTGGATAGGCTAGGGTTTTGCCCTGGAACTGAGGAGGCTGTGAGGAGACTTAATTGAGGTGTACAAAACTATGAGGAGCCTAGATAGAGTGGACAGGAAGGACCTGTTTCCCCTGGCGGGGAGATCAGTCACCAGGGTACACAGATTTAAGGTGATTGATAGAAAAATTAGAGGGGATATGAGGGGAAACTTTTTCACCCAGAGGGTGATGGGTGTTTGGAATTCACTGCCAGGAATGGTGTGGAGGCAGAAACCCTCAATTCTTTTAAAAGGCACCTGGACCTGCACCTGAAGTGCTGTAACCTGCAAGGCTATGGACCAGGTGCTGGAAGGTGGTATTAGTTTGGGCAGCTAGTTTTTTTGGCCAGCACGGACACGCTGAGCTGAATGGCCTCCTTCTGTGCTGTAATTGTTCTATGGTTCTATGACATTTTATTGATCCATGCACATGGACCCCTAAGCTTGTTTGGACCTCCAGTGTTTCTAGCTTTTCACTATTTAGAAAGTACTCTAATATCATTTATTTGGTCCAAAGACTTACCTATATTGAAATCCATTTGCCAGTTTTCTCCATTTATCTAATCTATCAATACCTCTGCAATTTTATGCTTCCATCTACACTGCTTACAATGCTGCCTATCTTTTTGCCATTGGCAAACTTGAATATGCTGGGCATTCAGGAAGTGGAGTCCTTTTCTATTGAGAAAGATGCCAGGCTGGTGATGGAGAACATGCAGGACTATATGGTTGCAATCTATGGCACCTTGGACCCTGAAGAAACCTGCAAATTGGGTGAAGTCTAATAGTCTATGTTGTGGGATGTCCTTAAGACTGGACCACCTTAAGGGCTGCAAGTGAACATCATCAGAGTAAGTGATGTCAAGTTACATGTGACCAGTTAGTTGTGGGTGGAGCCCGAGATAGTAAGACATGTTCAAGACTAGCTCATTCAGTTACTATTATGTGTATATGTTTCAGTTCGCCTGGTAATCTGTCTCTCTGCTGACCTGATGTACCTGCTTGGGCTTTTGTTGTGTGTTGACTTGCCACTTGTTGCATTTGCCATCCTTTCTTGTGGATGTTCTTTCTGCCTCTGATCTGCCACCATTCTTGTGTGCAGTATTTGAGCTCAGCCTTCTGCATTGCCTTGCCCAATGTCCTCACAAGGCACAAGCTTTGTGCAAGTCCTGGTATGCTGAACAACAGAAAACTGGGTGATTCAGGCCCCATTTGCCACAAGGCTTAGCAGACCTTTGCACCTTGGTAACTGTACTGATATTTGTAGCTGCCCCCAATGCTCATAACTGTTGGTGCTCAGCCATGATGGCTTCAAATTTCCGTCCATCATGGAATACAGCATCTATGGTGTGCCTTTCTTTTTTACTCTTTGAAAGCCCGCGAATGGGCCAGATAAGGTTACCAATTCTATAACTCGTTCTGACAATTTGGTATCAGCAAAATCTCAATATTGAGCTTTGTTTCAGCACCTTGCAACAAAATGGTCAATGGGTTCCTCTTACCTTTGCCGGTAGGTCATAATCTCAAGCCTATGCATGTGGAAATTTAGTTGTACTTTCAGTTGCTGCTCCAGGAATGGTCAGATCTAATTAGGGTCCTTCAGATCTTCATCTGACAAACCTGAGGTATTGAGCCATTTCAAACCTTCACTGCCCAGTGCAATCTTAAGCTTGTTTCTCCAGTTCTGTGACTTCCAGGTCGATGAAACATAACTCTATTTGCACTCGGAATAGTTTAAATGCAGAAGGTATATCCAATACTTTCCAGTCCTGGACATCTGAAAGACATTGTCATAATGATCCTTTTTATTTACAACTATATGGCCTTTTGCAGGTATTTTTCACAGGAACAGATCTTTTCTTGTCCTTTTAAGAAAAATCTGGTACCTGCCCTTTTTAAGAGAGATAGCTACACAGGCAGGCTCTGCTGTTTATAAGTATATAAAAGGGAAGAGAGTAGCTAAAGTGAATGTTGGTCCATTGGAGGATGAGTCTGGGGAATTAATAGAAGGGAATACAGAAATGGCAGAGACACTAAATCAGTATTTTGTTTCAGTTTTCACGGTAGAGGACACTAGTACCATCCCAATAGTACCAGGTAATGCAAAGGGAGGAACTTAGAACAGTCATCATCACGAGGGAAAAAGTACTGAACAAACTATTGGGATTGAAGGCAGACAAGTCCCCAGAGCCTGAAAGGAAGTGGCAGTGGAGATAGTGGATCCATTGGTTATAATATTCCAAAATTCTCTGGATACGGGAAAGGTTCCAGTGGATTGAAAAAAAGCTAATTTATTTATTTAGAGATACAGCACTGAAACAGGCTCTTTCGGCCCACCAAGTCTGTGCCGACCAACAACCACCCATTTATACTAACCCTACAGTAATCCTATATTCCCTACCATCACTGGGGCCAATTTATAACAGCCAATTTACCTATCACCTGCAAGTCTTTGGCTGTGGGAGGAAACCAGAGCACCCGGCGAAAACCCACGCAGTCACAGGGAGAACTTGCAAACTCCGCACAGGCTTTACCTAGAATTGAACCCGGGTCCCTGGAGCTGTGAGGCTGTGGTGCTAACCACTGCATCACTGTGCCGCCCTAATGTAATGCCCTTAATCAAAAAGGGAGGGAGGCAGAAAGTAGGAAACTACAGACCAGTTAGTTTAACATCTGTCGTTGGGAAATTGTTAGAATCCATTATTAAGGAAGTAATAACAGGACATTTAAAAAGTCAAAACACAATCCATCAGAGTCAGCATGGTTTTATGAAGGGTAAATCATGCTTGACTAATTTGCTAGAGTTTTTCGAAGCTGGAACAAGCAAAGTGGATAATGGGGATCCTGTAGATGGAGTTTATCTGGACTTCCAGAAGGCATTTGATAAGGTGTTGCACAAAAGGTTAATACACAAGTTAAGTTCACATGGGGTTAGGGGAAATTTATTTGCTTGGCTAGAGGATTGGCTAACCAACAGAAAACAGAGAGTCAGGATAAATGGGTCTTTTTCTTGTCGGCAAGATGTAACTAGTGGGGTGCCGCAGGGTTCGGTCCTCGGGCCCCAACTATTTACAATCTACATAAATGACTTGGATGCAGGAATAGAAGGTACTATAGCCAAATTTGCAGATGACACTAAAATAGGTGGGAAAGTAAGTTGCAATAAACAAATAAGAAATCTACAAATGGATATGGATAGGTTAGATAAATGGGCCAAAATTTGGCAGATGGATTTTAACGTGGATAAGTGTGAGGTTATCCATTTTGGTCAGAAGAATAGAAAGGCAAATTATTATCTAAATGGAGAGAAACTTCAGAGTGCTTCGGTGCAGAGGGATCTGGGTGTCCTCATGCATGAATCGCAGAAAACTAGTTTGCAGGTACAGCAGGTGATAAGGAAGGCAAATGGAATTTTGGCATTTATTGCTAAAGGAATAGAGTATAAAAGTAGGGAAGTGTTGCTGCAACTGTACAAGGCATTGGTGAGACTGCACCTGGAGTATTGCGTACAGTTTTGGTCCCCTTACTTGAGAAAGGATTTTTTAGAACATTAGAACATTACAGCGCAGTACAGGCCTTTCGGCCCTCGATGTTGCGCCGACCTGTGAAACCATCTGACCTACACTATTCCATTTTCATCCATAGATCTATCCAATGACCACTTAAATGCCCTTAAAGTTGGCGAGTCTACTACTGTTGCAGGCAGGGCGTTCCACGCCCCTACTACTCTCTGGGTAAAGAAACTACCTCTAACATCTGTCCTATATCTATCACCCCTCAACTTAAAGCTATGTCCCCTCATGTTTGCCATCACCATCCGAGGAAAAAGACTCTCACTATCCACCCTATCTAACCCTCTGATTATCTTATATGTCTCTATTAAGTCACCTCTCCTCCTCCTTCTCTCCAACGAAAACAACCTCAAGTCCCTCAGCCTTTCCTCGTAAGACCTTCCCTCCATACCAGGCAACATCCTAGTAAATCTCCTCTGCACCCTTTCCAAAGCTTCCACATCCTTCCTATAATGCGGTGACCAGAACTGCACGCAATACTCCAGGTGCGGCCTCACCAGAGTTTTGTACAGCTGCAGCATGACCTCGTGGCTCCGAAACTCGATCCCCCTACTAATAAAAGCTAACACACCATATGCCTTCTTAACAGCCCTATTAACCAGGGTAGCAACCTTCAGGGATGTATGCACCTGGACACCAAGATCTCTCCGTTCATCTACACTACCAAGAATCTTCCCATTAGCCCAGTACTCTGCATTCCTGTTACTCCTTCCAAAGTGAATCACGTCACATTAAACTCCATTTGCCATCTCTCAGCCCAGCTCTGCAGCCTATCTATGTCCCTCTGTACCCTACGACATCCTTCGGCACTATCCACAACTCCACCGACCTTCGTGTCATCCGCAAATTTACTAACCCACCCTTCTACACCCTCTTCCAGGTCTTTTATAAAAATGACAAACAGCAGTGGCCCCAAAACAGATCCTTGCAGCACACCACTAGTAACTAAACTCCAGGATGAACATTTGCCATCAACCACCACCCTCTGTCTTCTTTCAGCTAGCCAATTTCTGATCCAAAGCTCTAAATCACCTTCAACCCCATACTTCCGTATTTTCTGCAATAGCCCACCGTGGGGAACCTTATCAAACGCCTTACTGAAATCCATATACACCACATCCACTGCTTTACCCTCATCCACCTGTTTGGTCACCGCCCAAATATATAGTTTAATTACTTACCCAGCAGTCCCCTGGTCCTCCGAAAACAAAAGGGAATTAACTTTTAACTTACACTGAAACTGACCTGCCAGCTGCAAGTTCGCTCCGTACCTCCGCTTCTGTCCAAGCTGCTGCAACCAAAACTAAAAGAAAGTGATTTTAAACTGCCCAAATATATATTTTTTTTACTTACCCAGCAGACCCCTGGTCCTCCAAAAACAAAAGGGAATTAACTTTTAACTTACACTGAAACTGACCTGCCAGCTGCAAGTTCGCTCTGTACCTCCGCTTCTGTCCAAGCTGCTGCAACCAAAACTAAAAGAAAGTGATTTTAAGTGATGTAGTTGCATTGGAGGCAGTTCAGAGGAGGTTCACTAGATTGGTTCCAGAGATGAGGTGTTTTGTTTTATGAAGAGAGATTGAGCAGTTTAGGCCTTTACTCTCTGGAGTTTAGAAGAATGAGAGGAGATCTAATTGAGGTATATAAGATGATTAAGGGGATTTGACAAAGTAGACATAGAGAGGATGTTTCCTCTTGTGGGGCAATCTAGAACGAGAGGTCATAGTTTTAGAATAAGGGGTAGCAGATTTAAAACAGAGATGAAGAGAAATGACTTCTCTCAAAAAGTCGTGAATCTGTGGAATTCACTACCCCAGAGTGCAGTGGATGCCGGGACATTGAGTAAATTTAAGGAGGAGATAGACAGATTTTTAATTAGAAATGAGTTGAAGGGTTATGGAGAATGGGCAGGAAAGCGGAGTTGAGGCCAAGATGAGATCAGCCATGATCGTATTGAATGATGGAGCAGGCTTGAGGGGCTGAATTGCCTACTCCTGCTCCTAGTTCTTATGTTTTTATGTTCTTATGACACAGCTATCATTTTTTTAACTGTTCATTTTTTTTTAAACAGAGCTTTTTTTATCAAAACTTTTTTTTAAGAGTTCTGGCTTGCAGCAGCTTGCAATTCCAGCAGCTGCCACAGTATTTCCTACTGTGCAGGACCTCCCAGTGGTGCTGTATATTTCTTCCTGCTTTTTTGGGCTTAGGCCCTGCCCAAGAAGGAGAAAATAACAATGAAAGCTGAAACAGTAATGGCTCCAGCCACAACCCTTAAAACTTTTAGACCCACTGCCAGATAGGTGAAAACTCTAATCTCCTAGCAAATTGCCTGCTGTATTTACAGAGCTCCGACCTCCCAGGGTCTTGGATGTGTCCTTGCTCACTGCAGTGTTGTGCGGGCGCTCGATAGCTGCTCTCAGGCTGAATCTCCTGCCACTCAGGTAGGCAATCTGCTATTCCTTGTTCTCTGTTTTGATGTATTGTTTGGAAAAAATCAAAAGTTGCTACTATGTTATTTTCGTTGGTCTTCAGACAAAATAAATAGATCCTGACGCTGCGAACATGTAATGTTACTTTCTCCTTGGTGTACGATCTATTGTTAAGAGTCATGGGAATACAAGTAATATTCAAAATAAAAATGGGATTTTATTTCAACAGAACTGGAACATATATACACAATAGTAACTGAATAAGCTAGTCTTGAACATGTCTTACTATCTCCTTCATCCAGTATTAACTGGTCAAGTATGACTCAACATCACTTCCTCTAATAATGTTCACTTGCAGTTCTTAAAGTGGTCCAGTCTTAAGGTCATCCCACAACACTCTTTACTTTGCTCTGTCCATGTTAGTTCATAATTGGAGGACTCCCACTGTTTCTGCTCAAGGTCCCTTTCTGTTGTGAAGGATGCAGCAAGTGACAATAATCCTGCAGAATCTTGCAGCATTATACTGGAGGATCTAAGCTGGTATGTTCAGACAGTGGGAGTGCTGTTTCTGTATGCCAAAGGTTTACTCAACACATAGCAGATAGAAGCATGTGTTTCATTGTACTTTTGCTCTATCAGCGTTGCAGCCTGGTACAGAAAGGTTGTGAATCAGAGCAATTAACCCTTGTCCTCCAGTGGCCAGTTCTTCATTCTCTAGTTGCCAGTCAATAATGGGGCATAATGGATTGCCTGAAGTGAAAGGGTTGTGGGGCAACATGTGTGCCTTCTGTCATGTCCTGTACTTTTGGAAATGCAACCAAACCCAAAGCTTACGACTGTTACTCCATGTGCTCCCATTGGGAAGTTAATGTAATGGCTTTGGTGACTTGCTTAATGTATCAATCCAGCAGTGACTAGCTAATTTTGGTAATGTCACTATTCGTCCTTTTGAAGTAACCGAGAAATTGCTGCTAGCACCCTGTAGTGTGGCTGCAGGTAAACTCCCATCAGGGTCACAAAGCTTCTGGATTGCTGAACCTGAGCCAGCAAGGACATTGGTTAGCCATGAGGTATAAAAGAATTCTCCATGGCTGATCTATTCTGATCATGTGATAATGACATAAAGGTGTCCTGCTGCTTTGCTGACACTTTGGGCTGGATTTTACCTGTCCTCTGGTGATAGGTTGGGAGGTGGGAGGAGTCGTAACTAAAGGAATGGGAGGGAAGCCCAATGCCTTTACGTCACAACCAGATATTCTGAAGGGCAGCCGGGCTGGATGGAGGACCTCACGCTGAAATGTGGTGGGAAGGTAATTAAACCCGTTTAACAGGCTATTTTACGATGCATTCATGGGAACAACGGGGCTTCAGAGACTTGGCTCTAAGGAGATGGTGGGTTCACGGGAGCCATTGTGAATGGTAGCACTGCTTGGCAGAGAGAATGGAAAAGCGTGGGCAGCAGCAATAGGGAGCAGGGACAAAGTTGTCAGTCTGGTGAGGATGTACGCTTGACTGCCATCTCGGAAGTGACACTTGTACACACAGAGTGGGTTGGGTGAGAGGCCCTGAAAACTGAGTGCAGCTATCTGCGATAGGCCTCATTCACTCAGGCTTCGGGGCCTTCAGTGAGGAGGACCATCAAAGAGGGAGAGAGCTGCAGCCACAGGCATTGCTGAAGGCCCAGCAGCTCACAAGACGTGGAAGGATTCCTCTTGCCTTGCAACTGAGGGCCAACAGGAGCTTCAGGCTCAAAGAGAGCACGGAGGAAGAGGTCACAGGGGGGCACGCAATCAGTCTCTTGTGTGCCAAGGATGTTACCCAGCAGAGAGGGACTACTATCAGAGGCTCAGCTTCCTGCAAATGATGGAGCAGCAGTGCTGCTGAAAACTGAGTCTCCCCAACCAGGCCATTACCGAGCTGGTGCCATGATGGAGGGCGAGCTGAACTCTGTTGAGAAGTGGGGGCCACCCTATGCCTGTGGTGTTGAAGGTCACCATGGCGCTGAATTTCTATGGCTCAGGATCATTCCATGGATCTTTTGGAGATATTTGTGGGATCTCCCAGTCTGTGGCTCATCTCTGCATCAAAATGGTCACCAGTGCTAACTTCAAGAGGGCCAGCCAATACGTGCGCTTTCATACTGATCAGGAAAGTCAAGCTGAGAAGGCCATAGGGTTCGGAATCATTGCTAAATTCCCCAGATGCAGGGTGTCATCAACTGCACATATGTGGTCATCAGGGCTCCTACAGACCAGGCTGCAACCTTCATCAATCGGAAGGGCTACCACTCGCTCAATGTTCAATGTACAACTGGTCTGCGACCACTGCAAACAGTTCCTTCAAGTCAGTGCATGGTTCCTGGGAAGCTGGTGTGAAGAGACAGGGTATTTCTGAAGGCCCAGCAGCTCACAAGAAGTGGAAGGATTCCTCTTGCCCTGCAACATTGCACATTTATTGGAAAGCACAGACACTGTAACGTTGCATGCAGGAACAAAAAACACACCTATAAACACCAAATGCAGCTAGGTGGTCTTCTTAAATCACTTAGTGTACTTCTGCGTGGTTCTACCCTTGTGCTGTCAGCTGAGGTGGAGGCAGGCTATCCACAACAGGAGTGCCCTGAGAGGAGCCTGCAGGTGCTTCAGGCAGCCTCTCTTCTAACCTTTCAGGGCACAATTGTTCCTTTCTGCTTACCTGAGGAGTCCGTGTGCATGACAGTGACTCCAGGCACCACCTCCCACCCCCTGCACCACCTCCCCCCTCCCACCACACCCAGCCATCACTCCATTCAGTTCATGGAGGTAGAGACGGCATACAGGGCTGCGCGCATCTCCGGCATCCACTGGGTGGTATTCTGGATCTAGCTCTGCATGGAGGAAGACAAGTGTGCACATGGCAGAGATGTGGCGGCACTCGAGGCTCCTCCATCATCCATGCTTGGGTGGGCAAAGCCTGTGGAAGCTTCGCCAGATGTTCCAGCACCTCATACTGCATTTCCAATATCTGCCACCTTGCGGATAACTCCAGAGGTATGTCACCATCCTGAAGCTCAGCATTGCCATAGCTTCCCACAGTCCTCCGAGTGTTAGTGGCCTTTATTGTCACAGCCTCTGTCAGCTGTTTGGGCACGTCTGTCCTGTGCTCATCAGGTTGAAATCCCAGGTTTATGTGTGCATGGATACCCACCGACGTAAAGTGAGTATTACTGGTAAGGGGGGTGGGAAAATGATGTGATAGTGCACCCTCTGAGATCCTCCCCTCCTCCACAGAAGTGGATGGCTACTCTTGTCTATGACTTGTGTGAGAAAGCGAGTCACTCCATCATGTCCTTCATGGTACTGCTTGTGTGGAACTCCATTTGAGTACTGATGGACATATGAACAGTATGCCTTGTGTTCATCAGAGTCTCCCTTGTGCCTCTCCATCATGCCACACACTTTCTTTGGGGTCCACGCCGATCTCAATATCAGCAACGGGCCGGGCTGCCTCCAGGTCTCCCAGCTCGAGTCTCTTCTTCCATTAGGGTCAGGATGGCGAGGTAAGGGACACTGTCGCCTGTCTTGACCCTTTCCTTCGCATTATGGGCTGTCTTCTCTTGTAAGCACATAAATATCCATTGTTAGTCAATTGGCAAAGACATACACAACTCCTATGCTGTTGTCAGCCTGACTGTCCATTATGGTGCCACAGGAATGTCTCCTGCATGCGACAGTGCAGAAGTCAACTCTGACGGACCGGGGCCCTTCACAGAGAGGCTGGCATGCCTCTGACAGGCCAAGCTGCTGCCAGGCTATTGCCAGCATTCCTTTTCTACCAATTTCACATTCGTGCTGAGTCATGTGTAAGGCTGTAAGGTAAGCAATGTGTGGTACACTCACCTTGGTGGATCACATGAGGTCATTAACCCTCTTGCAGCACTGAAGCCATGTTCGAGGGACAACCTCGTTCAGGCTTGTTTTGTCTGCCAGGCCGATCTCCTCCTCTCATCCTGGGGAAAGATGACCTCCCTCCTTACCTGAGCAGCTTGGAGGAAAATCTGCAGGAAGGAATCAGCAAACCATGGGGCCACCCTGGAAGGTCCTTCAGTCATTCCTTCTGTTGCCTTGTCCTTCAATGCTCCCTGTCTGCTGCCTTTATTGATGAATTTATTTAAGAGAGTGCTGGCAGCCCTTTAAATATGGCGTCAGTGCATCCAGCAGCGTGAACTCATGCCGCCCACACTGCCTGATTGAATGGCTCTACCATCTCCTGGCCAGCTGCCATGTAATCGCAAATTTTATCCTGCCCTCCTCCACCACCACCCAGGTGGCAATTAGCTTCCAGTTCCAGTTCCGGTGGCAGGACCTCAAGCCTTTCCATAAAATTCAGCCCTTTGCCTCTCTTGTGACCCGAGGCCTGCCCACCTTCTCTTTCTCTAAGTAGGATATATATATAGAGGAGGCAAGGACATTCTGTTGCAGTGATTGATGCCATACCTAAATTCGCAGATGTTCCAAAGATTTTAGGTAAGCACAGCATCCTTTAGTCGAAACAAAATAAATCTTCAATGAAAACTGAAGTGATCCACAGAGCAATGCCAATGATACAGGAATGGCAGCCTGTGTTTCAGCATTTTCGACACTGCTTCAAGTCCCCTAGCTTTCAATTTAAAGGAGAAGCTGGTAGCACCTAACCTGTGACTGGTGGAGGTGTAGGAAGAACAAATCTCAAGTCAGTATGACATCTTTAAGGTGACAATAATAGTGAATTTAAATAATACTGTTTCCTTGAGGTGTAACCTTGGAATCATAGAATCCTACAACACAGAGGGAGGCTATTCAGATCATCTTGCCTCTGCAGTCTCTTTGAAAGAGCTATCCAATTACTCCCACACCTCTGCTCTTTCCCCATAGCTCTGCAATTTTTTTTTCAAGTTTATATCCAATTTCCTTTGTATATTCTATTCCGCCTCCTGCCCAAAACCCGAAAAGTCTTGCTTATTTTTCCTGTCAATTGCACCCATGAGCCAGGCATACCTTGAACAGAAGGTCAAGGGAAAGTTCCCCCCTAAATTTATTATAGCAGAAAAGAGATACATTGTATTGACTTGGGGCAAGCACATGTCCTTGCTGCATATCAGCAGAATACAATGGGCTGGATTTTCAGCGGGAAGATGAAAAAACAGCAGCCCACCAGTGTGGGCTGCACACCATAGAGCCACCACAATCTTCGGTGCGGTGGCTCATCTGCATCCCCGGGCGGGCCGCATCACTACCCCCTCCCCCCCCAGATCACGTGGAGTAGGCGGGCTGTCCATCCCCAGCAATGGCGTCAGCTGCCTGTGGGCAGGCGCTGATGCCATTTTTAAAGGGCTGTCAGCCCTACCAGTTAATTTAAATAATTAAAGGTAAATTGAATTGAAGTAGATAAATACATTTCTTTTTCCCCTCTCCCACCCCCCCAATAACAATTAACTAAATTATTTGCCATTCCCCCCCAAAAAACATTTATCTTTACTATCTGACCTTTCCCCCACCCCCAAACTGCAATAACTTTCAACTACAACCCTTCCCACCATCCCCTATACCCTTGCTGTTAATTTGACCCCGTCACCCGCCCCATACCCCCGCACTGATAAACTTGCCTTCGCCCCTCCCCCTCCTCACCAGTGTTGCACCTCATTTCCCGGACAGGGATCCGAAGGCGCTGGAATGCCAGCCGCCGTGCCAAAGATTGCAGCGGGACATCAGGAGGTGATGTGAGCTTAATTAAATCAATTATTTCAATGTATTTAAATATTCAAATTGAGATCCCATCGCCGAGTGGCGTGGGGATCACCATGAGGCCTCGCCGCTGCCGGGAATATCCGGCGGGCCCTCCCAGCGTCGGGTTGCATAGGGCCCTCTCCCGGAGGCATTTCTGGCTCCCCCACCCCCGCCACGGATCCTGACATCAGGGAGAGGGGGGTGGGATGGGAGCGGGGTCAATATAATCCAGCCCAATGTACGTTTATGGGCGAAGCATATATATTTTTTAACTTGCTACTTTTCTTCTCCCTTACAATTCTCGAACTAGACACCGAATTAATAGATCGTGTTGAATTTTTATTGAAAAGTCTGAGTTAAGTACTTATAGCGTTTGGTTTCTGACCCCGATTCCATATTATCCCTAGCTAATATCCAAAGAACATCCCATTTAAAGATGTCTAAGGGATTAGCCAAGCTCGGGTCCCTCCTCCTCAGTACTGGCAGCAGTCAGATATGCCTTCCATGCTCGAATCATTACTGCTCCCAGCTTAGAGCTAAAATGGGCTGCCAGAAAGAGGTTTGGTTTAATGTGCAGCAGTTATAAAAAGGATTTTACATTTACAAAACAAAATACTGTTTCGGGTTTTTCCACAGGAGGTATTAATTTTACTGTTAAACAAGCAACAGTATTAACCACAAATATCAGAGAATTCAAAGATATTAAATTCCACTATATGTTATGGGAGGATTTTAGGATCAATTAAGCATACTTTCCACATCGGGCTTCTTTTACTTATCTCTGTATTGGATCTTAAAAGCTTTTTGCAGTATACTGTAATCCCACTGCAATGCCGACGCTCTTTTTTAATACAAACCCCAAGGGCAGCATTTATGTGAACAAAGACATCTTTTAATGGGAAGACCCCGCCTACGCCTTCCTCCTCACACCCCCACCCCTCATAGCAAGAAAACTATTCACTTTAACTGAATCATTCCCAGGATGAAATGACAGTGAAAACATGGTATCCGAGCCTGAGCAACTGCCTTTCGGTTAAGTTGCTTATTAACATGGTGCTTGCACCCATTAGCTCACATGTACTGAGCATCTGATATTGCTGAAACCATTGTTCATTGTCACTTGAGGTTTTTTTTTGCTTGCCACTTTTCACCTTTTGCAAACCAACGACATTTTTCAAGGGGAGAAATATATATAGAAAGCACATTATTTGCTCTTTTCACTGATCCATGTACAAATGTTCAGCATTCATTATTTAAGTGTGAAGAGTTTAATAACCCTTCTTGTCAATATCTTTTAACTATCACCTAATAGGTATTTGTGTTTACAGCAGTGTTCATGCACAATGTGATCTATACTAATCAGGATACATGTAAAATGGCTGTCAAGGCAATAATTTACTTTTTTTGCAGCCTGAAGAGATGATCTCACAGTTGATGATCAGTTGTATTTTAATTCAAAATTACATTTGGCTATACAAAGCAGTTAGCAGATAATTAATGATCCAGAATGCCTTGAGTCTTTTACATTCGCTTTATACAGTGACTCTTACAGAAGCTTTACTGAGCAACTTCACAATTATCAGATATTACCTCATTCATATTCAAGGGCAAATAACAGAAAGCCACAGAATAACATTGATAAATTCAAATACAGTGCTAATCAACCCTCCATGATTAGATGTCAGAAGCTTGCCATTCATCCAGCTTCCACAAATATGAGGAAAATCTAATTAATGAAGAAGGAAAGATATTTTAAATACAAAAGCAAAACTTATCTATGTGCTTCCCCTTTAAGACTGAAAAGGATATATTTGAAAACAAGCAATCTGCTAATCCAGGTAAAACTCTTATTTTCCAAATATATTGTTGCAGCTGATATGGGGTGATGTGTTTTCCATACAATGGCCTGAATTTTATTCGTGCGCTGCTTTGAACGCGACGGCATGCCCACATTCAGTAGCTGCCACATAGCCCCCGAGTGGGGGCTCATTAGCATCACTATGACGTGCTGACCCCAGTCCCTATATTACGTGGGGAGAGGTGGGACATCCAGCGCAGTGAGGAACCTTTTGACAGCTGTGCAGCAGGTGCTGGGGCCCTATTTTAAGGCCTCACCACCTGCTTCCTCGACAGCTGTCAAAGAAGGTTGGGATTGCTGCCATTCTGGCAGCAAAGCAGAAAGTGCTGGAGAAACTCAACAGGTCAGGCAGCATCTGTGGAGAGAGAAGCAGAGTTAACTTTCAGGTCCGTGACCAGGTTCTAGGTCTTGTGCGCACAGAATACAAGGACCAAAGTCATCCACAGCCAAAGGGCAATCAGATCAGCAGCCTTCCTCCTGTCAGGCTGCTAGCGCAGTCTGCAGCGTGAAGGGGCACTCGCAAGCGTTTACAGAGAACACACTGACACAAATGGGAATGCACAGGTGTCACAGCAATGTAAATACGTTTATCACTAAATGTTCCTCACCAATATGTATGTCCTTTTCTCTGTGTGATTTATCTGTGCCAGCATGTAGCGCCAGTGTCACATCCCTTTGCACCGTTGGGCCTTCAGGAGAGCCACGCTGCAATAACATCATTGCCATGCCACCATTACTCACAAGCGTCTGCACGGATGCAGTGACATGGACATTGGCTCAGTCAGCTGCTGCCTCTGATGGTTTACACAGGAATGCTGCAGATGTGGACTGGTGCACAGCAGGTGAGCTAGAGTGATGTGTGGCTTGCAGAACTCATGTCGGTTCCTATGGAGCAGAGAGCCTTTGTTTGATAAGCCTCTGCCATACATCCCTAGCTCACTGCTAGCCCTGCATGCAGAGCCGGGGTGCCATCTGTCCTCCCAAGCACCATTCCTGTTGTCGGTCCTCAGCGTCCTTCATAGTCGGTGAAGGAATCCTGTTGCTGTCTCTCCTCACCATGCCAGGCCTGCCCCCTATTGGGTGCATAGTTATGCGGAGCACAGCGAGCAGCCAAGTAAGGAGCTGGCCTTTTCGGCCTGTAATACAAGGCATCACCCTATCTGTCCAGGCATTGGAAGTGCTTTTTCAGCATGCTCGTTGCCTGCTCAATAGTGTCTCTTGTAGCTCAGTGGCTGGCATTGTATCTCTCCTCTGCAGCAATGGTGGGGTCTCTCACTGGTGTCAGGAACCGTGTCTGCAAAGGGTAGCCCTCGTCTCCAAGAAGCCAACCCTCCATCTGAGCCAGTTCAGTGAACAGCTGGACTGGTGCAGGGCCCAGGTATCAAAGCAGCTGCCTGAGAAGCGGGCTCAGATTTGGATGAAGCATCTCCGGTGATCACATCCCAGCTGCACCTAGATTGAGAGGATTCCTCTACAAAGAACAAAGAACAAAGAAAATTACAGCACAGGAACAGGCCCTTCGGCCCTCCAAGCCTGCACCGATCCAGATCCTCTATCTAAACATGTCGCCTATTTTCTAAGGGTCTGTAGCTCTTTGCTTCCTGCCCATTCATGTATCTGTCTAGATACATCTTAAAAGACGCTATCGTGCCCGCGTCTACCACCTCCGCTGGCAACGCGTTCCAGGTGCCCACCACCCTCTGCGTAAAGAACTTTCCACGCATATCCCCCCTAAACTTTTCCCCTCTCACTTTGAACTCGTGACCCCCAGTAATTGAATCCCCCACTCTGGGAAAAAGCTTCTTGCTATCCACCCTGTCTATACCTCTCATGATTTTGTACACCTCAGTCAGGTCCCCCCTCAACCTCCGTCTTTCTAATGAAAATAATCCTAATCTACTCAACCTCTCTTCATAGCTAGCGCCCTCCATACCAGGCAACATCCTGGTGACCCTCCTCTGCACCCTCTCCAAAGCATCTACATCCTTTTGGTAATGTGGTGACCAGAACTGCACGCAGTATTCCAAATGTGGCCGAACCAAAGTCTTATACAACTGTAACATGACCTGCCAGCTCTTGTACTCAATACCCCGTCTGATGAAGGAAAGCATGCCATATGCCTTCTTGACCACTCTATTGACCTGCGTTGCCACCTTTAGGGAACAATGGACCTGAACACCCAAATCTCTCTGTACATCAATTTTCCCCAGGACTTTTCCATTTACTGTATAGTTCACTCTTGAATTGGATCTTCCAAAATGCATCACCTCGCATTTGCCCTGATTGAACTCCATCTGCCATTTCTTTGCCCAACTCTCCAATCTATCTATTTTCTGCTGTATTCTCTGACAGTCCCCTTCACTATCTGCTACTCCACCAATCATAGTGTCGTCTGCAAACTTGCTAATCAGACCACCTATACTTTCCTCCAAATCATTTATGTATATCACAAACAACAGTGGTCCCAGCACGGATCCCTGTGGAACACCACTGGTCACAATTTTCCATTTTGAGAAACTCCCTTCCACTGCTACTCTCTGTCTCCTGTTGCCCAGCCAGTTCTTTATCCATCTAGCTAGTACACCCTGGACCCCATGCGACTTCACTTTCTCCATCAGCCTACCATGGGGAACCTTATCAAACACCTTCCTGAAGTCCATGTATATGACATCTACAGCCCTTCCCTCATCAATCAACTTTGTCACTTCCTCAAAGAATTCTATTCAGTTGATAAGACATGACCTTCCCTGCACAAAACCATGTTGCCTATCACTGATAAGCCCATTTTCTTCCAAATGGGAATAGATCCTATCCCTCAGTTTCTTCTCCAGCAGCTTCCCTCCCACTGACGTCAGGCTTACCGGTCCATAATTACCTGGATTATCCCTGCTACCCTTCTTAAACAAGGGGACAACATTAGCAATTCTCCAGTCCTCCGGGACCTCACCCCTGTTTAAGGATGCTGCAAAGATATCTGTTAAGGCCCCAGCTATTTCCTCTCTCGCTTCCCTCAGTAACCTGGGATAGATCCCATCCAGACCTGGGGACCTGTCCACCTTAATGCCTTTTAGAATACCCAACACTTCCTCCCTCCTTATGCCGACTTGACCTAGAGTAATCAAACATCTGTCCCTAACCTCAACATCCGTCATGTCCCTCTCCTCGGTGAATACCGATGCAAAGTACTTGTTTAGAATCTCACCCATTTTCTCTGACTCCACGCATAACTTTCCTCCTTTGTCCTTGAGTGGGCCAATCCTTTCTCTAGTTACCCTCTTGCTCCTTATATATGAATAAAAGGCTTTGGGATTTTCCTTAACCCTGTTTGCTAAAGATAATGGTAACATCTGCAGGCCTGACGGGAGGCCTGATGGCCACATGGGTGCAGTCTATGAATCCAAAAACCTTTAGTTCTCTGGCAATGGTGCCGAAACCGATGGCCTTCTGGGCCTGGCTGTGAAAGTCCATCCTGAAATGGACATACTCACTGGCCCTCCGGTGCAGGGCATCGGTGACCTCCCTGATGCAGCGGTGCATTGCTGACTGTGTGACCCCACAAAGGTCTCTGGTGGGCCCCTGAAATGCTGCATATGCATCAAGTTTAAGAGCCGCTGCCACTTTGAGGACCACAGGCATAGGATGTCCACCGAAGCCCATGGGCTACAGGTCATCGTTGAGAAGAGCACAGAGACGTTTCTCCACCCTCTCTACATGCGCAGTCGCCTCTGACACTGGTGATCTGACATCCGTTGCATGTAATGTGGGGCCTGTAAATGCACAGTGACCGTATGGTGAGCTCCCTTTGAGGGCTGCTGCTCACCACCGTGGGCTTCTACATGGATCACACCTGCCTGTTGATTTTGCCTCTGGCGCATGCGGATTCTCAGGAGAAGCGGATCACACAGTGTAGAACGAGCCATACCCGTTTCTATATGATAAATAAAATTGTATCCTTCATTCATTCAAAGGCTCCTAACAGGGCAGGGATTGGTGTTGACGGGTACAACAGGTGCTTTCATGGATCAGCTATGTGGCATGGCATGCTTAGCTCACACTAAGAGTGGCACAGCATGACCACATCAGGATCATACCAGCTGCATCGATTGCCCCCACCATCCATAACCTTAACGCTCCTACCCTTTCTGGCACCTTCCCCACATACAGGGTGAGTCGAGTGCCATTGCTTTCACACACACAAAAAAACACAGAGCATACACTGTTTATGGAGGGAGGGTACACAGTACCTCTATTCACACCTGCTTTCTCTTCAGTAATCCCAGATCCCCTCCCTTCTCAATTTCAGAGTGCAGAGTTGAGACCCCTCTAATCCCCCCCTTCCCTCCCTCCTCCCTTCCAGAATGCAGAGCTGAGACCCCCTGTAAATCTGCACTTGCCTTCACTGTCCAGTACTCCTGCTTCTGCTGTCCCGTCTGGTTTTTCTGTTCATGAATGGGACGGCACGTGACGGCCACCTGTTCTACGTAAAATGAGGAAGTGCAGAGAGATAGGCAGCAGGATGCATAATCTGCAGGGGTAAGTAGTGTTTTACATATTGTTATGACCATGTGAGAAAGAGGTCTAGGGTTCCCTTTTAGCCTTCACCTGGTCTTACGGTAACAGGGTTTAATTTTAAACACACCATGTTTTTAGCTCCCCCTTGGTGAATCCTTGTTCACTGCTTTCCAATTATAAGGCAAAGAAACTAGCACAAACAGGCTTTCTTAGGTTTAAAGAAAAAAAGTTGAAATTTATTAAACTTAAACTTAAATTCTAATTTGGTTAACACCTAAGGATACGTGACATGCCCACGCTAGCATGCATACGCGATACACACATGCAGATGGAGACAGAAAGAAAGCAGAAGAAATAAAGTGGAAAAGTTTGAGGCAATATCTGAGGAGGTTTTTTGTGTTATGGTTCTTCGAGCTCACTGTAGTGTCCTTTATTGTAGGTAGATCTTGCTTTTCGTTGGGGCCCAGTATTCTTCTTGAACCTTGTTCCCTGTAGGAGACTTTTCTGTTTTGGGGTTCATGTGTCTTCGGTGGATTTGGAGCTCCATGTGAAAGAGATGGGAGCAGACAGATAGGAGAGGCTGTGGTGAGCCAGCTAGGAGAGATCTTCTCAGTCCAGGAGCAAACACCTTTCTGCCCAAACTGTTTGTACAAATTCAAAAAACTCAGGTTGCCCAGCAGGTCAGTCATGTGACTAGCTGGTTTAACCATGTCTGTTTGTGTATTCGGTCATCTTAGCAGTCAACCTGGAATACAAGCGGCCCCATCTTCAACGTCTGGTGATCAGAAGTCCATTGTTGGTTGAATGTGTCAGGGAATGGTCCTTTGTCCTTTCTGTTAATATGTAAATGTCTTTCCAGCCAAAATCTGGCAATTTTTTTTTAAAGCAAGTCCTTTCTTCACTTCAGTTACAGTTTGAAACTTAATGTTCATGTGACGAAATTAACATGTTTCATGCTTGACAGGTATGTATGACAGGCCTGTATGACAATATTCTAATTGGGATACTGCTGCTGAGTGGCGTGGAAGCCGCACCAAGGTCCCCCCACCACCGGTAATATGCGACGGGCCCTTCTCGAAATCGGGACATCGAGGGGCTGGTAAAACTCAGCCCAAGGAGACATCAAGACAAGTTTCATTGGGAACTGGCTGAAACACTGAGTTAGTATAATATCTTTTCATGTATTTCAACCCAAACTGATAGAATGCAAAGTTTCCCCTGTACTTCCTTCAAGAGTTCTAAATGAGATTAGTTTCACTGGACTCTATTCAGTTCTAATAGGTTCTGTAATATAGTGTAGTGGTGACTTCACCTGTAAGAAACCATACATTTAGGAGACCATTTTTCAGATCTGCTGAGTATTTCCAGCACTTTCTGTTTTTATTGTACATTTAATAGATCAGGCCACTGATGCAACTGATGACATTGTCATGTACATATCAGGAGGAAACACCATTTTGAGAGACACACTCAACACAGAGTTTGCAAAGGGCACACACACACCAGTGAGGAAAGGATCTGGACCTGATATCATACAATATAGATAAGTAAGACAATAAATAGTGCTTGTGTTGAATCCCAATATAAAGCCTATATCTATCTTAAATGAAGACTAAAGAACACAGCATAATACGACAAGATCCATAACATAAAACTGCCCATTGTCAGGACAAATTTGACACAGAATTGTAAATCTCACACAGGAAAGCCACTAAGTTGGATGGTGTGGGAGATTTTAAAAAAACACTCTGGTACAAAAGTGCACTTCTGAGGCTGAAATTAAAGCACACTAGGGTAAGGATCTCTCTGGTTGCTACAGGTAGTGACATTATAATTACATTTGGAAGCATTTCTCTGTTTGCTATTTCTATTGATGCAAACATGTTCCAAAAAATTATGATTTAGCTCAAAAGTACCAAATAGAGGAAACCTTTACTGAACATTTACAATGTTGCAATGAATAGGGACTAAAGGAGATCTTATCCCATCATTGAGGTAGCATTACTATTCTTAAACATTGAATGCTGGATGTCAAAGTAATATAGCAATAAATTCCCAACCGCTGGCATCTCTCATTTTTGGACACAAAAAATCATTAAACATACTGATGAAAAATAAATAAACAAATTAAGCAAGTATTATGGCACTGCAATTAAAAACACACAACTTTGTGTCTCTTGTGGATTGTCCTTTATTACAAGTTTTCAATTTAAATTAGCTTCCGCCTCTAGGCAGATAACGAAAATGTGCAAAACTGTGAGAACTTAAGATTCAGTAAGAGGCTGTGAAATAGTGATAACAACAACAACTTGTATTTATGTAGCACCTTTAACATAATAAAACATCCCAAGGCGATTTACAGAAGAATTGTAAGCAAAATTTGACACCAAGCCACATAAATCAATATTAGGGCAGATGGTCAAAATCTTGATCAAAGTGCTAGGTTTTAAGGAGTGTCTTAAAGGAAGAGAGAGAGAGGTAGAGAGGTGCAGAGGTTTAGATTGGGAATTCCAGATCTCAGGACCTAAGCAGCTGAAAGCACGGCCACCAGTTGTGGAGCAATTTAAATCAGGGTGCTCAAGAGGCTGGAATTAGATGAGTGCAAATATATCAGAGGGTTGTGGAGCTGGAGGATTACCGTGATAGTAGCAAACATTTAGGTTTGTTTATATTACAAGTTTATAAGACTGTTCATGTACACGTACATAAATAAGGATGAGGATTTGTGAGCTTGCAGCATTAATTGCATTTTGAGCACACAGACGAGTTTGGTATATTGCAGACACTATAGGAAGTGATAGTCACTAGAGGGCATCATGTGATTATAAGAGTTAGGCATTGGCAGCTTTATCAAGATATGAAGGAATTGGGCTGTACTTTTTGCCTTCTCTGAAAGTGATAGTGATGCAAACAAATAGGGATGTAATCTCTGGATCATAGTGTAGATTCTGTATGCACTTTCCGTCTTTAACTTTTCAGTTGCTGTCAGTCAGTCTGTGACAGATTGTCGACAGACAGGGTAGTTACTCAGACACTTGAAAAAATAACTGTGATCGGAAATGGAGGTGCTGTGAAGGCAATTACAGATGAGCAAGCAATTGATCCCTAAAACTGGCTTTCATTCTCAGTTTGCAAGAGCTTTGGGAAGGATAGGTCGGTATGCTTTAAACCCTGTGTGTAAATGCTAACAGGATTCTGACATAGGGTTGCTATCTGGCTGGTTTTGAACTGGACAGTGATTTCTTTTTTGTAGATGGTGTGGAAATTTTTAAGATGAAAATTGGACAGAAAAATTTCCGGTTACTAAAATATATGTGTCCCCGCCCACCCCAACTTATTACTATGTATAATGATGTGAAGGCAATTGTTGTTAATATTTTCAACACACCTTCATCAACAAAAATTAAAACATCACAGCTCAAGTTATGTTTATTTTGCCTTGCTGCTGTCTGGTTTGGAGTTAGCAGAAGGAGATAGTCTTATTCCTTGATGTTTTAAATTTTGTTACTTCAGAGATCATTATCAATGGGGTTTTGTGGTTCCATACGTACAGAATCAAATCCTGATTCTCATCATTTTACACATTTTCTGGTGACTGTGCTGTTGATTTAATTGATTTCCAAATCTAAGAAGTTCAGTCCTTGACTCTGTTAATCGTACAAGTCCTTCTGGAACACAGCTCTTATGGTAAAATCTTTAGACTGCTGACTATAGAGACACTTTAGACAGCTTTGCAGCATGAATTGTTCAATTTATGCTGAACTGAAAAGTTCCCTTGTATTTCATTCAGTTACTGGTGAAGCTTTAAGCAATCCAATCAGATGCCATTGACATTACACAAATGAAATGTGTTATTCCCCACAAATGAGGCACTTGACCTATGTAAGTGATACAACTTTGTACACTATTGGCTGTAAATATGAACAATATTCAACAAAAAAGATCACATCACAGATTATAGCCTATAAATTAATGTTGGAAGTATTAGGCGTAGTGGTATTGTCACTGGACTAGTAACATGGAGACCCAGGGTATTGCTCTGGGGACATGGGTTCAAATCCCACCACTGCAGAAGATGGAATTTGAATTCAATTAATAAATCTGGAATTAAAAAGCTAGTCTAATGATGGCCATGAAACCATTGTTGATTGTTGTAAAAACCCATCTGGTTCACTAATGTCCCTTAGGGAAGGAAATCTGCTGTATTACCTGGTCTGGCCTACATCTGACTCAAGAACCACAGCAATGTGGTTAACTCTTACATGCCCTCTGAAATGGCCTAGCAAGCCACTCAGTTGTATCTAACCGCTACGAAGTCAATAAAAAGGAATGAAACCGGACAGACCACCCGGCATCGACCTAAGCACTGGAAATGACAGTGGCAAACCCAGTCCTGTCGACCCTGCAAAGTCCTCCTTGCTAACATCTGGGGCTTGTGCCAAAGTTGGGAGAGCTGTCTCAGCAACAGCCTGACATAGTCATAATCACGGAATCATACCTGACAGACAATGTCCCAGACACTGCCATCAGCATCCCCAGGTATGTCCTGTCCAACCGGCAGGACAGACCCAGCAGAGGTGGCGGCACAGTGGTATACAGTTGGGAGGGAGTTGCCCTGGGAGTCCTCAACATCAACTCTGAACCCCATGAAGTCTCATGGCATCAGGTCAAACATGGACAAGGAAACCTCCTACTGATTACCACCTAATGCCTTCCCTCTGCTGATGACTCAGTACTCCACCATGTTGAACAGCCCTTGGAGGAAGCACTGAGGGTGGCAAGGGCACAGAATGTAATCTGGGTGGGGGACTTCAATGTCCATCACCAAGTGTGGCTTGGTAGCACCACCACAGACCGAACTGGCCGAGTTCTAAGGACATATCTGCTAGACTGGGTATGTGGCAGGTGGTGAGGGGAAAACATACTTGACCTCGTCCTCACCAATCCGCCTGCCGCAGATGCTTCTGTCCATGACAGTATTGGTAGGAGTGACCACCGCACAGTCCTTCTGGAACGAAGTCCTGCCTTCACATTGAGGATACCCTCCATTGTGTGGTGTGGCACTACCACCATACTAAATGGGATAGATTTCGAACAGATCTAGCAATGCAAAACTGGGCATCCATGAGGCGCTGTGGGCCATCAGCAGCAGCAGAATTGTACTCAACCACAATCTGTAACCTCATGGCCCAGCATATCCCCCACTCTACCATTACCATCAAGCCAGGAGACCAACACTGGTTCAATGAATTGTGCAGGAGGGCATGCCAGGAGCAGCACCAGGTATACTTCAAAATGAGGTGTCAAACTGGTGAAGCTACAACCCAGGACTATCTGCTTGCCAAACTGCGTAAGCAGCATGTGATGAACAGAGCTAAGCGATCCCATAACCAATGGATCAGATTTAAGCTCTGCAGTCCTGCCAAATCCAGTCGTGAATGGTGATGGACCATTGAACAACTAACTGGAGGAGGTGGCTCCACAAATATCCCCATCCTCAATGATGTGGGAGCTCAGCACATCAATGCAAAAGATAAGGCAGAAGCATTTGCAACAATCTTCAGCCAGAAGTGCCGAGTTGATGATCCATCTCAGCTTCCACCTGAAGTCCCCAGCATCACAGAAGCTAGACTTCAGCCAACTCGATTCACTCCGTGTGATATCAAGAACTGACTGAAGGCACTGGATACTGCAAAGGCTATGGGACCTGACAATATTCCGGCAATAGTACTGAAGACCTGTGCTCCAGAACTTGCCGCGCCCCTAGCCAAGCTGTTCCAGTACAGCTACAACACTGGTATCTACCCTGCAATGTGGAAAATTGCCCAGGTTTGTCCTAAACCCAAAAAGCAGGACATGTCCAACACGACCAATTACCGCCCCATCAGCCCACTCTAAATCATCAGTAAAGTGATGGAAGGTGTCATCAACAATGCCATCAAACGGCACTTGCTTAGCAATAACCTGCTCAGTGACGCTCAGTTTGCGTTCTGCCAAGGCCACTCAGCCCCTGACCTCATTACAGCCTTGGTTCAAACATGGACAAAAGAGCTGAACTCAAGAGGTGAGGTGAGAGTGACTGCCCTTGACATCAAGGCAGAATTTGACCAGGTATGGCATCAAGGGGTCCTAGCAAAACTGAGGTCAATGGGAATCAGAGGGAAAACCCTCTGCTGGTTGGAGTCATACCTAGCGCAAAGGAAGATGGTTGTGGTTGTTGGAGGTCAATCATCTGAACTCCAGGACATCACTGCAGGAGTGCCTCAGGGTGGTGGCCTAGGCCCAATCATCTTCAGCTGCTTCATCAATGACCTTCCTTCAATCATAAGGTCAGAAGTGGAGATGTTCGCTGATGATTGCACAAAGTTCAGCACCATTTACAACTCCTCAGCAGTCCGTGTAGAAATGCAGCAAGACTTGGACAGTATCCAGGCCTGGGCTGATAAGTGGCAAGTAACATCGCGCCACACAAGTGCCAAACAATGACCATCTCTAACAAGAGTGAATCTAACCATCTTCCCTTGACATTCAATGGCATTACCATCGCTGTATCCCCCACTATCAACATCCTAGGGGCTACCATTGACCAGAAACTGAACTGGAGTAGCCATATAAATACCATGGCTACAAAAGCAGGTCAGAGGCTAGGAATCCTCCGGTGAGTAACTCACCTCCTGACTCCCCAAAGCCTGTCCACCATCTACAAGGCACAAGTCAGGAGTGTGATGGAATACTCTCCACTTGCCTGGATGGGTGCAGCTCCAACAACACTCAAGAAGCTCGACACAAACCAGGACAAAGCAACCCGCTTGATTGGCACCCCATTCACAAACATTCACTCCCTCCACCACCGACGCACAGTGGCAGCAGTGTTTACCATCTACAAGATGCACTGCAGCAACGCACCAAGGCTCCTTAGAAAGCACCTTCCAAACCCACGACATCTACCAACTGGAAGGACAAGGGCAGCAAATGCATGAGAACACCACCACCTGCAAGTTCCCCTCCAAGTCACACACCATCCTGACTTGGAACTGTATCGCTGTTCCTTCACTGTCGCTGGGTCAAATCCTGGAGCTCCCTTCCTAACAGCACTGTGGGTATACCTACCCCACAGGGACTGCAGCGGTTCAAGAAGGCAGCTCACCACCACCTTCTCAAGGGCAATTAGGGATGGGCAATAAATACTGGCCTGGCCAGCGATGCCCACATCCCATGAATGAATAAAAAAGAAGAAAAAAATT
This sequence comes from Heterodontus francisci, assembly GCF_036365525.1. Lineage (NCBI taxonomy): Eukaryota > Metazoa > Chordata > Chondrichthyes > Heterodontiformes > Heterodontidae > Heterodontus > Heterodontus francisci. Next base: position 143,635,187 of record NC_090376.1, read on the forward strand.
AAGAGATGAATGTTTAACATGTTTGTCTCCAGTAAAATGGGAAACAAAAATGTCAGACAAATGTATGCATTTGTGCACTGTTATTGTCAACAGTAATTTATCAGCTTGCATCTTAACAAAATGTCCCTACACTATCATTATTGAATACATAACAAGGGAAGAATCATTACTAGCTGCAAAACTACTACATCTCGGCCACATAATCCTGCCAGAGCGTGGGCCAGCAATGGTGGAAGTGAATCATTACTGGAGAGGAACAAAAGCAGCTATGATTGTTGTCATTGCAGGCCCCCCTGCCAAGCATGAGACATATTAATTTCACCAAATGGACATTAAATTTCAAACTGTTGTTGATGTGAAGAAAAGACTTGCTTTAAACAAATTGCCAGATCATGGTTGGAAAGACATATGCATATTAACAGACAGTGCTTGGAAAGGACAAAGGACTATTCCCTGATCATTCAACCCAAAATGGACTTTTGATCACCAGACATTGAAGGTGGGGGAGCTCGCATTCCAGGTTGACTGCTAAGAAGGCCGAATGCACAAACGGACATGGTCAAACAAGCTAGTTACATAACTAACCTGCTGGGCAATCTAAGTTTTTTGAATTTGTACAAATAGTTTGGGCAGCATGCGGAATGCTCCTGGACTGAAAAGATCTCTCCTGGCTGGCTCTCTATAGCCTCTCCTGTCTGCCTGCTCCCATCTCTTTCTCACAAGCCTCTGAATCCACTGAAGACACATGAACTCCAAATGAGAAAAGTCTCGTACAGTGAGAAAGGTTTAAGAAGAATACTGGGCCCCAACGAAAAGCACGATTTACGTAAAATCACGGACTCTACAGTGAGCTCGAAGAACTGTAACAAAAACTCTTCAGATTTTGCCTCAAACTTTTCCACTTTATTTCTACTGTTCTCTTTTCTGTCTCTATTTGCATGTGTGTATCATAAATGCATGCTAGCGTGGGCGTGTCGAGTATCTGTAGGAGTCAACTGAATTAGAGTTTAAGTTTAGTAAATTTCAACTTTTCTTCTTTAAACCTAAGAACACCTCTTTGTGCTGGTTTCTTTGCCTTATAATTGGAAAGCGGTGATCAAGGATTCACCAAGGGGGAGCTAAAAAAATGCATGTTTAAAATTCAACCCTGTTACAGTAAGACCAAGTGAAGGCTGAAAGGGAACCCTAGACCTCTTTCTCACCTGGTCGTAACATTGTAATAAGCAAATAACTACATTACATAATCTGCAGTCTGCAAATTGGAACAAAGCAGAAACATCAGAACTATAAAAGGTCACCAAAAAAACTGCTGGCCAGGCCAAATAAAATCACTGCACAGCTATTCCAACTGAAGTATGGTAATGACCATCTCCTTCTCCAAGTCTGATGTGGTATCTGATAAATAATTGAATAATTTGCACTTCATTTGCAAAGATAGTATTTTTTATTGTAAACTTTGTAAAGCCTACTGTTATATGTATTCCCTCAATATGAAATAAAATTTGCTGTGTATTCAGCCAATGCACCCTGAGGTGTCAGCCCTGGTTTAGTTGGCAACACCCTTGCCTCTGAGTTAGAAGATTGTGGGTTCAAGTCCTGCTCCAGGACCTAAGCACAAAAATCATGGCTGACTGTCCAGTGCCATATTAGTAATATTACTTGTTCCTATGGTGTGTGATCTATGTAAGACTCACAGGACTACAAGTAATATTCAAAGAAAATGTGGGTTTTTATTATACTTCAAACTAGAGAATATATAGTCACTGCACGAGCCACATCTAGACACATCTCACTCTGTCGGGCGATCCCCACAACTCCATGGTCATGTGTTTTGTGACATTACTTCCTCCAGTGAACTTCACCTACATCTCTAAAGGTGGTTCGCTCTTACGGTTGTCCCACAACATCTTTTTTTTTCAAAGATAAACACATGTACAATATACAATGATGTTGTGGTTCGTACTAAATATACATGATCAAAACAAGACATTATTTACAAGTGAATAAGTTTTAACACTCTCTAAAAGGTAGAAGAAGTTTGCTTATTTGTCCGATCTTGTTATCATAAACCTTTTCCCAGAGCTGAGCTCATCTTGGCAATTCGTCTGAGACTCTGGTGACCTGGAGCTCTGGTTAGCATGATCTTCCTAGGTGCTCACAGCCTCTGTATGTTCATCCTTGGACTTTGTCTTTGAACGTGTCCATGATGCCACAGGGCTGTCACATGTAGTGTCATCGTACAGTTCTCTGAGTTGACTTCAGTTCCATCTGAGAATTGCACCATTGGGTGTCTGGACCTCGTATGATCTGTGCTGATTGCATATCCTAGCAGGCTCCTGACACAAGATTGAGGACTCTGACCTTCTGTCTGTCCTGCAGCTTGCAGTACCAGCAGCTACCACAATCAGGCTTTCTCACTGTGCTGTGGACCTCTAGTGGTGCTGTTGAGTTCTTCTCTCTCTTTTTGGTTTAGGTCCCACCCACGAAGCAAAAGAAAACAGGAAAACTGAAGCAGTAATGGCTGCAGCTACTGCTTTTCAATTTTTTTCAACCCACTGTCAGATTAGTTGAGAGCTCCAATCTCCTGGCAAATTGCCTACTGTACTCAGAGTTTCAACACCTTCCGGGATCCTGTTTGTGATCATAGTTCACTTCACTGTTGTGGGGGTCCAGGATCTTCAGCCTCTCCAGGTAAGCAATCTGCTGTTCTTTGTTCTTTCTTAGTGTGTTCTTGAGAAAAAAATCAAACATTGCCAATGTGTAATATTTGGTGGTCTTTAGAAAAAATATATCTTAAACATTGCCATCATGTAATATTGCTTCTTCCTTTGTGTGTGATCTATTGAAATTTTCACAGGACTACAAGTAATACCCAAAGATAATGTGGGTTTTTATTATACTTTAAACTAGAACATATATGGGAGGCACAGTGGCGCAGTGGTTAGCACCGCAGCCTCACAGCTCCAGCGACCTGGGTTCAATTCTGGGTACTGCCTGTGTGGAGTTTGCAAGTTCTCCCTGTGTCTGCGTGGGTTTTCGCCGCGTGCTCCGGTTTCCTCCCACCACCAAAAGACTTGCAGTTGATAGGTAAATTGGCCATTATAAATTGCCCCTAGTAGAGGTAGGTGGTAGGAAAATATAGGGACAGGTGGGGATGTTGTAGGAATATGGGATTAGTGTAGGATTAGTATAAAAAATGGGTGGTTGATGGTCGGCACAGACTCGGTGGGCCTAAGGGCCTGTTTCAGTGCTGTATCTCTAAATAAAATAAAATAAATATATATACAAACAGTTACTGCACAAGCCACATTTAAACACATCTCACTCTGTCAGGCTACACCCACAACTCCCTGGTCACGTGATGTGACATCACTTCCTCCAGTGACCTTCACTTACAGATTCTTAAGGTGGTCTGTTCTTAAGATTGTCCCATAATAATACTGAGAGAGTGCTGCACTGTCAGATGTAGCGTCTTTCAGATGAAACATTAAACCAAGGCACAGTCTGCCTCCTCAGATGGACTTGGAAGATCCCATGGCACAATTTTGAAGGAGAGCAGGTGTCTTAGCCAAGTTTTATCTCCCAATCAACAGCACTAAAAAAAGACAGATTATCTGATCATTATCAAATTGCTGTTTGTGGGTGCCTGCTATGCACAATTTGCCTGTGATTCTATACTTCAAAAGTACCTCATTGACTGTAAAGCACTTTGGGAGGTCCTGTGGTTGTGAAAAATGCTGTATAAATGTAAGTCTTCTTCCTTTCTTTGTCACAGTAGATATATATATATCAGAAGCCCATGAAGAGTTGAAAGTAATATGAGATGTCTCTGACATTTTCACAAGAAAATCCACCACTGATTTGATGCAGGAAAACATAATTTAAAAAGAGATAAGATCATACAGATGCAGATAAAAGGTTTATGGGATGGGACCAATACAAACATCAACACCCATTGTTAATTGGTTCAGTTAATGGTTTTAGTCCACTTGCAGAAATCTTATGATATTTCACAAAGTCCATATTGTAAAATATAACTTGTTTCTGATAGTTTGTCACATTTTGAAAATGGCTCCTTTGAATATTATAATACCCTAGCCCTGAACTTTCATAAAAGCAAAATACTGCAGATGCTGGAAATCTGAAACAAAAGCAAGAAATGCTGGAAATACTCAGCAGGTCTGGCAGCATCTGTGGAGAGAGAAGCAGAGTTAACCTTTCAGGTCAGTGACCTTTCATCAGAACTGTTGACCCTTCATCAGAACCCTGAACTTTCACCTTTCTCTATTTTCTCTCCCTTCTCCACTCATGCTCATCTTGTTCATGAGAATACTTCCTGGTCCCTTGACCCTATTCCTACTAAACTTCTGACCACCCAGCATCCCCTGCTGGTCCCATGTTAGCTGGTATTGTTAACAGTTCTCTCTCCTCAGGTACTGCCCCTCTCTCCTTCAAAATAGCTGTAATCACCCCTCTTTTAAAAAAAACAAACTTTGACCCCACCATCCTTGCAAATTACTGCCTATATGTAATCTTCCTTTCCTCTCCAAAATCCTTGAATGTATTATCACCTTTCAAATCCATGCCCATCTTTCCGGTAACTCTATGTTTGAATCCCTCCATTGGGTTTCTGCCACTGCTGCAGTACCGAAACGACTATTATCAAAGTTACAAATGAGATCCTGTGTAACTGTGAGGAAGATAAACTATCCCTCCTTGTACTTCTGACTTGTCTGCAACCCTTTGGTCACACCATCTTCCTCCAACGCTCTTCCACTATCATCCAACTGGATGGGACTGCACTCACCTGGTTGTGTTCTTGTCTAATCATAGCCAGAGTATTGCTTGCAATGGCTTCTCTTCCTGTTCCTGCATCGTTACCACTGGTGTCCCTCAAGGATCCATCCTTAGTCCTGTACTATTTCTCTTCTACATGCTGTCCCTCAGCGACATCATCCGAAAGCACAGAGTTGATTTTCACATGTATGCTGATGACACCCAGGTCTACCTCACCACCATTTCTCTCGATTCCTTCACTGTTGCTAATTGCTTGTCTGACATCCAGTACTGGCAGAGCAGACGTTTTCTACAATTAAATATCAGGAAAACCTAAACCATTGTCTTCAGACCCCACTATAAACTTTGTTTCCTAGCTAATGACTCAATCCTTCTCCCTGGCAATTGTCTGATACTGAACCAGACTGCTCGCAAACTTGGCCTAGAATTTTATGGGTGTTTGGGATGGGATTAGTGATGGGGGGATATATAAAATAGGGACGGAAGATGTTAGACAGGAAATCCAATGTCTGGACACCCTTCCAGATTTTACTGTTGGCGGCTGATATGGAGGGTGGACATCACACATTCACGTGGCGGGAAGCCAATTCGGGTACTTAAGAGCCCAATAGATAGCAGTTTTATTCTCCATTTTGTATTTAATGATGATGTATGGGAACAACAGGACTTCAGGGCCTTGCTTGGTGAAAGGAGGTGACAACGCGATGGGAGCTGAGTGTTGTCATCACTGGGAAGCCATCGGGTGAGGCAGTGTCGCTTGGTAGTGAGGGTGGAAGAGGGAGGGCATCAGGAAAAATTTTCAGGGCTGGGGGCCAAGGTGCTATCTCTGCAGGGGTGTCATACCAGGGTGTCATTGGGGCAGTGTCACCTCATTAGAGGTGACAAGTGAGGGGAAGGGGGGAGGGTGCCGTTTTCCGTGAAGGCTTTGCATTTGGAGAGACAACCTCTCATGGGCCTTATTCATCATGGCTCAAAGTCTCCATTGAGGAGCAGGAGCAGCAGAGAGGGAGGGATGTGCAGGCGTCAGCAGGGGCACCACTGTAGCTTGGGAGTGCACATTAGGGCCAGCCTCAGGAACAGGAGGCTAGGGAATGATGCAGAGGGGCTTGCCGACAGCCTCCTGTGCACAAAGAAGCTACCCTCTGGAGAGGGTCTACTGGCCGAGGCTCAACTACCTGCAGATGTCTGAGAGGCAGTGTCATCAAAGACTCTGCCTCCAGGGAGTCTGTCACTGCTCTATGTGCCATGATGCAGGATGAACAGAGCCCCATGGAACTTGGTGGGCACCCAATGCCAGTGGTGCTGAAGGTCATCGTGGCTCTGAGCTTCTATGCTGCTAGGTCATTCCAGGGATCAACTGGAGATATGTGTGCAATCTCACTGTCTCCGGAACATTGGTGCATCAAGGAGGTCACCAATGCCTGTTCAGGAGGGCCGGTGAGTATGTGCGCCTCCGCACCGATCCGAACAGTCAAGCCGAGAGGGCAATAAGACTCGGGGCCATCGCTGGATTCCCCAGGTACAGGAGGTCATTGACTGAACGCGTGTACCATCAAGGCTCGCGCAGACCTGTTTCCACTAACTCAATGTTCAACTGATCTGCGGCCACTGCAAACGGATCCAACTAGTGTGTGCATGATTCCTAGGAAGCAGCCATGACGTCTATATATTTCGGCAGTCTCAGGTGTCAGAATTTTTCCGTTCCCCCAGTGCGCCTCCTGGAGACAAGGGCTACCCACTAAGAACATGCCTACTGATGTCTGTGAGGAAAACGTACATGGATGCAGAGGATTGGTACAACACTTGCCACAAGTCAACCCGAGCAACCATTGAGCAGGCCATTGGTATCCTCAAGATGAGATACAGTGTCTAGATCGATGCTGTGCAACCCTCAGTATGCCCTGGTGAGGGTCTCACATATTGTGGTTGTACACTGCACAACCTGATGCTACAGAGGGGGTGGCGTTGACCTGTGAGAGTATCGTGAAGTGTGAAATCTCCTCCGACGATGACGAGGATGTGGAAGAGGATGCTGCCCAGGCAGTGCCAGGCACAGAAGGAAAGGCACCATGAGATATGTGCAAGGGAGGAACATTATGCCCTTGTGCATTCACGTTTCCTTTGAGCCTTACCAATTTCTGGAACCGCAACAATACAGTCTAATCTTTAAGCAGTTGTGTTGTCACCTACTTCCTTCTGTACTGCAGCACTCAGGTGCACTTTGCTCAGTGGCAAAGCTGAAGTATTGAATGTTCTGGGCTTGGTCCCTCAAGTTTAGCCCTTTGGGAGGAAGGGTTTAAATGAATTCCCAAAGGGTATCAACAACAGAAAGGAGACATTGTGAGTGGGAATCATTTGTTTATTCTGTGTCACACCAAATGTACTACTACCACCCATCTGAAATGTACCTTCACTCAAGTTTCCCTAAGTGCACCTAGGTACTCTTGTTAAATCTTTTCTGGGTACTTCCACATGGTGCTGTCCCCGCGGTGTCAGCTGACCTTGCTACCCCGTGGTTTGGGATGACCTTGGCGGCTTCTCTCTGGCTGCCTGAGACCTGGAGGGCCCTGGCACACTGATGGCCTCCTGCATAGCTGCAGGGAGCCAACCTGTCATCGGGGATGATGGAGGTGCTGGCGTCACTGGCAGAGGGGCTTCAGAGCTACTGTCCACACCAGGCACCCCCTGAGAGGAGCCCCCAGGTGCGACAGCCAGCCACTCCTACCCCCTTATAAGGTACACTGTTAACTCACTGCTGACCTGAGAGGGATGTAGACCTGGTAAGACTCCATGGGCCTCATACCTCTCTCATCCTGCTACTGCTGCATGGAACTCATGGACAAAGCAATGGTGTGCAGGTCTCCAACAGCTACTGATTGGTCTGCTGGATGTGGCTCTCCATGAGAGTCGCCAATCTCTCCATGGAGGAAGCCAGATGTGTAAATCGGCAGAGACAGTGCAGCACCCAAGGACTGGATGAACTTCTCCATCATCTATGCTTCCATACACATAGCCTCTGACATCTCTGCCAGGTGTTGCCTCACCTCTCGTTGCAGCGGCAGCATTTCCTGTATCGCCAGTGACACTAGAGGCATGTCATCAGCCTGGGCCTGGCCTCTACAGTCCTCCAACTGCCAGGTGTCTGGGGTGCCACAGCCACTGACAACCGCCCAGGAATGTCTGGGCTGTGCTCACCAGGTTGTGTGCCCGAATCTAATTGTGAATGGCTACCCACCGACGCTGGTGCAGAGTGAAGGGGAATAATGTGATGGTGCACCCTCAGACTCCCTCCTCCTCTTAAGAGGTGTCTGACTGTCCTCCAGACTCTTCAGTTCCTCGCTTTTGTTGTTCAGCTTGACCTGCATGAGAAAACATTGAAGGGCTAGGGTCTGCCCATCATAACTTTCTAACCACCCTTACTGTGCAGCTCCATTGATGTAGTCGTGATCACTTGTGCAACATAGCTCGTTCGTACCAGATACTCCCATGTGCCCCAGGAGATGCTAACTCACTCTTTTGGGTAGGCTCCCCTGCCTCACCATCAGTTTTGGAGAAGCCACATTGCTGTCCTGCTAATTCCATGGCTGCCTCCTCCATCAGGGTGAGAACATGTTAAAATGGCACTCCACTGCTGGTCTTGACATGTTCCTGCCTAATGTGGGCTGTCTTCTCCTGCAGATACAATAATAAACAAAGTTCATCTCCCAGCGGTGACAAGCCCAAGACTTCTGATGGTGATAGTCCAGCTGTTCATGATGGGGGCACATATGCCTCCTGCTTCTAGAGGGTCTGTGTGGGATTAAACAATGACTGACATGTGCCTCTCACCAAGATACAGCCAAGTCTCAGGCAGCATGTCGTGCTGTTCTTCCCCAATGGACTTGATTGCATGTTCACTCCCTTTCCACCAAATGCACTCTCTCGCTCTGTCACATGCATTGCCCAAAGGGTCAAAAGTGTTTGGAGTTCTCACCTTAGCAGCCCTGGAAGAGGTCATTGATCCGCCCCCTGCACAGGACTTTTGTCCTGGGGGTGGCCCCAAAGTTGCTGACCTCCTCTGCAATCTCTGTCCATTGCATCAGATGATGGCGCCATCGGCGTCCTCTTCCCTGCATCAGGGCCTTGAATGCATAGGCCCCATACCTCCCCATCCTTAATTAGCCAGCTGCCACATGATGGTGCAGCAATGACACCCACTGAGAGCTATTACTTCAAAATTCAGCTCGGTGTCAAATCTGAACCCGAGATGAGCTTCTACTACATACCTCAGCCAGCACTAAGACCACCTATTTGCACTTTTGTAACATCGCCCAATTCTACCCCTGCCTGAGCTCATCTGCTGCCGAAACCCTCATTCATGCCTTTTTTGAACTCTAGACTTGACTATTCCAATGCACTCCTGGCTGGCCTCCCACATTCTACCCTCTGTAAACTTGAGGTCATCCAAAACTCTGCTGCCTGTTACCTGACTCGCACCAAGCACCATTTATCTATCAGCCCTGTGCTTGCTTACCTACATTGGCTCCGAGTTAAGCAAAGCTTCACTGTTAAATTTCTCATCTTTGTTTTCAAATCCCTCTGTGGTTCGAGCCCTCCCTATCTCTGTAATCTCCTCCAGCCCCACAATCCTCCAAGATATCTGTGCTCATCTAATTCTGGCCTCTTGAGCATCTCTGATTTTAACTGCTCCACCATTAGTGACCTTGCCTTCAGCTGCCTAGGTGATAAGCTCTGGCAATCCCTCCCTAAACCTCTCCGACTCACTACCTCTTTCCTCTTTTAAGGTGCTTCTTTAAACCTACCTCTTTCACCAAGACTTTTGCCATCTGCTTTAATATCACCTTACGTGATGTCAATTTTTGCTTTATAATGCTCTTGTGAAGTGCCTTGAGGTATTTATATAAATGCAAGTTGTTGTAATTCAAGAGCAATTCTCAAAGGTAATTCTCAAGGGCAATTAGGGATTGACAATAAATGCTGGCCTTGCATCCCACAAATGAATTTTTGAAAAAAATCATTGATGTTAACAAGTATGTATGTACATTTCTCCTGTCATTAAAGCTGGCCCTTGTGTGATCAGTTCTGCAAAATCAAAAACTGATATTCATGGTACTGTGATATAGCCTCTTGCATGAATGGGCATGTTTATTATTGTTATAATAAGAGAACTTCTAACATTGTGCCTGTAGTTTAAAGACTGCTGTGCAATAACAAAATGTGGGATTCATCCAGATTGCTTACCAGCTGATGCTGCATTTAGCAGCAATTGTGCAAAGTATCCATTATCACCATGACGAAAATGCAGGCTGTTGGCAGCATCAGTTTGGTACAGAAATCAGTTAGTCCTTTCACTTATTGAAACATTTAATGCTGACAACTGCACAATCAGATCTAGGTATATACAGTTGAACTTTCATATGTCATGCATCAAGCATTTTTGGAATATTCCATATTAGCAATTGAAGAACTGACTCCCTGTTATTGTGTAGTTGGGCTAGAATCATGATCATCATGAATGCATTAGCATTGTGTTATAAGTAACACAGTCAAGTAACCCCTATCCTACCTTTATAGTATTTAGGCTTCACCTGATTTATAAAGAGAGGGTGCAGAATAAGTATCTTGCACTTTGTTGAAGCAGAGCAGGGAGTAGCCATGAGCACTGACCAGTCAGTTTCCAAATGAAAAGCATTTAGACCTAAACTTACCTCATGGTCTTTATGATAAAAGTGCAGTGAAGAAATTTGTGATCATATATTTCCTTTGAATGATAATATTTTCACCCAAAGAACAAAACTTTCAAATTATGGTCTGTATGTGGCAACATTTTTTGGAGATAGTTTGCCAGCCAGTGATGAATTAGGAATTCCTGGGGCCCTGGGCAATAAAATTATTCAGGTCTCTACACCCCTTTGCACTGGCCTCACCACATCCATTAAAATACAAACATTTGGTAAAGTGCATGAAGAAATAGGCCGGTAGAAAATTTGCATTAATAATAAACCAAGTCAAATCACAATATACTATGCTTAGATTAAATATTTGCAAGGGGTCCCAAGTGAGGGTCCCATTTTTGTCAGACCTCTGCCCAAGCCTCATGGGCCTTTATGTAACTTTGTCTCTTCTGCCAATAAACTGAAGTATCCTCTACCTTGCACTAACATGCAAAGATGTGGGCAGAATATTCAAATTCATGGAAGGGGTGAGGGGGAAAAGGGGAATGGAGTAAAATGGGCAGCCAATCTAATATCACACATTTTACATTCCCCACCACATTTGAAACTTCTGCAAACTTTGACATGTAACGCCACATCATTTACTTCATTACACCCAAAATGTCTACTAAAAAGTAGATCAATACATTTTACACCAAGTCTTTAACTTGACTATAATCAGAAGAATTGCTGCTCAGTTTGCCAAATATGATGATACTACTGTCCAAACGATAACAGGTGCACTTGAGCAATAAGAAGCCAAAGTTGTGAATGGACTGCCCATAATTTCAATAAATGAAGTGACACTATGAGTATTTGTTTCACACAACAAACCCAGAGAGGTAACAATCAACCGCTCTGCATTTGGCAGCCTGACCATGTTTGGGATATGAAAAATCTTGGTGGACTTTTGATTGAAAGGAATAATACACAGCAGCTGAAACTTTCTGCACTGAGCTTATGCTGGCTTTGTTGTTTACTGTACACATTTACTAAAGGGAGAATGGGTGCATGACCAGTTCAGGGGGTGTACTATTACGGACAAACAGATGCAAGGAGACTGCAGGTAAGGAGCATTAAGGGCTCACTGTGCTGCCTACTAACACTAGGTGAAATATTTCCACACAAGCCATGGCTCCTTGGAACTTACCAAGAAGCCATGTCTGATGAGGAATAGTCTGAGCAAAGAAACTGACAGTTGTGTTGCTTGATGAAAGCATATCTAACGCAGAGGTCGGCAAGAGCTGATGGAAATCCAGCAATGCATTGCACTGAATTTCAATTCAGCAGAAACTTGGCAGGTATCAGCCTCAATCCAAACAATAATTTTGATACAGACTGCAATATATTATTTGCAAAAAGAAGATAGGTTGACATTAAGAGACTAAGTAGGTTCTGTGTGAATGGGAGTTTCTTATGCTATTGATTGAGCCAATCAAAATGAAAAGCACAGGAACATGAGCTAAGATCTGCAGATGCAAGCTAATTAATTACTCTTTTTGCAGCTTAATAAGTAAGCAAGTACTGTGTTCTGAATGGGGATAGAAGTCATAGGCAAGAATAATGGCCCAGAATTTGTGGTGCTCTAGACAGCGAACTGTCAGTGTTCACCATTACCCCTCTGAATCTGACCACAACTTCTGGATTTAGCACAAGTGCAGATTAACACAAAGAATTCTGAATTTGCAATCGGTCATTCACTGCCACACCATCGTAATATTACTTATTCCTCTGCTATTGGAACTCCTATAAAATTCACAGAACTGCAAGTAATATCTACAGAAAACGTGTTTTTTAAAAAAAATTATACTTTACCTGGAACATATACACACACAGCTACTACAGGAGCACACCAATACACACATCTTACTCTGTTGAGCTACACACAACTCCCTGGTCATGTGATGTGACATCACTTCCTCCAGTGACTTTCACATACAGCCTTTTTAAACGTGATCCCACACCATCCCCCTTTCCCCCCCCCCCCCCAAAGATAAAGACATATGTGCAATATACAATGAGATTGGGGTTCAAACTCAATATACATGATTAAAACAAAACATTTACAAGTAAGCAGGTCTAACACACTCTGAAAAGGTAGAAGAAAGTTGCTTATTCATCCCGATCTTGTTATTGTAAACCTCTTCCAGACCGGAGCTGGTCCTGACAACTTCAGACTCTGCTGATTTGGAATTCTAATTAGTATGTTCTTCCTCTGTGCTCGTAATCTGTGTATGTTCATCCTCAGACTTGGTCTTTGAACATGTCTGTGGTGCCACAGGGTTGTCACATGTAGTGTTGTCATACAGCTGAGGTGACCTCGATTCTGTCTGAGTATTGCACCATTATGTCTGGACCGCATATGATCTGGGCTGGTCGCATATCCTAGCAACCTCTGCAGGATACAGACTTCCTGATGCATAATTGAGGAGGCTGACCTTCTGTCCTACTTGCAACTGAGCCAATTATGGTCCAGCTTGTCAGTCAGATGATGCCTTCATCTTCCCTAATTCAAAAAGTATATACTTTACTGTTGAAAACTTAGAGATGAAGACTGGCAACATCAATCACCAGTAATCCCTCTGACCTCCGGATTCTTGCTGCAACGAACTGAAGCCAGATGAGAGACTCTCGGTCATATCGCCTCTTTATGTCAAGACTCCCAGCATTTGTGTCATCCTTTACATGCTGGACACAATATACTTGACCTGAATATTTTCTACCATCTTCGGTGTGTTACTGACTTCATATATTGTGACACTTCATAGATCTCAGCATACTGGATGTCCTGCGACAGTTGGTCTAGTTGTGTCTGCAATATAAAACATTTGTGGTAATCATTTGGAGCACCTGTAGCTGCACTGCAAGGTTATCATTCCAATGCACTTGATTGGAGAACCATTGTGGGCAGTCAGCTTAGCCATGGTGGGTTCTACCATAGATTCCCATTTCTTTAAGTACATGTCCTTCAGTATATGGATGGGTGAGCTTATGCTTGCCACTCTTCTGTGAACATATAATCCAGAGCATGGGAAATGCCTCAGACTGTGCAATATCATTGACATGTTGATCCAAATTGACTATGTGAAATGCACGAGTGCATTCTTCACCAGTGTCCTACTGACAATCTGTCTCTGCTTGGGCTTTTGTTGAATGTTGGCCATCCTGTCTTGCAGATGTTCTCTCTGCATGTGATCTGCCGCCATTCCTGTATACAGTATTTGAGCTCAGCCTTCTGCATTGCCTTGCCCAACGTCCTTGCATGCCACAAGTTTCGCACTGGTCCTGGTATGCTGGACAACTGCAAATTGGTTGAGCCAGGCCACATTTGCTACAAGGCTTTGCAGACTTCGGAGCCTTGGTTACCATACCAATTGACGTAGCCACTCCCAAAGCTTGTAACCGTCGGTGCCAAGTCATGATGGCTTCAAATTTTCGTCCATCATTGAACATCATCATGTTCAAAGACAAAGTCTGAGGATGTCCTGTACAAAAAAAAGGAGGATAAATCCAATCCAGCCAATTACTGCCCCATCGTTCTACTCTCAATCTTCAGCAAGGTGATGGAAGGCGTCATTGACAGTGCTATCAATCACCACTTAAACAGCAATAACCTGCTCACGGATGCTCAGTTTGGGATCTACCAGGGTCACTCAGCTCCTGATCTCATTACAGCCCTGGTGCAAACATGGACAAAAGAGCTAAACTCAAGAGGCGAGGTGAAAGTGATTGCCTTGATATGAAGGCAGCATTTGACGGAGTGCTGCATCAAGGAATCCTAACCAAATTGAAATCAATGTGAATCAATAAGAAAACTCTCCACTGGTTAGAGTAGTACCTAGCCCAAAGGAAGGTGGTTTTTGGAGGCCAATAACTTCAGCCCCAGGACATTGCTGCAGGTGTTCCTCAGGGTAGTGTCCTAGGCCCAACCATCTTCAGCTACTTCATCAATGACCTTTATTCCATTATAAGGTCTGAAGTGGAGATGTTCACTGATGATTGTACAATGTTCAATACCATTCGCAAAGCCTCAGATACTAAAGCAATCCATGTCCATATGCATAAGTGGCAAGTTACATTTGCACCATACAAGTGCCAGGTAATAGCAATCTGCAACAAGAGAATCTAACCAGCAACTTTGACATTCAATGGCATTATGATTGCTGAATCCCCCACTATCAACATCCTGGAGGTTACCATTAAGCAGAAACTGTACTGGAGCACCACAAATACTGTGGCTAAAAAAGCAGATCATACGCTGGGAATTCATTGGTAACCTACCTCTTGACTCTCAAAGCCTGTCCACCATCTACAAGGCACAAGTCAGGAGTGTGATGGAATACTCTCCACTTGCCTGAATGGGTGCAGCTCCAACAACAATCAGGAAGCTTGACACCATCCAGGACAATGCAGCCAGCTTGATCAGTTCCCCCATCCATCACTTTAAACATTCACTGACAGTGGCAGCAGTGTGTACCATCTACAAGATGCATTGCAGCAACTCACCACACCTCCTTTGACTGCACCTTCCAAACCTGCAACCTCTTCCACCTAAAAGGACAAGGGCAGCAGACACATGGGAACATCACGATCCGTAAGCTCCCCTCCAAGCCACACATCATCCTGACTTAGAAATATATCACCATTCCTTCACTGGATCAAAGTCCCTCCTTAACAGCACTGTGGGTGTACCCACACCAGATGGACTGCAATGGTTCAAGAAGGCAGCTCACCACCACCTTCTCAAGGGCAATAAATGCTGGCCTTGCCAGTGATGCCGACAGCCCATGAAATGAATTAAAAAAAAAAAATCGGCAAGTAGCTTTGTTTCACTGCTGACCACAAAATCCAGACCACTAACATTAATTTAACCACCTTTTTGTCAAGAGGAACTTTACCTCCTTTGTTTTTCAGCAAAAGCGGTTTCCGTAATGGAGATGAATTGGTTTCCTGGCATTTCCAGCTTTAACATTCATGAATAAAAAAATTACAATCTGGGAGGCAGCAAGTTGAGAGATGCGGTCCCTATATCGGCAACTACTGCTCTCATTCGAAATTGGAACATAGGACAGGGTAGTCTATTCAGCTGCTCGAGTCTGTTCCGCCATTCACCTAGATCATGGCTGATTTGTATCATAATTCCATCTACTTGCTTGGCTCCATTTCCTTAATACCCTTGCCTAGAACTTGAGTGCTGGAATTCCCTCCTTACACTTCTCTGCAGCTCTACCTTGCTTTCCTCCTTTAAGACACTCCGAAAAAACTTATATCTTTGACCAAGCTTTTGGTCATCTAATCTAATATCTCGTGGCTTGGTGCCATGTTTTGTTTTATAATGCACCTGTGAAGTGCCTTGGGACGTTTTACTACATTAAAGATGCTACATAAATATAAGTTGTTGTTGCGATGTTCTGCTGCATTAGGGAGGTTACCAAGGCACTATGCTAGATGAACAGTTACACCACATTCCCAAATGGTCAAAGCAAAGTCGAAAGAGATCATTAGGCTTTGCTCACATTGCAGGCTTCCTCAGGGTCCAAGGTGCATAGACTGCACCCAGATTGCCTTGATGCACTCCATTCATCAGCTTGGTATCTTTGTCAGTAGAAAGGGCTACCAATCTTAGAACGTCCAGCTTGCTTGCAACCACAGGCAACCCACTATGCTGGTCTCTTTTTCTGGCAACAGTCATAATTTATTCATTCTGAAATCAGTCCTCTGTGTTGCCTTTATTTCAACCAGGCCATGAGATAAAAGACTGGCTACTGGTTGTGGTGAGGGGGTGGTGACAGGGGGATGGGGGTGGAGGGGAGCAGTGTGGTGTTCCCTTCTGAACATGACTCAACTCCTGGCACAGATGTAGAACAATGGTGACAGCAGGTTGATGTGCTTAAACAATGCTTCCACTATCTGGACCTTCAAGAGGAGCTCTACATCCCTGAGCAGGTATTTAGAATTATTGTCTTATGCTGCATAACTTTGCGTTAATGAGGCCAGTCTTTAGCATCCCCTGGGCAGCCAGAAGTGAAAGAGGAGGAGGAGATGGTATGGGAGGAAGAGGAAGATGAGAGTAGCATCAAACACCAGTGTCAGAATTCTCAGAGGATCTCATCCAAGACTACATCAAGTGATCTATCATTCCAATCCCCAATACAACAGTCCCACAATCCTTATCAGTACAGTCCTTACTAACACTATCAGATTATTTTCCTACAGTCTTACTTTATGGTTCTTTACCTCACTTGACTACAAATTTTAAAACCAACACCAAATCTAGAGAAAAAAATAATTTACTTCAAGAACTTTATTCCATATGAATATACTAGTTAGCAGGAATAATGAAGAATCAGCCTTATGCAATCCCTTAATGCACATCTGGTGCTTGTTTATCTTTCCCACAAGGTTAATCCCCAATGTTTATAGCTTGAGAGGTGGAAGGAGCTTTCATTGAGGGCATGTTAGATAACCACTGTGGGTGATCTTGAGCAGCTCTGAGACTTAAGGCCCAGCTGCTGACTGTAGCATCTTGGTATGGGCTGGTGAAGCACAGCTCAGCTGGCTGATATGCCCTTGTTAGTGCCAAAGTGGAGTATCTTGCAGACAGATCCTGAAGGACAGCAGGTGCCTCTCCCATGGAGCCATGGCCACATTGCTGGGACTACATTAAAGCAATCCAATAGCTTTGTGCAATACAAGACTCCAGGAGTGATGTGATGGTCTGGAAATTCTTGTCAATGCTGATCCCAGAGCCAAGGTGACAGCAGTAAGAGCTTTGATTTCAGTCAAAGAGTCAGCAGTGACTCTGTCGTGGTGGATGCCATTATTTTGTTCATGGAACTGATCACTTGCTCCATGTTTGATTGAATTATATCCAAGCTCTGCATGAAGATCCAAGATAAATTGGAGCAGGACACCTTCATACTCTGATTCATTGTGTGCAAGCTCACAGATGCAGGTGCCTGATAAATCTAGCATTTCCTGGTGTATGCCCATCAGTTTTTTTAGTACCCTTTCTTTTCAAATTCTTCATCTGGGTCTTCTGCAGCAGTGCTAGCAATGTAATCTTGCCCTTTGGCAAGCTGTAATCCTATCCCCCTGCCCTAGCTCCTGTACATTTATAGTGTGTGATGCACTATATGATTAACCTTCCTCTAGCCAACTCTTTAAGGTGGATATAGTGCTAATCTTTGAGCTGCCACTTGCTATGATGAGATCAAGAGATACTGCATCTTCAGGAAGACGAGTCTCCTTTCTGAAATGGAATAGTAGCCTCAATTTTCAGCACCTGAAATGAAAAAGACAAGGGTTAGCTTTTAGTGTGAAAGAACAGCAGGAGTGAGATGAGTGGTTGATAAAAGCAGCTGGAGCTTGTTTTGCAGATTATGTAGGGTGAGATAGAAGTGATAAGGGAGAAAGAGCATAATGTTTGAAGAAACCCTGTGCGACATCTCCAGCATTACCATTCACTGATAGTTATCATTTTCCCCCACTTCCCCATGATGGCCAGCATTTGTTCAAGTGCAGAAAGGGTGTACAGGTGGACTCAGCCACCTCCAAGTCACTAGTTTATGCCTCCTGTTATATGTGACCTTCTTCTGAAAGAAGAAAGTGAAGGTGTTAGACTTCTGAGTTACTTTGAGAATATGCATATCATGATTGAGTAATGGAGATGCATGTACGATGTGAGGTTTGGAGAAGTGATGGTTGTAATAATGGTGAGAAGTGCAGAGTTGGAGGAGAAGGAGGTGTTGTGAAATATGGCGTAGTGATTGTGGGACTGTAAAGGGAAGTGGGGAGGGGAGTGTTGTGAGTCATGTGGCTGCAGATGGTGTAGATGTGAGGAGACAGTAGCTAATGAGAGATATAAGATTTTTCCTTTGACAACCCTAGTGAGGTCATTGAACACTTTCTGGTATTGCAACCATGGACTGGAAACTAAGCTCCTGGCATTAACCTCCTCTGCAACTCTTCCCACTGACAGTGAAGTTGATGCCTGGATGGCTTCATGTTACCTGAGAGTAACAGTATTTCCCTCCTGCTGTCCAGAACATTGCCTCAGAGGACCTGTATGCCCTCTCTGGACTTCATGAGGTCTCCTTTAATAGGTGGTGGCTGCCTTTAAGTGGTATTAGTGAAGCCTGATTTTCCCCCTGTCCTCCACCCCGCCCCCCCCCAAACCAGACGAAAAGCTGCCATCCTTACTTGGTCTGGCCTATATTGATTCCAGTACCATTATTGACTACAATAATGTGGTTGACTCTTAGCTGCCCTTTGAAGTAGCCTAGCGAGCCACTCAGTTGTGTAAAACCACTACAAAGAGTGGACTGTAGTGGTACAAGAAGACACGCCACCACATTCTCAGAGGAACTGGGGATGGGTGATACATTGTTCATAACACCTACATCCCGAGAATGAATAAAAAGAGAACACAAAAGGTTTGATAAACTGCTGAGATTTTACAGTTGACTTGTGCATGAGATTGGAGAATATAAAGAATCATTGTGGAGCTGGACAAAACATCTTGGAGCATAATTTGCCAAATGCCTTTGTCCCCTGTGGGTTATTTTCAAAAGTAGTGTTACTTAATTTAGTACAAGGTAATATCAAATAGCAGTACTTTGGCAGTCTTTGAATGCCATATCTGCTCCTGAGAATCCCTCACTGTTGCTGAGAGAGGGTCAAAACCTCCAGATGGTGTCAAACTCCCACAGGCAGTCAGAAATAAGTCAGAGATTGTCTTTGCTCAATGAAAAAGAAAATCATTTCAACAGTCATTCCCAGCTGCCATAATCACTTCTCAATCTTTCAGCAGTTTTCAAGCTCAATGACTTCTCACTTCCTCTAGTCTCACTTAATCCTTGCAGCAACTATGTCTTGTATGTCTCCTGTGCATCTCCAGTGTACTGGCAAAGTCGAAAACAGGAAATTCATGGCTGTAATGGTGCTAGCATTCATTTAAATATATTTAAAATTAGCTGCTAGGGGACTTACAGGATGGATTATGGGAAAGATGAAATCGTGTTAGGAAATTCAGGGGGATTCATTGAGACAGAAAACTTCTACCCTAAATTCCTGGCAGAAAAATGGCTTGCTTTGATTTAGTGTTGGAAGGCTGCCAAAATCAAAGTGAAATTTTGATAGTTCCTGGTTTTGCTTTGAGATTTGGATACTGGATTTATCCTCTGTCTGAGATCTCAATCCATGTCTACAGAAGCACAATTTATCACCTCTCTAGGCATCTCCCTCCAGAATATCCATTTATTTGTGAACAATACCCTTGCTATCCACGAGCCTATTGTCAATGATTACATTATTATGGCCTTAACTGAAACCTGGCTGAGGGGTAATGATGCCATTCCCCTGAATTAAGCCTCTCCGCCTGGCTATATCTTCCATCATTTGCCCCATCAAGACCATTGCAGTGGTGGTGTGGCCCTTATTAACAAATCTCATGTTAGTCGGTCTCCCTACTCCTCAGGCACTTTTTCCTCCTTTGAGCACCTCATCTTGTTCTACCCTTCTCACCTCTCATTCAAAATCCTCTCAAGTACCATAAACTTTTCTTATCCAGATATCTTCACCGCTTTCCTCTCAACCTAACGATTGACCTCTCATCCTCCATAATTTCAAACTCCATCTCAACTCATCATCCCATGTCTCCTCTGATTTCACTTCCTGCTTATCCTCCCTAAATCTCTCCCTCCATATAAACTCCCCACCCACTTGATCTTGCCATGTCAGGTGCTCTTGCTAGTCTCACTATAACAGTCACAGATAAGGCCATCTCTGATCACTTCTCTATATCACTCTCCACCCACATTACCCTTCCACATCCCAACCCCACCTCCTTCTTTATCTGGTTCTGGAAAAAAATTATTCTCCAATTCACTTAATACTACAGTTTCAAAATCCCTATTGTCTAGCCTTTGGCCCTCAGTTCTCCACAACACTTCTGCAGTTACTGATTTGTTGAACCATACCCTCACCTCCACCTTTGATGCCCCAATAAAATTATTATTTTCTCATCCTGGGTGTTGCCCTGGTATGGCTATCCTCTCCACTCCTTTAAGTGGAAGGGATGCAGACTTGAAAAGATATGACAGACAACTGGATTAGCCATCCATCACCAGAACTGGCTGGACCACATGAAGCACAATTGGGTCCTGCTCACATTTTCTAAAACTGCTCACTATTCTGGATTATCCTGGAATGCAAAGATGGCACCCAACTTCTTTTCTCTACTGCAAACCAACTTCTTAAACCCCTCCTCCCTGGGCCTTTCACTCTCACCTCCAACAATAAGTGGAAGGAACTATTGACTTCTTTGTCACTAAGTTTGAGACCATCTGATCAGCTGCCTCTATCACATTGCTCCCTTCCACTAGCCCACCAGGCTAAACATTCTCTAAATGTTCCCCCTGCCTGAGACCTGAACTCACATCTTTCCCCATTTCCCCTCATGCCCTCTCCTAGTTCACCTTGTCCATGGGACCCACTTGTTCCCCAACCCTATTCCCACTAAATTGCTGACATACAACTTACCCTCCTGATCCCCATGTTAGTTGATATTGCTAATGGTTCTCTCTTCAGGTGTTGTCCCTCTTGTTTTTAAATCTGCTGTCATCACCACTCTCCAAAACAACCCTTCACCCCTCCGTCCTTACAAATTACTGCCTTATCTCCGACCTCCCTTTCCTCTCCAAAGTCTTTGCATGTCTTGTCGCTGCCCAAATCCATTTCCATCTTTCCTGGAACTCCATGTTTGAATCCCTCCAATTAAGTTTCTGACCCTTCTACAGTACTGAAACGGCTCTCAATGTCACAAATGACTTCCTATGTGACTGTGACTTAGGTAAACTATTCCTCCTCATTCTTCTCAAACTGTCTGCAGCCTTTGACATGGTTGATCACACAATCCTCCTCCAATTCTCTCCACCATCATCCAGCTGATTGGGACTGCTTTCATCTAGTTCCATTCTTACCTATCCAATTGTAACCAGAGTATCACTTGCAATGTCTTCTGTTCCCACACCTGCAATGTTACCTCTGGTGTCCTCCAAGTATTTATCCTTGGCCTATTCCTATTTCTCATCTACATGTTACCCCTTGGCCACATCATCCAAAAGTGTTAGTTTTCACATGTACACTGACAGCTTGCAGCTCCACCTCACCACTACATCTCTCGACTTCTCCACTGTTGTTAAATTATCAGACTGCTTATTCAACATCCAGTACTGGACGAGCAGAAATTTCCTCCAATTAAATATTGGGAAGACTGAAGTCATTGTTTCTTGTTCTCACTCCAAACTTCTTTTTCCAGCTACAAAATCTATCCCTTTCCCTGGCAACAATCTGAGACGAAACAAGTGTTTGTAACCTTGGTTTTATTTTGATCCAGAGATGAGCTTCCAATCATATATTCATGCCATCACTAAGTCCACCTATTTCCACCTCTAACGTCGCCCAATTTCTCTCCTGCCTCAGTTCAGAGGGCTTCAGAAGCCCTCTGGAAGCCTTTGATTCCTCTAGGCTTGATTATTCCAATGCAGTCCTGGCTGGTCTCCCACATCCACCCTCCGTAAACTTGGTCATCCAAAACTCTGTTGCCCATGTCTTAACTCTTAAGTCTCATTCAGCTATTACCCCTGTGTTTACTGACTTACATTAGCTCCAGGTCAAGCAGGATCTTGATATTAAAATACTCATTCTTGTTTTAAAATCCTTCCATGGTCTGACCTCTCCCCATCTCTAATATCCTCTAGTCCCACAACCCTTCTGCTCCTCTAATTCTGGACTCTTAAGCATCCCCGATTTTAAATTGAGCTACCATTGGTGGCCGTGCCTTCAGCTGCCTAGGTCCTAAGATTTGGAATTCCCTCCCGACACCATTTCACCTCTCTGCCTCGTTCTCCTCTAAGATACACCTTGAAACCGACCACTCTGACTAAGCTTTTGCTCATCTGACCTAATATCTCTATGTGGCTCGGTGTCATATTTTGTTTTATATTGCTCCTGTGATGTTCCTTGGGATGTTTCATTACATTAAAAATGCTATATAAATATAATATGCTGTTCTTGTTGAATTCTGGACAAAAATTTCTCATTCTGGTCACATTTACATACCAGTTATCACAAAGTGTTCCAATTTTAGCACTGACTGTCTGAGATGGTTGTTTTACCTGAGAGATGGTGGGGGAATTATAGGATGGCTCTTATACCTTTAACTGTCTGTGCAAAAACATTTCAAAACACTCCAAACTGTTCCTTTCAGTGTAAATCTTTATTGAAAGGCAGAAGATTTAAATGCTTTGGAGAACATAGGAGCAGGAGTAGGCCATTGAGCCCATCCAGCCTGCTCCGCCATTCAATACAATCATGGCTGATCATCCATTTCAATGCCTTTTTCCCCTCCACACTATCTCCATATCCCTTTATGTCATTGATATTTAGGCATCTGTCGATCTCTGCTTTAAGCATACTCAATGACTGAGCTTCCAAAGGCCTCTAGGGTAAAGAATTCCAAAGATTCACAACCCCATGAGTAAAGATATTTCTCCACATCTCAGTCCCAAGAGGCTTTTCCCTTATTTTGAAATTATGTCCCCTGGTTCTGGACTCCTCAACCAGGGGAAACATCTTACCTGCATCTACCCTGTCTATCTCGAAGTACTGTATAAATTTCAATGAGATCACCTCTCATTCTTCAAAACTCTAGAGAATACAGGCCCAGTTTCCCCAGTAGGACAGTCCTACCTTCCCGGGATCAGGTCTGGTGAACCTTCGTTACATTCCCTCTTTGGCAATAAATATCCTTCCTAAAGGTAAAAGGGACCAAAACTCCACACAGTACTGGAGGTGCGGTCTAACCAAGGCTCTATAGAATTGAAGCAAGACTTCACTACTCCTGTACTCAAATCCTCTTCTGATAAATGCTAACGTACCATTAGCCTTCCTAATTGCTTGCTGCACCTGCAGGTTAGCTTTTAGTGACTTATTGATGAGGACACCCAGGTCCCTTTGTACATCTACACTGTCTAATATCTTACCATTTACCAAATACTCTGCACATCTATTCCTCTTAGAAAAGTGAATAACCTCACATTTTTCCACATTATGTTAACCAATCCTTTACCCATGCCAGTATATTACCTCCTATCTCGTGCTTTAATTTTGCTAACCAACCTCCTGTGGGGACTTTATCAAAAGCCTTCTGAAAATCCAAGTATATACATCCACTAATTCCCCTTTATCAATTCTGTTAATAACATCCTCAACACACTCCAACAGGCTCATCAAACATGATTTCTCATTCATAAATCTATGTTGACTATGCCGATTATCCAAGTGTCCATTTATCATATCCTTTAAATGAGATTCTTGCATTTTCCCTACTACTGATGTAAAGCTAACAGGTCTGTAGTTCCTTGTTTTCTCTCCCTCCCCTCTAAAATAGTGAGGTGACATTTGCTACCTTCCAATCTGCAGGAACCATTCCAGAATCTATAGAATTTTGGAAGATGATCACCAATGCATCCACTATCCCCATAGTTACCTCTTTCAACACTCTGGGATGTAGAATATCAGGTCCCGGGGACTTATCAATCTTCAGCTCCATCAATTCTCCAATACAACCTTCTTAGTAATACTAATTTCCTTCAATTCCTCATTCTACCATACCCATGGATCTCTAAATCGGGGAGATTTCTTGTATCTTCCTCAGTGAAGACAGACACAAAGTAATCATTTAGCTTGTCTGCCATTTCTGTATTCCCATTTATCAATTCTCCAGCCTCAACCTGTAATGGATCCACGTTTGTCTTAGCCAAAAGTTCCCTTTTTACATACCTATAGAAGATTTTACAATCTATTTTTACTATTTTGTGCCAGTTTACATTTCTATTCTATTCTCCCTTTCTTCATCAGTTTCTTTGTCCTCCTTTGCTGTATTCTAAAATTCTCCCAATCCTCATGTTTACTCTATTTCTTTATATTTCAACTTTATAGGCCTTTTCTTTTAATCTTATACAATCCTTAACTTCCTTTATTAGCCACAGTTGACTGACTTTTCTTTTTGGGTTTTTGTGCCTTGAAGGAAAGTGTAGTTGCTGTTAACTATGTAATAATTCTTTAAAGACAATCCATTGCCTATGTAATTTCATACCTTTTAATGTATTTTCCCAATCCACCTCAGCCAATTTGCCCCTCATACCTTCACAATTTCCTTTGTTCAAATTTAACACCCTGGCTCCAGATTGAACTTTCAAACATAATGTAAAATTTTATCAAGTTATGGTCACTCATCCTTAAAGGTTCTTTTACAACAAGATTTTTAATTAACTCTTCCTCATTGCATAATACTAGATCTAAAAATAGCCTGTTCTCTAGTCCGTTCAACATACTTCTCTAGCAAACCATCCCTAACACATTCCAGAAACTCGTCCTCCACAGCACTAGCGCTCATTACGTTTTCCCAGTCTATATGCAGATTGAAGTCATCTATGATTACTGTATTATCCATGCTACATGCTTCTCTAGCCTCCTGATTAATACCAAGCCCCACACTACTACTACTACTGTTTGGTGGCCGATCAACAACTCCTACCAATGTTTGCTGCCCCTTGCTGTTTCTTAGCTCCACCCAAACAGATTCCACATTTTGTTCTTCTGATCGGAGATCCTCCCTTACTAATGTACTGATCCCATCCCTTATTATCAGTGCAACACCATCTGCTTTTCATTTTTGCCTGTCTTTACTAAAAGTCAAATATTCCTGAATATTCAGTTCCCAGTCTTGGTCACTCTGTAGCCATGTTTCTATAATGGCAATTAGATCATATCCATTTACCTTTATTTATGCCTTTAAATCATCTACCTTTTTGCAAAGGCTGTGTGCATTCAGGTCAAGTCCCTTAGCCTTGTCTTTTTGACATTTTGCATTCTAAGCCTAGTTGATGCTCACTTTTGTTTTGCCTGCCTTCTAATTTTGCTTACTACTTTTCTACTTCCTGTTACCAGCTTTATTTCCATCCAATTTGAATTACCCCTCAGGTTTTCATCCCCTGACAAGCTAGTTTAAACCCTACCCAACAAGACTAGCAATCTCCCTGTGAGGATATTATCCTGGTCCTGTTAAGCTGTAGCCTATCTATCTTGTACAGGTCCCACCTGCCCCAGAACCAGTCCCAATGCCTCAGAAATCTGATGCCCTCCCTCCTACACCAGTTCTCCAGCCATGTGTTTAATCGATCGCCCCCCCAAACCTATACTCACTGGCACTAGGAATAATCCTGAGATCATTGCTCTTGAAATCCTGCTTTTTAAACTTACTTCCTAACTCCCTAAAATCTGCTTTCGGGACCTCATCTCTCTTCCTACCTATGTCATTGGTACAAATGTGGACCACAACCTCTTGGCTATTCAGCCTCCCCCAGAAGGATGTCCTACAGCCATTCCATGACATTCTTGACTCTGGCACTAGGGATGCAACACACGATCCTGAAGTCACACTTACTGCTACAGAAACGCCTGTCTGATCCCCTGACTATCAAATCCCCTATCACTATTGCTCTTCCACTCCTGAGCAGCTGAGCTA
Organism: Heterodontus francisci; assembly: GCF_036365525.1. Lineage (NCBI taxonomy): Eukaryota > Metazoa > Chordata > Chondrichthyes > Heterodontiformes > Heterodontidae > Heterodontus > Heterodontus francisci. The sequence goes on from NC_090376.1 coordinate 143,661,290, forward strand.
CCTATGTTACCACAAACTTTGCTGTGGCTACACTGCCCCGAGAAACTATCATCCTCACCAGTATTCAAAATGGAAAACAGATTAGCAAGCAATATCGACTTGGGACTCCTGCGCTACCTGCCTGGTTCTCTTAGACTACCTGGCAGTCACCCATTCCTTCCCTGCCTGAATGCTCCTATCCTGTGGTGTGACCTTTTCCCCAAATGTGCTATCTACATAATCCTCCATCTTGTGGATACACAACAGTGACTCCAGCCACCACTCAAATTCCAAAACACAGAGCTCAAGCTTCTGCAGCTGGTGACACTTCCTGCAGACGTGTTCATCAAGGACAAATGGTGCATCCATGACTTCCCACATACAGGATGTATATTCCACTTGGCTGAGCTGACCTACCATACTGTAACTTTAAAAGCTATTTATTACAATTAGAATAAGTAGAATAACTTCCCAGTAACTCACCAATCAGCTTCTTTCCCTGTAACAAAGTAAAAACCAGTTACTGAAGGCTGAAAAATGGTAGAGGGGAAAGAAAAGAGAAAAAAAAAAGGAGCACCTCCTTCACTGGACTCCCACTTTACAATCGGTGCAAACCAAACTGCTGAGGAAGCCCTGCTTTTATACTTTCTGAAAGGCAACTGATTCAATTTTAAAAGTTGTTTCCTCAGAGGTACAACCAATAAAGGATTCACCCATAATATGGGGAATTGCAGTGTCCCAGTAACTATCAAAACACTTGATTGTAAATAATAATTTAATGCTGTGTTAGCATATTGTACTTGACCACTTAATAAAGTACTGTCCAGGTAAAAAAAAAAGGTTCTGAAACCAGTTTAAGCCATTTACCTAAGAAACTAGCTGCAGCTGCTCCCAGAGAACTTGTACACACTTGTTTTAAGGCTGGCATAAAACTTAATTTCTTTTAACTTAAGGATTAATTTTTAGTTAATTACTAAATTTAAGGAAAAACTAGACTTCAATAGAAATTAACCCTTAAAACTCCTTCTCACAAGACTCAGTAGCTCAGTGCAGAAACCACAGGATAATTGTGGAATAAATATAAGAGCCTCAGAAGAAAGTTTCTGCCCATTTCCTTGGTGGAAATTTCATGTTTGCATAGAATTTACACCACAAAAATGGACCATCCATCCCAACTGGTCCATGTTGGATTTTAAACACCACATGGACCTTCTCTGACCCTCCGATGTCATGGTTTTTGGCATGAAAACAAATTAAAACCATGGTAAACATATGAGTAAAGCATGAGCAGGCAGAGAAGTCGAGCAGCAGAACACTGTGCTTGAATCTCAGCTTTAAATGATGTTTGAACGTACCTTATATGGATAAGTTTCATTAGTTATTACTGCTTAATTGAATGCCTTATCTTGGGAGAAGAAAAACTGACATAGTCCGATCTTAAAACATTTCTTGTCAGCAAATTATATAAATCAAAAAATCTTAAATTCGTACCAGAAACAGTCCTGTAAGAGAATTGAGGAAGATCAGAATCTATGAAAAATTAGAAATGGGAAATGATGTGATTTGTAATGCAAAGTACAGAATTTATATTTAAAGAAGGACTGCATTGGCATATCTTTTGAACAGCAGTAAATGGTTAATAGTTGCACAGATACGTGTTTTCAATCAAAGTGTTGTAATTAAACAAAGCTGTGGAATATAGCAATGCAATATAATGTCAGAAGTTCAAAGAAAGGGAAGTGCACTGGAATTTTAAAATCACTTGTACAATTCGTGATGAGTTTAACGACGTTCAAGTGGCACTTAAGCTTTGCTTGACCCCAACTGTTGTTCACTTAACCTCAAAGTGATCAGATTAGAGAGCTGTGAAATGTTGAGTGCAATCTAAGAAGTTGCACTGTCAGCATAAACACTGAGGTAGTGTTTGGCAGGTTTTCTGACAACAAGCTATTAGCCATTCCTTCAGATCATCCTGAGAAACTACAAGAAATCATGTCAGCAGAAAGGATATTATATTATTAATAATGCACTGTCAAAATTATCTATATTCCTATATAATTCTCCTTTATATCTTATTTGAAATTATTTTCTTTACATACTGCAGATTCTCAGAAATTGAACACAAGCTGAATGGTATTTGATGAAGGCTTTCAAATCATTATGTGCTGAATGCTGAGTTTGAGCACTCAGCAATGTGGCTGGGCTGTTCGGTCTTCTATAAAATTATGAATTGAGTATTATCACAAGACTACCATGACATTGGAGGGTCAGAGAAGGCCCATCTGGTGATTAAAAACCAACATGGACCAGTTAGAATGGATGGCCCGTTTTTGTGGTGTAAATTCTATGTAAATATGAAATCTCCACTAAGGAAATGGGTAGAAACTTTCTTCCAAGGCTCTGATATTTATTCCACTATTATACTGTGGTTTTTGCACTGAGAGCTGATGAGTCTGGTGAGAAGGAGTTTTAAGGGTTAATTTCTATCTGAAGTCTAGTTTTCCTTAAATTTAGCAATTAACTAAAAATTAATCCTTAAGTTAAAAAAAGTTAAGTTTTATGCCAGCCTTCATTTTCTGGATCAATTCAAAAAGTCTACATGCAGTGCTTATAGTAAAGCAGGGCCAATTCCGGGTCAGGAACCCAAACCTTGGAGTCGCAGGCCTTCTGGTTGCTCTTCCTGGTAGCCCATCTCCAAGATCCAATTAGGGGGAGCAGGTGGCCTGTCACACCTGTAGCACAAATAGGGGATCAGTATTTAACAGGAGATCAGCAGCACTCAGTAGCAGTACTGCGCGGTGTGGTTTTATCAGGTAGAGCCATGATCGAGGAGAATGGATGAAGGCAAGGAAGGGATACCCCCCCCCCCTCCCCCCACATCCCGCTTCACGGAGATGCCCCTGGAGGTGATGTTGGAAGCAGTCAGAGCACGGAGGCAGGTGCTTTTTCCAGAGGATGACAGGAGGAGGCCAGCCAACTTCACCAAACAGGCTTGGCTGGAGGTTACAGAGGAGGTGAGCAGCTGGAATGTGCTACGTTGGACATGGATCCAGTGCAGGAAACACCTCAATGACCTCTTGAGATCTGTAAGGTGAATGCCATGTAACTCTCAGCTGGCAGCCATCACTCACTCACCTCCTTACCAGTCTGCAGCACAGATATTCTTTGAGGTACACAATTTGAAGCCACGCAGAAGAAAGGCTCCTCCTTAACTCTCCATTTCCACAGATAGCACTGACACTCACCCTCAATGTGCTGATCTTACGCTTCTTAACCCACAGTGACCCCCACCGCGCCTACCCCTCCCCCCCCACCCCCCTGCTGCCTGAGGAAAAACTATACTCCTAATAGTCCTAATTCCCTATCTTTTCTCAATCTAGAAGATGAAAGCCTACAACTCCTGGGAGAGGTGGAGAAGCAGGGGTGGAGTTGCATCCTTGGCTATCCTGATGGCAATGGAGGAGAATGCCCTGGAAATTGACAGGGTGGCAGCAGTGCAGGCTGTTGCTGATGGAAAGATGGGAGTGGCATGGAGACCAAGTGAAAGCATTATATATCACACTGCCAATTGGCACTTACCAATCACTCATATTGAACTGTTGTCACCAATACATTGAATCTGATGGCCTGTAAAATGTTTATGATTGATCCCTTTGTCACCTACGTGCAGCACTAATGTCTTCCATCTCCCACAGGGACATTGGTGGAGTCGCACCAAAAGATGAGGGAGAAGGCAGTGCAGTCTTCAGAGGGGGAGCATCAGCTGAAGATGCACCATCACATGACTCATGCACACCCTCCATCAGTGCAGATACACTCACCTCAGAGGGTCCTATAGTATAAGGATGTAAAGGGTTAATACCGAAGACAGTGAAAGAAGATCCTGCATCACAGGTAGAAAGTGTGGCACAAGGTGAGGAGCACATCACATGTGAGCAGGCAGAGACACCTGTAGGGAGTCCCCATCGGAGGTCTGAGTACACTTCCAGCTATGCTCAACTTCATACAGATGCTGAGTCTCGGGGGGGTCATACACTATGAAGCCAAGTGCTCTCCCACACTTGGTTTGCAGGGAAGTGCAGGTCAACCCTGAGGGTCAAGAGGGGGACAGGGATGAAGATACTGGGGAAACTCCTCAAGATGCCTCAAGTCACGGTCCTTGCTTTCAGCTCCTCTGCCAGAGCCACAAATGTTTTATGACCGAGGCTGCCTCTGCACAGATGCAGGTGGGGCAGTCTTTGGCAGGGCCCATACAAGCTCCAGAAAAAAGAGGACATCTGCCACAGGCATCTAATGTGGTATAGCATGGAAATGAGTAGGGTGCTTCCAGCTCTGCTGCAGCCACAGAGATAGCACCACATAGAAGTAATCAAAAGAGGACACGGAAGTGGTCTTAGTTGCGTAGAGAAAATAACTTGGGTCCATATTCCGATGTGAATGCCACAAGGAAAATGTTGATTTCAATGAGGCATGTGTTTCTGTCACCGAATAAGTGTCATGGTGTTGTTTCTGTTCCATTCCACATTGACCATGGGTAGGTGAATGTAGGTGAGTGGCATGAGACTGTTTGATGGCAATGCAAGGCTTACAATGGGTGGGTGGCTCTTTGCAACGAGTACATTTGTTTGTTGGAAGAGGGTGATGGATGCAGCTATACTGTCTGCCACAGGGCTTCAGATGGCATGCAAAAAGAGAATTTTTGGCAATGTATTTTTGTTTCTGGATATATGAAGCATTTTTGACAAGCCATCACCAACAGTTATCCTCAATTACCTCAAATCATTTTTCATCGATGCCTTTCGAGGACACCTCATAAAGATATCTTAAAGTTCTCCACAGTGCAGTTTATAACAAGTAGATATGAAATCGGAGGAAATAAGGCAACAGTTGAAGAGATAAATCTTGAAGGCAGAGAAAAGGATGGAAAGATTGATAAAAGTCCATAGCAATTTTGGGGGGGAAAGAATGCTGTGAAATTCCTCTCCGATCCCTTTGTTGATCTCTGTGGCCCTGACAATTCTATGTATTATCTATATAATAATATAAAAGCAAAATACTGCAGATGCTGGAAATCTGAAATAAAAACAAAAAGTGCTGGAAATACTTAGCAGGATTGGCAGCATCTGTGGAGAGAGCAGCAGAGTTAATGTTTCAGGTCAGTGACCTTTCACCTCTCTATGTATTATCTACCTTTTGTAGGAGGTTATCTTCACTCCACCCAGAAACAGGTCCAGTTCTCACTTATCACAGAATCATAAAAAAGTTACAGCACAGAAGGAGACCATTCAGCCCATCGTGTCTGTGCTGGCTCTCTGAAAGAGCTACTCAGCTAATCCCACTCCACTGCCTTTTCCCTGTCAGTCTGCAATTTTTTTCTTTCAATAATTATCCAATTTCCTTTTGAAAGCCACAATTGATTGAATTCAGTGATTCGGCATCCTCCATACGAGCTGGCAGCCTATTCCAGAGGTCTCATTTTTTTTTATTCATTCATGGGATGTGGCCTTATACAACTTTTTGCAGCGGCAACAGGGAGAGCGAGGTGGCAGCTGGGTAAGTAAGTCCTATATATTTGGGCAGCGGCTGAACCCGAGACACTACACCTGTAGTGTCTCCCACCCGCCTTCCTCCTCTAACCAAAAAAAAAGGATTCGGTGGGGTGTAGATAAGGTAAGGCTTTTTCTATTTCTTTTTTTTTCCCGTGTGATTGGTAAAAACTTTTCGTTCCTTTTTCATTTATCTAAGTTAAGACTAAGTTAAGCTTAAGATTAAAAATGGCAGGAGATCTCAGACCCGTGTTATGCACCTCTTGCTCAATGTGGGAGCTCATGGCTGATGTCCCTGACTCCTTCACGTGCTGAAAATGTGTCCAGCTGCAGCTCTTGTTAGACCGCATGACGGCTCTGGAGCTGCGGATGGACTCACTTTGGAGCATCCGCGATGCTGAGGAGGTCGTGGATAGCACGTTTAGCGAATTGGTCACACCGCAGATTAGGATTGCTGAGGGAGAAAGGAAATGGGTGACCAAAAGGCAGAGAAAGAGCAGGAAGGCAGCGCAGGTGTCCCCTGCGGTCATCTCCCTCCACAACAGGTATACCGTTTTGGATACTGTTGGGGGAGATGGCTCACCAGGGGAAGGCAACAGTAGCCAGGTTCATGGCACCGTGGCTGGCACTGCTGTTCAGAAGGGCGGGAAAAAGAGTGGAAGGGCTATAGTCATAGGGGATTCGATTGTAAGGGGAGTAGATAGGCGGTTCTGTGGTCGAAAACGAGACTCCCGAATGGTCTGTTACCTCCCAGGTGCACGGGTCAGGGATGTCTCAGATCGGCTGCAGAACATTCTGAAGGGGGATGGTGAACAGCCAGTTGTCATTGTGCACATAGGCACCAATGATATAGGTAAAAAATGGGATGAGGTCCTACAAGCAGAATTTAGGGAGTTAGGAGCCAAGTTAAAAAGTAGGACCTCAGAGGTAGTAATCTCAGGATTGCTACCAGTGCCACGTGATAGTCAGAGTAGAAATGAAAAAATAGTCAGGATGAATGCGTGGCTTGAGAGATGGTGCAGGAGGGAGGGGTTCAGATTTTTGGGACATTGGGACCGGTTCTGGGGGAGGTGGGACTATTACAAATTGGACGGTCTACACCTGGGCCGGACTGGAACCAATGTCCTTGGGGGTGCTTTTGCTAATGCTGTTGGGGAGGGTTTAAACTAATGTGGCAGGGGGATGGGAACCAAATGAGGAGGTCAGTGGACAGTAAGGAGGTAGTAACTAAAGCCTGTAAGGAACTAGATAATGAAGTCAGCGTGACTAAGGGGAAGAGTAGGCAGGGAGCAGATGATGAACGCAAAGGGACTGGTGGTCTGAGGTGCATTTGTTTTAATGCAAGAAGTGTAGTAGGTAAGGCAGATGAACTTGGGGCTTGGATTAGTACCTGGGAGTATGATGTTATCGCTATTACTGAGAATTGGTTGAAGGAAGGACACGATTGGCAACTAAATATCCCAGGATATCGATGCTTTAGGCGGGATAGAGAGGGAGGTAAAAGGGGTGGAGGAGTTGCATTATTGGTCAAAGAGGATATCACAGCTGTGCTGAAGGAGGGCACTATGGAGGACTCGAGCAGTGAGGCAATATGGGCAGAACTCAGAAATAGGAAGGGTGCGGTAACAATGTTGGGGCTGTACTACAGGCCTCCCAACAGCGAGCG